>NC_134689.1:203985771-204302438 GCF_050947455.1 Rhinoderma darwinii | reverse complement strand
CATATATATATCATTCTAAAATGAACAAAGAAATATGTGATGGCAGACGCCTTATCGGTGTATTCATTTTTACCATTGTAAAACGACTCCACGCAACTGTTCAAAGAACATAATTCGTTTATTACGACTATAAAGAGATACAGAGTCTGTAAATAGGGTGCATATAAATACATACCCAGGCCTCCTTCATGAAGAATTGCAGAAATACTGAAGAGGAAGTCTTTGCAGACCTCAGTCTGTGGAGTTTTCGCAACACTCTGGCTATTCTCCGTACATCTGTATCTCTGGAACGTCTGCCAGGTATTGCTGACCTCCTCACCTGAACCTCCCATGCTGAATAAATCAAGGGACTTGGCATGAGGCATCAAAACAATCTGTGAAAATTATGTTACAGATTAAAAATCTAGATTCTGCTCAGATCGGTATATGTTGGCATTACACGTTACAGAAATATGCAGTGAAGGAAATAAGTATTTGATCCCTTGCTTATTTTTTAAGTTTGCCCACTGTCAAAGACATGAACAGTCTAGAATTTTTAGGCTAGGTTAATTTTACCAGTGAGAGATAGATTATATAAAAAAAAAAAAAAGAAAATCACATAGTCAAAATTATATATATTTATTTGCATTGTGCACAGAGAAATAAGTATTTGATCCCTTTGGCAAACAAGACTTAATACTTGGTGGCAAAACCCTTGTTGGCAAGCACAGCAGTCAGACGTTTTTTGTAGTTAATGATGAGGTTTGCACACATGTTAGATGGAATTTTGGCCCACTCCTCTTTGCAGATCATCTGTAAATCATTAAGATTTCGAGGCTGTCGCTTGGCAACTCGGATCTTCAGCTCCCTCCATAAGTTTTCGATGGGATTAAGGTCTGGAGACTGGCTAGGCCACTCCATGACCTTAATGTGCTTCTTTTTGAGCCACTCCTTTGTTGCCTTGGCTGTATGTTTCGGGTCATTGTCGTGCTGGAAGACCCAGCCACGAGCCATTTTTAATGTCCTGGTGGAGGGAAGGAGGTTGTCACTCAGGATTTGACGGTACATGGTTCCATCCATTCTCCCATTGATGCGGTGAAGTAGTCCTGTGCCCTTAGCAGAGAAACACCCCCAAAACATAATGTTTCCACCTCCATGCTTGACAGTGGGGACGGTGTTCTTTGGGTCATAGGCAGCATTTCTCTTCCTCCAAACACGGCGAGTTGAGTTAATGCCAAAGAGCTAAATTTTAGTCTCATCTGACCACAGCATCTTCTCCCAATCACTCTCAGAATCATCCAGATGTTCATTTGCAAACTTCAGACGGGCCTGTACATGTGCCTTCTTGAGCAGGGGGACCTTGCGGGCACTGCAGGATTTTAATCCATTACGGCGTAATGTGTTACCAATGGTTTTCTTGGTGACTGTGGTCCCAGCTGCCTTGAGATCATTAACAAGTTCCCCCCGTGTAGTTTTCGGCTGAGCTCTCACCTTCCTCAGGATCAAGGATACCCCACGAGGTGAGATTTTGCATGGAGCCCCAGATTGATGTCGATTGACAGTCATTTTGTATGTCTTCCATTTTCTTACTATTGCACCAACAGTTGTCTCCTTCTCACCCAGCGTCTTACTTATGGTTTTGTAGCCCATTCCAGCCTTGTGCAGGTCTATGATCTTGTCCCTGACATCCTTAGAAAGCTCTTTGGTCTTGCCCAAGTTGTAGAGGTTAGAGTCAGACTGATTAATTGAGTCTGTGGACAGGAGTCTTTTATACAGGTGACCATGTAAGACAGCTGTCTTTAATGCAGGCACCAAGTTGATTTGGAGCGTGTAACTGGTCTGGAGGAGGCTGAACTCTTAATGGTTGGTAGGGGATCAAATACTTATTTCTCTGTGCACAATGCAAATAAATATATATAATTTTGACAATGTGAACCTAGCCTAAAAATTCTAGACTGTTCATGTCTTTGATAGTGGGCAAACTTACAAAATCAGCAAGGGATCAAATACGTATTTCCTTCACTGTATATCATCATAAACTCATTTTAAGTCTAAAACCCCCTAAATGACAATAAAGTATAGTATGCAGCGTTCAGTAAACCTAGATTACTTTACAGCTTCTCAGCAAAACCATGTGCTTCAAAGCAAGTTATACTACGCAATACTTATGGCTGGAAATATCATATGAACGATAATGTTATGTAAGAAAAGCCACAGCTGTCGTACTGTAAATGTAGAGTATCAACTGAAGTCAGATTCCTGCTCAAATGTAATGCTAATGTGTAGATTGAGCTCATACAGATACACTTTTATTTTATTATGTTTGGATCTGTTTCTCCGGTTTAGTTAATGCTTTAAAATATTCATAGAAAGATAAACTTACGGAGTCAATTAATGTATAAGGATCCTCCACATTAGAGTTAGCCGAATACCGAGGCAGTTCTAGTCGTATTGTATAATTCAGGCCTTTTTCGAAGCATATGGGACGAGGGAGAACAATATACCTAGAATGAAATAACAAAGCACGTTTTATAGAATGGCTGACTTCTGTAACTTGATGTTGAACGTCTGTTTATATAGACAGACCTAATACAATTTCTGAAGTTGTGCTTCTATTTCACAGATGAGCAGCTTTTGATCAAAACTCGAAACTGTTGTCAGTAGTATTAATGAAAGAACTAGTAATGCCAAACAGTACCAGTTGGTACCAGCTCTTGTGTGCTATGGATGCAGGTACCATCCGACCACACTATCTGTGCCCTTGTTTCTATTCATTTTTTTGCTATATTCTAAATGGTCATATTATGAGATGTGACAACATGCAGAACTGGACAGAGATGTGAGGGTGTAAAAAGTCAGATCTGATAATATTTACAGCAATTCCCTAATGTATTACTCTAATTATTCCCTACATACTAAAAGCTAAAATTTCCTGTGCTTACTGCACATTCCGGCGGGGGGGGGGGGGGGGGGGCAGTTGGTGTGAAAGGAGCCGATGGCCATCATAAAAGACATCCTCTCTCCTGTGGCAGAAAAAAGGCACCTTAAACTCTGAACACCGTAAGCACTGAGGCACCCTAGAATAGACTGCTGGAATGGTCGATATGTGGCTTAGAGCACAGACTTATGAAATTAGATTTCCTTGCGGCTGCTCTGCCCTGTTACTCGAATCGCACCGGCTAGTGAAGAAAACATTTTAGACAATATGTATTAAGTAATTGCTTGCCTAATATACAATGAAGTTTTGAGTCTGCCTTAGAGGCTGACATTTGAGATTGATGCATGGGATCTTCTCAAATCCAGCGGATCATTACTGGACACCTGGAAATGTGGCAAGAAAATGATCGCTGTGTTACTGAACAGTTAGCCGAATCATCTATTTGTGCTATTAGGGGACCCTAATATTAAAAGGCAAGATCAGGCCATACAAGACCAGCATTACACAGGGCCAAATCTTGATGAGGGAAAAGGAAGGTGTAATACACTTTTAAATATGTTAATACCACAGATTGTTAATGTGTATTTTATAGCTAGGCTCAGTAGAAATACTAAAATGTTATATCATTCAAAGACAGTTTTTCAGTATGCTCTACTATAAGTGCTAAATTTCTACTCACCGAGATCCTGGTGGTAATGCCACATTCTGGTTGTCTTCACTGGGCACAGTATTACCACATCTGCTACTTGTGGGAATTTTTCCGGGACGTTTAACTGTAATCACTGCCTCATCCCATTGTTCTGGGAGCTGACAGCAAGTTTTAGATTGACAGATTAGAGTGTTGTTAAGCAGAGTATCATAAATCTGACATGATATGTCTATCTACAGAAGACTAATGTAGGGCAATACTGACTGCTATCCCCCACCCCACTGTTCGCACCACTGATAATAGCATTAACCCCTTAAGGACACGGCCAATTTTAGCCTTGAGGACAGAGCAATTTTTTTTAAATTTCCCTCTTTGCATCCCGACGCTCATAACGCTTTTATTTTTTGTACGACGTAGTTGTATGAGACTTTGTTTTTTGCGGGACGAGTTGTACTTTATGTACGTACCATTTTTTGGTACAAATACATTATCGTTTAATTTCTATAAATTTTTAATTAGATTAAAATGCAGAAAAAAAGCAGTTGTGCAGCAGTTTTAATATTTTTTTTTTTACACAATACACCGATCATCATAAATAATGTTATACATTTGTTGTACAGGTTGTTACGGTCGTGGCGATACCAAATATGTCTATATTATTTTATGTTTTGGGACTTATATTTTAAAAAGTTGATTTATTATAAAAAATGTATGTTTCTGTGTATTTTATTTACTTTTTATTTATTTATTTACCATTATTTTTTTTTTACATTCATTTAACTTTTTTTTTTAATCCCATAAAGGGATTTATCATTTTGATTTTTATTTTGTAACTGCAATGTACTGGCATAGATCTATATGCCAGTACATTAGCCTGTTACTGATCGTACACAGGCAGTTGTTAGGGCACACCTCAGTATGCCCTAACAACAGGAAATATGTTCAGACAGCCCTGGGGTCCTTCACTGGACCCTGGGCTGTCTGGCCATACGAGTTGTGGGCTTTGATCGCGTCACAGTTATCTTCTGTGACGCGATCAATGTGCAGTCCCCTCTCCTTGAACGCCGCGATCAGCTGTCATCGCGGCGTTCAAAGGGTTAACAGCGGAGAGAAGATGTTTCTCTCCTCTCCGCTGTCAGAGCGGGGCTGTGGCTGTGTATTACAGCCGTTGCCCCGCTCTCGATCGCACACACAGAGACGGCACAGACGGCTGTCACACAGGACGAGTATGCTCGTCCTAATGCGCGAAGTGCTCGCTGCTCAGGACGAGCATACTCGTCCTGTGTCGGCAACCAGTTAATACAGTAATAGAACTGCTCACCTGTGGTTCATAACGAATCAATAAGTCATACTCCATAGAGGTTGGAATATTATTAATATGAAACTCCAAGTACGCTCTTTCTGGAACTTTGGCAAAACCAGGCCCTGTCCAGGAAGGAGTGCGATCTTGAGGGAGCAGCCTCTCCACAGTTCTTACTCCCTGTGGAAACAACATGGACTCTAAGCAATGCTAATAAATGGAAACCAGAACCACCCACAAAATATTTACATACTTACAGGTCCAAAATCTGCATCCTCAGCTTCATAGATGTAATGGTCTAAAGAGATGAAATAGAAGCCAGATTGCACTTCATTGCATTGGCGGCCAATCATGTGTGGTCGGCAGTGACACTGGCCGGATCCTGGAGAACAGCTGGAAATAGCATAAAACAAGCCTAAGAAAACTCATTAAAAGCAGGTGTCACATAACAATAAGACGTACCAGAACACAATCCAGCATAGACAGCTGGATATTGGAGCTACACTGGAGCCGTAATTGGAGTATTTCCTGCATTAAAAAATGTACTGCTCCCATTATATAATATATTATACTATAAATACTACTCTCAGAATCGTTTAATAAGACTCATTTACCACCAACACATTTACATAAATTATCTTTGGTGCATGTATCACCTATTTTGGTATGCAGAAATATCTAGTATGCCTTATTCCGTCTTTTAGGAACATAACAGTAGATCAGAATTATATAGTTTACTTGTTTTAACTGCTTTTTACCAGCTTGTAAATTTTACATTTTATTGGTTGCCTGATTTACAGCATGTAGATGGAATGCACTATTACGCTAACTTGTTGGCATGCTAGAACGTAAAAATGAAAGATTACAAGAGATTGAATTAAGGTTTAGCTTACATATTGTCAAATGATCCCCCGCGGTCACAATCACAAGGTCGACAACCATCCAAATCATTGCTCAATCCCCAGAATTCAGGCTGTACAGAAAAAGGCACAAACATTACTGTTAACTGTATGTTAATAGTAATTTCTACATTGAAAATATAAGGACCCATTTTAAGGTCTACAGTATTCTATCCAGAATAAATGAAAGTTTTGCATAGTCGCTTACAAGTGTGTCCATTTTTATAGGGAGAATATGCATTATTGCTTGAAGAGCATAGCGGGGGGGGGGGGGGGGGGGGTGAGCGAGCAAGGGATATAGTGCTAGTACACGTGCAGGTTTTGATCTGGTAGGACAGATGCTACTTTGCTCTTATTTCAATCCATTCCTGGTTTTGGCTTCAAAAATTGCACAAAAAGACCGGAAAAAAAACCTGATCAAAACCTGCACGTGCACCCTCACACAACTAAGTGTAGGAACAAGTATTAGTTAAAATGAATATTACCATGCACTGGTCACACTGCCTTCCTGTCACAAAACGCTTGCAATAACAGTTGCCATCTTGAGAGTCACAGGAATTACCGCCAGGAATAGTTCCCAGAGGGTTGCATCCACAAGCTGCAAGAGACAGAAAAATAGGACATAAATGAAAGTACATAGTCATTCATTAATAAACTGTGCACGAAGCGCTATAAAAGATTTCTTACGCTGACATCCATCTGGATCTTCTGCACTTAACTCATAGTGCCCTTCCTTGCACCGATCACAACGTTCACCTTCAATATTTGCTTTACAGCGACACTGTCCGGCAATGAGGCCAGCTGAGAAGTCAGTGTAGCGGTCACATATGCCCCCATTTTGGGAACCAGCTGGATCACAATTACAAGCTGAAAAAATATTACATTTAGATTATATTATTCTTTTTTTGATATTGGCCCAATCCAATTTGCAGTTTATTTCTAAGTGACAAAGCAATTATTCAAAGAGGAAATATACAAATTGTAGGCAAGCAAAGCTGTTCTGAGAATAGATCCTTATAAAGTCATATAACACCTCTCTTCAGGCATCAAGAATAAGGAAAGGAACAATAGCTGCTGCGAGCTAGAAATGATGGAGGACTGCCAGAAACAAAGGCAGCAAAGTAAAGACTTGTTTTCATCTAGAACACTTACGCTGACATATATTTGGGTCCCGGATGTCTTTGTCCGGGTGCTGATAGAAGAATGGCTTACACTGCTCGCAGTTCCGTCCCATTGTGTTATGCTGACAGTCATCACATACCCCACCGCTGGTATTTCCAGTTGATATGTATACAGCCATGTCAAAATGACAAAGTCTGGAGTGTTCATTACAATTACATCCTGCGAAATAAACCAAATTATCTACATAGTATATAGAGCAGGAATCTAGTACCCAAGCACATGGCACACAGAGACAAACAATGCAATGAATGTCCAGAGACCTACAGTGTTAAGTATTAATGATTCTATGGCTGACATTGCAACCTTGTAACATATGACTGACTTTGATGGTTTAGGCTTTTGTCAGTTTTAAAGAGGCTCTGTCACCAGATTATAAATGCCCTATCTCCTACATAATCTGATCGGCGCTGTAATATAGATAATAACAGTGGCTTTATTTTGAAAAACGATAATTTTTGAGCAAGTTATGAGCAATTTTAGATTTATGCTAATTAGTTTCTTAATAGACAACTGGGCGTGTTTTTACCGTTTGGCCAAGTGGGCGTTGTAAAGAGAAGTGTATGATGCTGACCAATCACTGTCATACACTTCTCTCCATTCATGTCCATTTGTATTCACTGCACAGCGTTATCTCGCAAGATTACGCCGTGCTGTGTGAGTCCCACAAAAACGTTACCGAAGTGTCGGGATTCTAAATAGACATCGCGTCCTGGCTGGAGGCAATGTCTATTCACTCTCAAGACACTTCAGTAAAGTTAATGTGGGTGTATGTGACAGCACAGTATGATCTCGCGAGATCACACTGTGCTGAGTACAAATGGACATGAATGGAGAGAAGTGTATGAGGCTGATTAGTCAGCATCATACACTTCTCTTTACAACGCCCACTTGGACAAAAGGTCTATTTAGAAACGAATTAGCATAGATCTAAAATTGCTCATAACTTGCTCAAAAATGATTGTTTTTCAAAATAAACACCACTATTATCTACATTACAGCGCCGATCAGATTGTGTAGGAGATAGGGCACTTATAATGTGGTGACATCTCTTTAAACCTACTTATAATGTGGTTTGCATCTCTTTAAACCTACTCGCCACTAACTGGATATGAATGACACTCTTTATTATGTGGTCACTTACTTTTACAAGCATTGCTGCTGCGACCTTCTGCTGGTCTCCAAGGCAAATCGTGGTAAAAGTCCATGCATAGCTCACAATTTAAACCTTTTGTGTGATGTCTGCAAACACAGCGACCATGGACCTAAAACACGGCATCAGAGCTTTGTTAGAGGGAAATGTTTGTCTGAATTCATCCTACATTTTATTGTGTGAACACAATGCATGCAATACATAAGAATTTTTTTCTAAACGGTAATAAAATTGCTAAATGCAGTACCGTTAACCTGTGGACAAACACCAGAGAGATCCTGTGCACGTAAGAGCTCTTTATAGTAAAATCTTGCTTTGTATGCATCTTTCGAAGTGGACTATATGTATTTGTATACTTTGAATATTGATGTAGTTGGTATGATTGTAAAGAATCCTATAGAAAGCAGGTCTTCATTTACATTAAAGGGATATGCAATCACGGGATATGCAATCACTTTCTAATCTGTGGGGGTCTGACTGCTGGGACCCCCACGATCCTCATAATGCACAGGGAACAACAACATTGTCCCATTCTGTATTGCAGTTCTCTGTACAGTTGATGGCGAGGAGTATCACTGTGCAGGTGAAATTCTGGAGGGACCGCAATCATTTTGTTTTCCAGATCGGCAGGATTACTAAACGTCTAAAATGTATCCCTTTAAGCATAATAGTAAAAAAACGACATAGGGTCACCTATTCCTGGCAGAGAAATGGTTACATAGTAACTCTCCATTAAATTCTATGGGAGATGCAGAAACAGATAAGTGAACACACTTGTCTGTTTCCATATGCCCTATAAACTTGAGGCTGTAGACTGTACACCCCCTACTCAGGAATGGTGGAGATGGATATGCCATTAAAAACTGTTTTGGGAAAAACACTTTAAAACCAACAAATGTTGAGATGTGGTTAGCATCAAGTTACACTTACTATCATTAGTACATTACAAGGCATCTCTAAGTGACAAGTAATGGGGTTCTAACAGAAATTCATTAAAGATGTAGAGTAGCTGAACTTGTTGATTAACTCTTTAGGGCTTCATTGTATTTGCATTGTAAAAACTGTCCAAGTTAAAATAACATTATTGGATTTCATTCAATCCTATGGAAATCCACCTTTATCACAACATACCATGAACAAGTGTCAAATAAACTCAGCACTGCTACATCTGCAAAAGTCAGTTCTGCAAAATCACATGGAATATGGAAGCAACAACATGTGTTTCCGAGCATTGACAACAGCCGTCATTCCATCATCTGATGAACATTTCAACAGACAGGGTGGACAAAGTATTTTCTTTATGTTTGGCATAATGAATCTTTACATGACCACATTTTTTTTTTACATGAGATGAATGACACAGGAAAAAAAATACTATTATTACCATTCCTTCAACATTGTCCGGGTAGCCTTTAACTGGGGCACATTCACTGGCATGTCCATAGCAGAAGCAATTGCCACGAACAACCATATCATAAATAGCGAAGTAATATTTTTCTTTTATTTCGACCCTTGAATCCAACAGGTTGTCGCCTAAAGTGTGGAGCTTCAAGAATTTAATTCTCAAGTTTGTAATTCTCAACAAACCTTAAAACGAAACACAAAGAAAAACAGCAATAAAACACAATGTACATGGAAAGATAGTCATGAATTCAATGAAGTAATGAAAAGTCTAATGACTAGAAAACATCCCAGAAATTACATTTTGTCTTAAAGTCTGCATTTTTTAAAATTATTTATTTGCTTGAAATGGTTTATTAGAGATACATTTATTTAATACCATTCACATCTGCGTCAGGGCTCCGTTCATGGGTTCCGTCAGACTTTTCCGTCAGGGGAACCCATGAATGGAACCATGACTGAAACAAACGGAAACCATAGCTTTCCGTTTGCATCACCATTCATTTCAATGGTGACATGTCCGGTGCAAATGGTTTCTGTTTGTCACCGTTGTTTAAGGGTTCCGTCGTTTTGACTGAATGAATAGCGCAGTCGACTACAGTATAGATTCCATCAAAATGACGGAACACTTGCACAATGGTGACAAACGGAAACCATTTGCACCAGATCCGTCACTATTGAAATCAATTGAGATGCAAATGGAAACCTACAACAGCTGGTATATTTAAATGCCACTTGTAGTGACATTTACATAAAACATGGCTTCCTAGCACTCGGCTCGAGTGAGACGCGCTACTAGGTAACAATAACTCTCCTAGCTGGGGTCTCTTCTCTGTTTACAGGATCGTCCTAATGAAAATTACTACTAGATCCTCGATGCACAACTTTTCAAAACAGTAGTTGTTCGCCTGTGTTTTAAAAAGTTGTCCCATGTAAAAGGACCATAACCAGCAGATAAAAATGCATACCTCAAAAACAAAATGCACAATACTATAGTATGCACATACTTGTAACTTACTTTTGATTCTAAGACTGTATGGATCATCAATGCGGAAAGCTGGGTCTAGCACACGATATATTACCTATATTATAAGATAAATATAATGATAAAAATAAATGTCTGATAAAAATTATATATAACACATACAATATATTAGAGAAGCATATAATAAAAGAGGTAAAAAAAATACCTCTCCCTCAGTTGAAGGTTCGATGTCAGAATATCGAGAGTCGCAGATAATACCGTCAACTTTTTTCATAGGGCCAAATGAGATACCAGGGAAGGAAGACTCACAATCATATGCAAAATATCTATATACTTTCCATGTTTTCCCAAAATCTGATGATCTTTCGATTAGCATGGCAGCTGGGCGGAAAGTCTACAAAAAACAAGAGGATTTCTTTTAGCATATACATCTGCTTGCTGAACTTTTAAAACGAATAAAATATGTAGCATTTGACCATCACCCCTTGGCACGATACTCTCAAACATGAAAGCCTGCCAAAAACACAAGAGCACGTCTAACATGTACTTTATCTAGCAATGGAGCACGGTATGTACATTACAAAGCATGTTATTTTCTGACATCTATTTGGATCTCAGACAAAGATTCTGTATGCAGATGTTGTGCCTCAGTCAAGCAAGGGGATTACAGTTAAAAACTTCCTTTACTAAATGTACAGAAATCAATTAATAGCACAGATAAACAATGTAGAACACATCCAAAAAATTCTGTCTAGAAGGCATATCCACTTTGTAAGTTCCTCTTGAATGGTTGCAATGTGCAATACATGCTTCCGTTAACAATAGCCCCTTATACTGTACAACTTCATCACATACTGGTAGCTATTGTATCCACAAGAAGAAGTCATGGATTCCTAACCTTAAAGGTCATGATGAGATGAGTGAAATGGAATTCGGCTTCAAGATCCAGCTGGATGGTGACATTTTCCAGACCTTTATAAAGAAAATATAAATATTTCTTACTCTTTATCAACCAAGAGATTAGACCTTATTGTTTTATGTAGAGCAAGGAACAGTAACTTTTCTTTCCATAGTAGGTTTGTGATCAAATGCTCAGCTGCACTTTCAAGAGGTTTTCCCATCAAACACATTAATCACCTATCCTGTGATGGCTTGGGGCTCTCCCTGTTAAAGATCCATTTACATAGGCCAATAATTGGGTAAACGATCATTGCCCTGTGTAAACGAGCAAACTCTCAATCATCGCCTGATCTGCTCGTTTATGGGACCAATACATTGGTCGTCATTCGGCAGAACAACTCCCAGTGTAAACAGGGAGATGTGCTGCCAACTTGATGGAAAAGTATGGATATAAACGATTGCAGTAACGATTGCTCATCCCCATACATAACCGATAATAGCTCCTTGTCAAAGAAGCAAATCAGCTCTGTTAAACGAGCTGTCTCGTTGATCGGCGCTCGTTTTTACAGCCCATATTAGACCGTGTAATAGGACCTTAAGACTCCAACTGATCACTACAATAGGTGTCCCAAGTCTCAATTCCTCCTCACCCGCATAACCATGGGAAAGAAGAGTTTGAATGGATCGGCGGTCAAGTAGGAATGCTGCCGGCCCATTCAAGTTCTACTGGAGTTACGAAAACAGACGAAAGAGAAGGGTAGTCCAAATGAGTCGAGCCCTTTCTGATAAACAATTAATCTTGAATACATTTGACAAAGGTAGAACAAACATTGTACATCATTAGACAAGATGTGTTTAATCAAAAGTTCCTAAAAGTATACAGTATATGTTTACAGAATAGCCACACATAAACGGTTAGAAGAGAATAACTCAATTACAAGGCCAAATAGTTTATTGTCAAAGGGTCTAAATCTAATTAATATAGACCAAGATAATTTACCATTTTCTGACTGCCACCACAGATCAAAACGATTTGGGTCGAATGTAGTGACTACATTTTCAATGGGATGGCTCTCTGTATTATTCACAGGGTTATAAGGCGTTCTTGAATCACATATAAAGCATTTCTTTTCATCCTGGAAAGAAAATGTATTAAGTTTATATGTTTTTATCAAAGTATACATTGCAGTATACTTGCAGTCCAAACCTATCTCTTTTTTAATACTGATTTGCAAGCACCCAACACATTCATGGTCCAGAACTAACATCACATAAATAATAAGACATGAATCAAAAAAACTGAATAGGAACAAGCTAGAAATCATTGTAATTGCTTCAGCTGTGTTTACACATATGGATAGATGATCAATCAGATCAATATCTGTAAGATCAGTTTATTGTTAGCTGTTAAACACACAGACATGTTGCTGAGATAAAACAACCCTTATTTTTTTTTAAGGCCCTATTTACATGACTAGGAAACTCGGCCGTGTGGCGGCCGTTTATTTAACAGCCGTAGCACGGCCCCAGTCAGTACAATATTATTCACACGGCCGATATTTTGACGGCCCCGTAAACCGGCCGTCAATAAAATGGAACATGCTCTATTTTGGGCCGTTCTCCCAGCCGCACAGCTCCCATAGAAGTCTATGGGGCCGTGTAAAGCACGGCTGTCACTTGGATGTGATCCGAGTGATGGCCGTGCTTTCTGCAGCTCGCTCTCTTCTCCTCCTCACAGTGCAAAGTGCATGTGAGGAGGAGAAGGAGAATGCTTTGCTCCCTGTAGGAGCGGAATCCCTAATCCCCGGCCAAAGCGTTGCCGAAGCTGTGGCTGGGGATTTTGCTCCAGGAGAAGTCCCTGACTTCACTGTCCATATATGGACAGTGAAGTCAGGGACTTCTCCTGGAGCGGTCCCCTACAGTGCCGCTATCTACAGGAAGGGGGGTACCATCCACGGGGGGGGTGGGTGCCATCTACGGGGGTGCTATGTACAAGGGGGCTGTGTGGCACTATCTATAAGGGGGCTGCGTGGCTGTACAGGGGGGATGTGTGCCACTACTTACTGGGGGGGCTGTATGGCATTATCTATAGGGGCTGTATGGCATTATCTACAGGGGCTGTATGGCATTATCTACAGAGGGCAGTGTGTGGCGTTATCTACAGAGGCCAGTGTGTGGCATTATCTACACAGGGAAGTGTGTAGCATTATCTACAGAGGGAAATGTGTGGCATTATCCACAGAGGGAAGTGTGTGCCAAAAAGTTGACAAATGAAATTCATCCTGTTTTAAAATGGACAGGGAAAAAAACGGATGCAAAACGCGTCAAAATCGGCCGTTAAAAATGGAAACATGGCCCGGAACGGAAACGGAACGGATGCAAAATAGCCAAGAAAAACCGACGAAAATGGCAGTTTTAACGCCTTAGGCACACGACCAAGTCCCATCAGTGATCTGAGAAAAAATAGAACATGTCCTATCTTTCCTCTGATCGGAGACTCGGTTAATTTTTCACAGACCCGACTCATCAGCTAAAGTGAATGGGTTCGTGAAGACTATCGGGTGCCACTCGGATGCCATTAAAACCGTTCCGAGTGGTACAACGGTCATGTGCATGAGGCAATTGGCAGATTAGGTTTCTGGCAGACACAACAATTAGTCTGATTAGATAGATATTGAAAATAAATCCCAAAATGGTTAAAAATAATTGTACAATCATGTTTATACATAACAATTCTCTTGTTTAACAAATTTTTTAGCATGTATGATCACTTTTAGGCTATGTTCACATCTGCGTCCTTGTTTCCATTTATATCAGAAACCAGGATGCAGTAATGGATCTGTTCTAGGATGTATATCACGGGTCAAAGGTGTGAAACAGACCCCATTGACCTATATTGGGGTCTATCGGGTTTCATCTTAATGTACTTCGCTTTGATGGGAAAAATAAAGCTGTGTTTTTCTTATTAAATGTGACGCAATCTGCGAAGGACCCTCCTACGAAGATGTGAACATAGCCTTAAAGAGGATCTGTCACGAGTTTAGTAATGCCGAATCTCCTGACTAATCTAATAGGCGCTGTCACACTGATAATGCTAGTGAAAATTGTGTCCCAAAAAGTTTATTATTTTAAAAGTTATGAGCTTTTTTAAATATGCAAATTAAGCTATACTAGACAAGTGGGCATCAACACCAGCGATTCTCCGGAGTTGGAGCTACCTCACAGCCTCTGAAGTGTCCTATCAGCATGAAGCTGCTTCACACAGTGTGAGAGACTGAGGCTGGAGGGAAGGGGATCTCTTCAAATAGCCATATCTTGGGCTGTGGACTCATCTTTCATATGGCACTAGGATCGCAGTTCTAGCTGTGACACAACTGGAGATATCACCAGTTGAATACACAGGTGGGAATAGAAGCTGTATACTATATGATCACCTGTGTTACTGGACAGGGAAGAGGAGAACTGTATTACGCTGATTGTACAGATCATACAGAAAACATTACACTGCCCAGAGTGAAAAGAAAGAGTCACCTCCTACTTGGCAATTATATCCACATTAGCATATTTAGAAAAATGCTCATAACTGCAAATAATAAACGTTTTTGAAACAGTTTTACACTAGTTATCAGCATCATAGCGCCTATTAAATTAGTTAGGAGATATGGAATTATTAAACTAGTGACAGATACTCTTTAGCCCCTTCCCGCCGCAGCCCTTTTTCAGATTTTCATTTTCGTTTTTTCCTCCCCACGTTCCAAAAGCCATAACGTCTTTATTTTTCCATCAATATAGTCCTATGAGAGCTTGATTTTTTGCGGGAAGAGTTGTAGATTTACATAGTACCATTTATTTTGCCATATAATGTACTAGGAAACGGGAAAAAAATTATTTGTGGGGTAGAAAATGAAAAAAACAGCGATTCCTCCATGGTTTTTTGCGCGCCGTTTTTTCGGAATTCACTGTGCAATTAAAACAACATGTTAATTTTATTCTGTGGGTCAATACGCTTACGGCAATACCAAATATATATAGTTTTTTCTATATTTTACTACTTTTGCATGTAAAAAAGAAAATTTATTTTGTCTCGCCAAATTCCGAGAGCCATAACTTTTTTATTTTTCTGTTGATTAAGTGGTATGAAGGCTTATTTTTTGCGGAATAAGCTGTCGGTTTTAATAATACCTTTTTCGTGTACATGTGACATTTTGATCATTTTTTATTTCATTTTTTGTGGGAGATGAGGTGACCAAAAAATAGAGATTCTGGCGTTTACATTTTTTTTTTTACGGGTTTCACCGTGTGGGTTAAATAATGATACATTGTAATAGTTCAGACTTTTATGGACACGGTGATACCAATTATGTTTATTTATTTTTTTTACTATGCTCTAGGGGGAAAATGGGAAAAGGTTTTTTTTTTTTACTTTTAATTTATTTAATTTTTTTTGCATAAAAAAAACCTTTATTTAACTAATTTTTACTTTTTTTATTAGTCCCCACAGGGGACTTTAACCAGCGATTGTTAGATCGCTTGCACGATATACTGCAATACTAATGTATTGCAATATATTGTGATTCTGACAGGCATCTATTAAGCCCTGCTGGAGGCAGGGCTTAATAGGTGCACAAAGATGGCGGCCTGGGGGCCTTCATTAGGCACCCAGGAAGCCATAGCAACCATCGCCCCCCCCGTGATTGCGTTGTGGGGGGCGCGATGATCTGTTAGAGGGGAGTCACCCCCTGCTTTCTAACGATTTAAATGCTGCGGTCGCTATTGACCCCAGCATTTAACGAGTTAAATGAGCAGGATCGCACTCGAATGCGATGCCGCTAGTTACTCTGAAGTGTCGGCTGTAATAAACAGCCGATACCGGCATCGTATGGAGCGGGTTCACTCCGTGAGCCCATTCCATACTTCCCCTACCCGACTTTGGCGTATGGATACGTCAAATGTCGGGAAGGGGTTAAGGCCCTTTTACACGGACCAATAATCGGGCAAATGGGTGTTCACAGAACGCTCGTTCCTGATCATTGCCCTGTGTAAATCGGGCAACGATCAGCCGATAAATGAGCAAACGCTCATTAATCAGCTAATCGTATAGTTTCTGCAGCTTAAAATATTATCGATATCGACAGCACATCTCTCTGTGTAAACAGGGAGACATGCTGCCGACATGATAGAAATGTATGGGGACGAGCGATCGTAGTAATGTGCGCTCGAACATCGCTACATGTAAATCAATTCTTACAGTAAACTTTTAAGTATCTTGCATTAAATTAGATACCTTCTACAAACATTTGAAATAACTGTATAGAATATAGTTAAAGAGGCTCTGTCACCAGATTTTGCAACCCTATCTCCTATTGCAGCAGATCGGCTCTGCAATGTAGATAAGAGTAACATTTTTTTTTTTTTACAACGAGTATTTTTGGCCAAGTTATGACCATTTTTATATTTATTCAAATGAGGCTTTCTAAAGTACAACTGGGCGTGTTTAAAGTAAAAGTCCAAGTGGGCGTGTATTATGTGCGTACATCGGGGCGTTTTTACTTCTTTTACTAGCTGGGCGTTCTGACGAATCAGCATCATCCACTTCTCTTCGTTACCACCCAGCTTCTGGCAGTGCACAGACACACAGCGTGTTCTCCAGAGATCACACTGTGACGTCACTCACTTCCTGCCCCAGGTCCTGCATCGTGTCGGACAAGCGAGGACACCGGCACCAGAGGCTACATTTGATTCTGCAGCAGCATCAGCATTTGCAGGTAAGTCGATGTAGCTACTTACCTGCAAACGCTGATGCTGCTGCAGAATGAACTGTAGCCTCTGGTGCCGATGTGTCCTCGCTCGTCCGACACGATGCAGGACCTGGGGCAGGAAATGACGTCACAGCGTGATCTCTGGAGAACACGCTGTGTCTGTGCACTGCCAGAAGCTGGGTGTTAAAGAAGAGAAGTGGATGATGCTGATTCGTCAGCATCATAAACTCCCATTCACAACGCCCAGCTAGTAAAAGACGTAAAAACGCCCCGATGTAACGAACACAATACACGCCCAGTTGTACTTTTACTTTAAACACGCCCAGTTGTACTTTAGAAAGCCTCATTTGCATAAATATAAAAATGGTCATAACTTGGCCAAAAATGCTCGTTTTAAAAACAAACAAAACGTTACTGTAATCTACATTGCAGCGCCGATCTGCTGCAATAGGAGATAGGGGTTGCAAAATCTGGTGACAGAGCCTCTTTAAGGTCAGAATGTATATACATGTGTATCTTGACAAGTTAATATATCCCAGTTGAATACGTACTCTGTTAATTTCTGCTTACCTCCTATCTGTTTCTGCCATGAGGAAAAAATCCCCCCCCACCCTATAATCATGGGTCACTAGGTCACGAATAATCTACTTCAACTGACCCTCCGCTGTGCTGCACCACCTCCTTTCCTGCTCACAGCACCATGACAGGCTTTATCACAGCAGCTTGTCTCTAAGCAGACAGTCTCTTTCATAGAAAGTAGATTCAAGTTCTTTAAGAGTGTATATCAGAAAATTATTCATAAGAAAAAGTGTGTCTCTAGAAATACAAACATGATTGTAAATTAAGGGAGTCCTTAAAAGAGTAACAATCCTGTTAGCAAAGTAACATGGAAAACATACAAATTACATGCACATATGCCGCAATTTTGGAGATAAGATGGCTGGACCATTGTACTGAACAAGCACTTTTTACATTTTGTGTCTCCCCTATTTCCTCATACATTGTAAGCTCTTTTGAGCAAGGCCCTCACTCCTCTTCTTTGACTTGATCATTGGTTTTGTCACTTTGTATGTCTGATATTGTTTGTACATGTTCCCTCTGATTTGTAAAGTACTGTGGAATATGTTGTTGCTGTATAAATAAAGATTATTATTAGAGATATTACAAATGTCTAAGTGCTGCAAAAAGACAGAGCTAAGAACTGACCCACCACCACAGTGCGAATAACTATTACGTCTGGCTGAATGTCATGAATAAATGAATAAAATTAAAGTCAAATTACTTTACTTATAAACTAAATATATATGAATTGGTATGAACAGACCTAGCATGACTATGATATATTACCGTTTATGCAACAGCATACATAAAGGGAGATAAGGCCAAAAGCAAAAAATGCCAACACACAGATGCATTCCATGCCATTCCCTGTAGGAGAGAAGGGCGGCATGAACTATTTTTGCCTATTCCCTCACTTAGGCTTTGTTCACATCTGTGTTGGGACTCCGTTCATGGGTTCCGTCTGAGCTTTCCGTCAGGAGAACCCATGAACGAAATCCAAACTAAAACCAAAATGAATAGCGCAGTCGAATACGGTATTAATTCAGTTAAAACTACGGAATGCTTAAACAACAGTGGCAAACGGAAACCATTTCCACCGGATCCGTCACCATTGAAATCAATGGACCTGCAAACGAAAACCTACTGGTTTCCGTTTGTTTCAGTTTGGATTCCGTTCAGAAGTTCCCCTCATGGAAAGCTCAGATGGAACCCATGAACAGAGTCCCAATGCAGATGTGAACGAAGCCTAAATCGAATTATTATTTTTGTGCTTGTGGAGATGGGGAGCTCTGTGAAGGTTCACATAGCCTATGGTAAAATGGGATGAGGTCAGCATGAGCTGGATCCCCTCTTGTCATGTATACCCTTTCACCATTGAAGACATTTGCTGTAGTTCAGTAAAAAAAAAGGAAGTTCCAGTCATTAGGAAATGGTCTAGACATTCCTTTCTTGTGGACTTAAAAACTCAAACTAAGTATTCTAGAATGTGCTTCAAAATAAAGAGGGAATATCAAGCCGCAAATCATACTCCAAAAATCTGTTTTGGTTGACCCATGGTCAGTTGCTAATATTTAGCATTTGAAGCAACAAAAGTAAAATTGCTACATGAGAGGACTCCTACAGTGATAAAACCCAAATGTTTCACAACTGTTGTGTCTTGGGTAACCTGAATTTTCATATGTAGCAACAAAATAGATGAAGTTGAGAATAATTTCTGCATCCACCAAAAAACCATGAAAAAAACAACAAAAAAATACTGAAGTTTAATAAAATAACAAAGCAACCCGATTAAAAACCGGAATCGCATAAAAAGTGTACTCTCCAAGTTTCATACATGTGATTAATGTACAATGACAAACAACCGTGTTAAAATTAGGAAAGGTATTCAATATGCTTAGTGGTCATGTCTACAATGAAAATGATAACCAAGGGAATAATGTTGATAATTTGCTTAATTCTGCAACATTTCTAAGTATAGCCAGACAATGTAAACTATATTGTGGTGATACAGAGTATACTAAGGGTTAATGCGGGAAAGAAAAAAGTCTTCTAGTCAGAAAGCAGAGTAAACAAGGACAGGAAACACTATACAGATGCAACTGTTCAAACAATGTGTATGTGTGTGAATGTTGGTAATGCACTGTCTGCTGCCAGATGTTTTCTGTTTAGTGGGGAATGTTGAGGGGGAGAGCTGCATCCGTGCCTGGGAAGATTTACATATCCCCCATAGGACTCATTGCATCCATTCTTTACTGCTCAGATTTCATGGGAAAGGATTTCTACTAAGAAGCGTGTGAACAGTGACAGGAGTAAAATTTAGGAGGATCTGGAAACAGAGGTTACCTGGAGATGGCTGACAATACAAAAGGATTCAGGTTTCCGGATCCCGCATGTGGAAGATGCAAAAAGTTGATCTGAACGCCCTATTAACAAGTCACCGGTGGCTGGATAGCAGCTGCCTTCTGCACAACCATGGCTGAAGTCTGGCTCTTGAGAATGGACTACTCCCAAAATGACAACTGAAAAAAAAATGAAGTAAAAACAATCATTTAATGAATAAATGTATAAAGCCGCAAGAGTTTATAAAAGAGTGGAACTTTTTAGGCTGGGCTTTAATGTGAAGTTTAGTTTTGTATGCTGATACATTAAAAATGTGTAGAATACTATAAGCCGTCTTTATAGTCACTTAAATGCATTTTATAGCTAACAAATAGTCTGAGTGGTTTCTCTATTCACACCTTTAATTGCCTGAAGCCGCCCAGGCACATAAAGAACAAACTATATTAATGCCTTCAAGGCAAGAAAACCACAATGTTATGTGCACAGAGGAAACAGTAAACCCCAGTACTAACGTTTATGATTGTCTATGTCATAACTGTTCTGTATAAGAGGAAGTGACATCATGACATTAAGCACAAACAGGAACCCCTTATAGCAGTTGGCGATTCATTTGACCAGCGGTGTACAGCAGATGTAAGATACCAATAACTCGAGCAATTAATGAGGACATTGCTTTATGTTCCTTTTATGTACGCATAGGGTTTCCGATAGAATAGAATTAGTTTTTAATAATTTAGACATACTGTATAATTATGAATATTTTTGCTAGAATGGGTTTGGGCTCCCTATAACAACTGCTTTGGCCATACCCTTTTCATATGTCCTGATAGGTCCTGATAGAGGAGTGTCCCCCTACTAGGACCCCCTCTACTAGGTAGAGTGAGCTGATACCGGCAAAGACCACAGATACTTTGATGTTCTCCCACACTCCAAAGACATACTGATAGGATAAATGGCTTCCTATGAAATTCACCATAGTGGGTGTTTGAGATGGGCAATCTAGATCAGATCTGGCACAGTGCTTGTCTGTCCATGTTTCATCTGAATATTTCATCCAAAAATGGAAAGGATACCATTAGAGAAAAGTCATTTTCTTATTTTGCTCTAATGGGATTCCTTCCAGTTTTTGGCAAAAAGATAAGCAGATGAAACATTGAAAATAGTTATGTGAACAGTTTGTCACATCCAATGACAGTACTTAATATATGATGTTACACCTTCTTATACCAACACATGGATGAAGAGATGAATCACAATTCTATTTTACAAGGCTGTGAAAATCCTGGTTACGTCAGCAGCAATGAAAAGCCCCAACCGTCTCCATACATAAAACACTCCACACTGATCAGTTAACCACACAAAATTCCACAACCTAGGTCAACTTCAAAGGCTAAACAAACATGGGGATTCAATAGTCTTCCTCTTGTCAGATAGACGTTAGGATTCCTGAATTAGTGGTCCTTCCCAGGGAACTCTGAGAACAGCATTTACTTTTTACTTTACTTTTCCAGTTACTTTGAGTATTTTTATGTTATAGAAGTAGAATCTAATGTTTTTCTATACATGTCCAAAGTGAAAAATAAAAACCCAGGTCCACCATCAAGAAATCAGGTTACAAATTGTGATTTATGAATGAAAATAATAGGTTTCTTCAGTGTCTATAGCTTCTTTAACCAATGAGTAAAATGCATGCACACGAGAAGCATGTAGTTGAACTCAACTAGAACACGAGAAAGCCAAAGAAACAAGAATACACACACACCAGTAAAAATAATCCCTTGAATTATCTTCTTATGTCAAGTGAGTTCCATTTTTTTTTTTGAGATACAGGTGAGTGAGCTGCAATACCAGACAAAACCATAGACTTGAATGGCACTGTTTCTGGTTGACAGAACACATTTTTGAGGTTCAAGAGATAGACCAAAATGTAGCGCTGCTGACATCGAACAGAATCCAGACAGTAATAATATAAAAGACAATTTATCGTGGCAAAAAATTCTGGATGAAAGAAACAGACCCTTTTTTTTCTAATCTCATACAACCCTGTATTTTATTCAGCCATTTCTTAGTTCTATCGGTTTCTGGAAAAGTTAGATGATAACCTGAATGGCCATAATAACATCCAGCTTTCCTAGAGTCCAAAATGACAAATCTGGCTATTTATGTAGTGACCCATCTCGCACTTTAGTATCACTCAATACGTGGCAATCACTGTGGGAGCTGTAATGTCAGTCATATTGGTTGTCACACAGATTTCCCGCAATAGATATAACTAAGAAACTACCTAAAAGACGAAAAGATGATTGAAAATGCTTGTTAAAGGTTTTCCTTTACCATAACACTAGTACTTTCTGAAGTGTCTCCTTCATACGTCCATATATTTGCCTATACGGTGGGTGGTGTGCAGCGTCTAGTTGTAGTGTTATGTTATTGGGTGGGAGGCTACAGAAAAGGGCAACATTCAATACAAAAGAGTCCTCAGAACCTTTATCTACATACTGTAGGCAACCTACAGAGCACTCCCTGCTTCTCATGTCTATTCCCTCTGTTGGGGGTAATTAACCATGTTTATGCTGCAGGATCTGAAGCCCTTTTGTGGAACTTGGATTTTAAATCTGTTCAGTGTAATACTTAGGCCTGGAATATAATGATAGATTTTCTACCCATCCAAATGAAAAGGAAAAAAAAAAGGAACATAGAACATGACATCCAAGTAGTTAGATGTTGGAAAGTTTTCACAAAAAGATGCATCGTAAACTGGATCCAAACAGCATGTGTATTGAGCCTTATGCAGTCTTCAAAGCATCCTAATAAAAAACATATGTCCCACCGAAGGAAGGAAAGATAATGCTGTGGATTGACTTGGACTGAATCTGAATGGGTTCCATCTGTAGTTTTAACTCAGTAGTTTACTACAAAAGTTATAGAAATCTCAATGAATGTTTGACTATTCACCATTCTTTAGTCGGAGTGTACAGACGCAACTCTTTCTGAAAGACAGAATATTAACTTTTACCCCTTTGTTAAATAAAGTAAAATGTCAGCAAATTCCATGGGAGTCTCCTTGATAAAGTGGAAGAGTTCACTAAAAGGTCTTCACTATCATGGAGATAAGTGGCATGATGTAGACTTCACAGGAATCCAGGAGCCCTATTTGCTGAAAACGGGAATGACCCTAGTATAGGGTTAGGTAGAGAATTCTGCTCGCTGTAGAACTACATGACCCAGGAGGGTTGGATCTTGTGTCCCATCACTGGCTGGTAAACTATGCTTAGGTCTATGCAAGTTATTTAATGTAGAAAGAAGCTGTCGTTTCTTATGGTAACCATTAACTGCTCTCCCTCAGCTTATGAATGGCAGTCACATAAGGATTTTATTAGATATTAACTTGAGGAACTTGGGTTGTACAACTTGCTTGTTAGCAGACACACCCAGCGTAATGTTACTGTAAAACATCATACACTATGAAGGGGTTCATGGAGCTTCCAGCAAGATTCATCCTTTTAACAATCAAACCTATCCTAAGGGCAGTTCTGCTCCAACAGTTATGTGATGTGTACTGGCGCAGGAAGACGAAATGTAACAATAATCGCTTTGTGTAAATTGTGTGAGTGACTATAGATCAATGACGGAATGATCATTTATTTGTGAAATCAATTGTATTGGTTTGTGTGATATCATTTTAGTATTGTTACATGTAAATTGGCTAATAATCATATTCAGATTTTTCTTCAATGTCCACTGTCAGTGATGGAAAAAGATTACACATACTGTATGTCCTAACTGACTAACCATTGAAATTATATTACATGTTCCAAAATTGTTTATTCATTTATAGATCTATTTAAAAAACATTATTTCCCAATACGACCTATTCTGCAAAATTGCAACATGTATGATCAGATTCGAACAGATCCCCCGAAATGCCTACAAAACTAAATAAGTTTTTTTTTCAGTTGCAGCATCATCCTTCAACAAAGTAATAGGGTGAATATAAAAGTGTCACAGTCTAAGTTCTGATTTGCCTTCATACAATACAGGAAAGAGTTAAATACTATGCTGAAGGTCACACTGCAATGAACTCTCAGCTATGAAGCTTTACTCTAGCATCTACATCTCTATACATAAAGAGCTAAATGACATAACACAGACATTACCTAGAATAAGTGCTGGCACCTGAAGCTGCCCCATTGTCCTTCTGGTTGGGGGCTCACTCTGGATCAGTTCCCTCCTGTAAAGGAAAAAGACAATGAAGAGACGAGCTGTACACTGGGTAGGGCAGAGATGGGGAGGAGATCATCTGTCTTACAGGCTGCGCTTCCTCTCCTGCCCCCTGGATGACTGAGGAATTTTTTCTTTTCAGACCCAAAAAAGTTGAGACTTTAACTTTCCTGAGCATGCCCAGTGCAGAGTACGTGGCCCCCGCCTTTTGTGCTGCACTGAAGTCACACCCCTCTCTATCCTGGGCACTGCTGTGTCCTGTAGAGGTGACTTGCACAGAGGTGTGGGTGAATGAGACTTGCAAGGATGCAATACACCAATACAGCAAGGTCACTATGGATAAGAGTCCTTCCGATTCTGTACATGATGGTAATATCCGCCTGTTCCTGTACAAGATCTAATGCTATAAAGTAGGGGAAGAAGAAAAACTGTTTTGTAGGTAGTTACAGGCAAACCAAAAGTGTCAAAGGTCACATGACTGGATCCCAACAAAAAAGCTTCCTCAACATTCTTCTGTTGCTGGCAAACAATATACAGTACATTGGGAACACAGAGCACAAGTAGACAAGCACAAATTCTGGGTTCACCCTGGGCAATAATGTGGAAAGAATCCGCACCACCTATCATACAAAACAAACGCTGCAAACACAAATTATTTCTAGAACTTAACTGTTTTTGTGTATTTTTATTTGAAGCGTTTTTCAGAACGATCCTTCAAGGTTTGATTTCTTTGTTACAGAGCTGCAATTCTCCGTTCCACCGCACTGTTTGGCCCCATGCACACGAACGTAAAAACGCCCGTAATTACGGGCCCATAGACTTCTATTGGCCACGGGTACCTTCCCGTTTGCTTATGGGAAGGTGCCCAGGCCGTTGAAAAATATGGAACACGTCCTATTTTAGGCCGTAATTACGGCACGGGCAGGCCCATAGAAGTCTATGCGGCTCCCGTAAATACGGGTGGAATACTGGTGACAACGGACCCGTATTTACGGGCACGGGTCCGTAAATACTGGTGGAACACGGGTCGAATACGTGTGACAAAGGACCCGTATTTACACCAGTATTTACGGGAGGAAAAAAAATACGTTAGTGTGCATTGAGCCTTTGTCGATCAAAATTCCTGTGCCTGTTTCCATCAGTATGGGATCCAATGCCTATACGCTTATATAGGGCTGCTATTCAAACAATAAAAACATATACAAGTACTATACAATCAGACCTGACCACCTTAGTGGTAGAAAGGACTACAGAGGTTTTGAAAGGTCTAATTCAAATGGCCGTATTTACTTTGTTTTGTAGTCTTGCCGCTTGAATCCCAACATAGGAAAGAAGCAAAAACAATCCTTTACTTCATATATTTCCTTAGGAGCATTAAGGAGCTGTCAGTTTTTTTTTTGAGCCTTTACATCCTTGGTAGCCAGGAAAATTTTTACACTTTTGAGATGTACAAATAAAATCTAAATAATAAAAAAAAAACATACTAAACACCCAACCCTATATTTTTTTGTTAGTAGACACCTGGCACAGTGCCATAATGCCACTCAGCAATTTATACACACATGGCACTGTCATGGCATTTTGTATCAAAATGTAATTTTTCATAAAAAATGCATAAACATTTATATTTGGGGCTAAAAGTGTGACCCAAGCAGAAAATTGATGCACCACACATCCTAAAAATAAACGTTTCATGTGTGCAGAATTCATACATCACCAGAATTGAAGAAATCAAAAATCTGGTATTAAGCTGGAAATTAAAAAATACAAAAACTATAAACTAAAGGGGATGACACACCTCAAAAAGTGAGTGCACCACAAACTCTCTATAGTTCCTGAAAGAAGACAACCTGATGATTGTAGTCATCTTGACATGGCTGCCAAAAGCACGTTGGCAGCCATGTCCACCTTCACGCAACATTGTGACAAATTGTGGTTTTTAAAAAAACCAACATAGTGCATTAAAACATACATTTGCGACTAAAGTTCACATACAAGCAGAAGCTTACACACAAAAACCATGTAAAAAATAATAGACCAAGGTGTGAAAAGTTAATCTTTACCACAAACGTCTACATCAACAAGACCTTGTGCTCTCAAAAACACTGAAGCAGAGGCCATGCAATATTTGGCCATCATCCTCAAATGTGTTACATAGTTGCATAGGTTGAAAGAAAACACAGATCCATCAAGTTCATCCTTTATCAATTACACGTCTTTCATTGCTTGAGTAGTTATAACTAGAGATGAGCGAACCGGGACAACCGAACCCGGTTTCGGTCCGAACTTCCGGAAAAGTTCGGTTCGCAGCGAATCCGAACTTCACCGGGTTCGGCCGAACCCGTTTTGACCGAACCCGGTCAAAAACATTATACAAATCGGCAGCCACTTATCTCTATCAATCACTGATAGAGAAAAGAGGCTGCTGATTAAAAATAAAATAAAAAGCATTTCATACGTACCCGGTCGTTGTCTTGGTGACGAGTCCCTCTTCTTCCTCCAGTCCGACCTTTTCTGACGCGGCAGCCTGTGATTGGCTGCAGAGGCCTCTGCAGCCTGTGATTGGCTGCAGAGGCCGCGGCAGCCTGTGATTGGCTGCAGCGCTCACATGGGCTGCATCGTCATCAAGGAATGTCGGGCCGGATGTCGAGAGGGACGCGTCACCAAGGCAACGGCCAGGAGACCGGACTGGAGGAAGCAGGGAGTTCCCGGTAAGTATGAACGTCTTTTTTTTTACAGGTACTGTGATCGGTAGTCACTGTCCAGGGTACTGAAACAGTTACTGCCGATCAGTTAACTCTTTCAGCACCCTGGACAGTGACTATTTAGGGTATGTGCACACACACTAATTACGTCCGTAATTGACGGACGTATTTCGGCCGCAAGTACCGGACCGAACACAGTGCAGGGAGCCGGCTCCTAGCATCATAGTTATGTACGATGCTAGGAGTCCCTGCCTCTCTGCAGGACAACTGTCACGTACTGTAATCATGTTTTCAGTATGGGACAGTAGTTCCACGGAGAGGCAGGGACTCCTAGCATCGTACATAAATATGATGCTAGGAGACCGGCTCCCTGCAGTGTGTTCGGTCCGGTACTTGCGGCCAAAATACGTCCGTCAATTACGGACGTAATTAGTGTGTGTGCACATACCCTTACTGACGTCGCCTAGCAACGCTGCCGTAATGACGGGTGCACACATGTAGCCACCCGTCATTACGGGGCCTCATGCACACGACCATAAAAACACCCGTTATCACGGGTCGTAATTACGACCCGAAATAGCGGGCCCATAGACTTCTGTTAGCCACGGGTACCTTCCCGTTTTCTCACGGAAAGGTGCCCGTGCCGTTAAAAAGATAGAACATGTTCTATTTTTTTATTTTACGGGCCGTGCTCGTAATTACGACTCGTAACTACGAGCACGGCCGGCCACGGGCAGCCGGCCGCTTTTGCGAACCGTGCTGTCATTATAATTATAGCAGCACGGCCCGTAAAATAGAAAAATAGAACATGTTCTATTTTTTTAACGGCACGGGCACCGTCCCGTGAGAAAACGGAAAGGTACCCGTGGGTAACAGAAGTCTATGAGCCCGTTATTGCGTAACGGGTGTTTTTACGGTCGTGTGCATAATGGGAGCACGGCTCGGAAAAACGAACGGCTGCCCGTGCTCATCTCCTGAAATACTCTGTGCTGCCTTCAACTCTGTGGACAGGTCAGGATCCTGTTTCTTTTAAATGCTGCTAGGGAACCCGCTCGATCCACTATATAAGGCTGCGCTACAATGCAGCATTTAAAAGAAACAGGATCCTGACCTGTCCACAGAGTTTAAGGCAGCACAGAGTATTTCAGGAGATGAGCGTGCAGATTCAGTGCTGCTGTGAACTGTGCTCTTACCATTACGTAGCTCTCAGTCTGTTACCTCTCCTCCACTCCTGTCCTCAAGAACACCTTCACATGATTGGCAAGTCACCACGTAATGGTAAGAGCAGAGTTCACAGCAGCACAGAGTATTTCAGGAGATGAGCGTGCGGATCTTGTGCGTGGTGGTGACTTGCCAATCATGTGAACGTGTTATAGAGGACAGGAGTGGAGGAGATGTAACAGACTGAGCTACGTAATGGTAAGAACAGAGTTCACAGCAGCACAGAGTATTTCAGGAGAGGAGCGTGCAGATTCAGTGCTGCTGTGAACTCTGCTCTTACCATTACGTAGCTCAGTCTGTTACCTCTCCTCCACTCCTGTCCTCAATAACACCTTCACATGATTGGCAAGTCACCACCCCGCACAAGATCCGCACGCTCATCTCCTGAAATACTCTGTGCTGCTGTGAACGCTGCTCTTACCATTACGTGGTGACTTGCCAATCATGTGAAGGTGTTCTGGAGGACAGGAGTGGAGGAGAGGTAACAGACTGAGAGCTAAGTAATGGTAAGAGCAGAGTTCACAGCAGCACTGAATCTGCACGCTCATCTCCTGAAATACTCTGTGCTGCCTTAAACTCTATGGACAGGTCAGGATCCTGTTTCTTTTAAATGCTGCACTGTAGCGCAGCCTTATATAGTGGATCGAGCGGGTTCCCCAGCAGCATTTAAAAGAAACCGTGTTTGTGTATGTTTGTGTATATATGTGTGTTTGGGTATGTGACTTTGTCTGTTTTTGTTTTTATATGTGTGTTTGTGTATATGTGTGTGTGTATATATGGGTGTGTTTGTGTATATGTGTTTGTGTATATGTTTGTGTATATATGGGTGTATTTGTGTATATGTTTGTGTGTAGATGTGTGTGTGTTTTTGTATATGTGTGTGTTTGTGTATATGTGTGTATATGGGTGTGTGTTTGTGTGTATATATGGGTGTGTTTGTGTATATGTGTTTGTGTATATGTGTGTTTGGGTATGTGTGTTTTTGTTTGTATATGTGTTTGTGTATATGTGTTCGTGTATGTGTGTGTATAACTGTGTGTGTGTGTGTTTGGATATGTGTGTTTTTGTTTGTATATGTGTGAGTTCGTGTATATGTGTGTGTGTTTGTCTGTTTGTGTGTGTGTGTATATCTTGTTGTGTTTGTGTATATATGTGTGTGTCTGTGTATGGTTGTTTGTTTGTGTGTGCGTGTATATATGTGTGTAGGTGAGTAGAAGTATTGGTATTGTTCAAATTGATAACTGTTTTTTTATGTTGTTGCAGATTTTGATGTACCGATTGGACTACATCTTCGATTCGTTGGACTACTGCGTAGATCTACGTTTTTTCAAATTTTAATAAAACGGTTAACGAGGGTTTTGTTGGGGATTTCTTATTTCAATAAAAAAGAATTGTCTTTGTGTTTTTTTTCAAACTTTATTAGTGCCTAGATAATGGCAGTTGGCTGATTGACAGCATCCATTATTAAGGCGGTACTTAGTGTTAGCCGGTGCAGAGGCTAGCACTAACCACCCATTATTACCCCGGTACCCACCACCACCAGGGGTGCCGGGAAGAGCTTGGTACGATCCAGTACCCGACCATCTGTTGTGATGGTCGGGTACTGGGGCGGCCGTAGGCTGGTATTATGAGGCTGGGAAGGGCCAAAATCAGTGGACCTTCCCACCCTTGTAATGCTAGGCTGCTGCTGCTGTGTTGTATCGGGCTGGTTATAAAAATGGGGGGGACCCCCACGTCGTTTTTTTTTTTGAATTTAACAAATTTAGCAATAGACGGGTCCCCCACATTTTTAATAACCAGCCATATGCAAGGCCGCAGCAGTCTGGCATTACAATTGGTGGGAAGGGCCACTGGTTTTGTCCATTCCCAGGCTAATACCACTGTGTTGTATGTGGCTGGTTATGATAAATTGGGTGGAACCCCATGTCTTTTTAAAAAAATTTTTTAAAATAAATAAATAATAAAAAAAAATGACGTGGGGTCCCCCCCACTTTTATAACCAGGCAGATACAACACAGCAGCAGCAGCCTAGCATTACAAGGGTGGGAAGGTCCACTGTTTTTGGCCCTTCCCAGCCTCATAATGCCAGCCTGCGGCCGCCCCAGAGCCCGACCATCACAACAGATGGTCGGGTACTGGATCGTACCTGGCTCTTCCCGGCACCCCTGGTGGTGGTGGGTACCGGGGTAATAATGGTGGTTAGTGTTAGCCTCTGCACCGGCTAACACTAAGCCTCGCCTTAGTAATGGATGTTGTCACTCAGACAGCGGCCATTACTAAAGTGGTAGTAATAAAATTTGAAAAGAAAAGACATAGATAAAATATTTTATTGAAATAAAGCACCCCCAACACAACCCTCATTAACCATTTTATTGTAGAAAAAAAAATGTCATCTAAGTAGTCCTCGAAACCGACGTAGTCCAAACACCAAACCTGTAAAAAAAATTAAAAAAAATGAAATAAAACATGTCGTAGGCTTAGATTCAGTTTAATGTGTGATACTGACTGTTATACCATGTATAGAAGCCTGCCGTGAAGTTGACTTAGATACAGGGCGCCAGCAGACAGTATCATACATGGCCATACATACATATATACAAACGTACATACAAGCATGCACATATATACATGCAAATATACATACATGCAAACATACACACATATATACATGCAAACTATCATACATACATGCATACACACACACACATGAAAACATACATACAAACAAACATGCAAAGATACATACATACATATATACAAGCATGCACAAATATACATGCAAACATAAATACATGCAAACATAATTACATACATGCACATATATATATAAACATACATGCAAACATACATGCAAAAATAAAAACATGCAAACATACATACATGCACATATATACATACATACATGACAACATACATACAAACATACATGACAACATACATACATGCAAACATACATACATGCAAACATACATACACACATGCAAACATATATACATGCAAATATACATACAAACATGCACATGTATACATACATGCCAACATACATGCAAACATACATGCACATATATACATACATACATACATGACAACATACATACATGCAAATATATACATGCAAATATACATACATACACACATGCACATATATACATACATGCCAACATACATGCACATATATACATACATGACAACATACATACATATATATATATATATACACACATGCAAATATACATACAAACATGCATACATACATACATGCAAACATACATTCATGCAAACACACATACATGCAAACATACATACATACATTCATGCAAACATACATACATACAAATATACATACACACATGCACACATATACATACATACATGACAACATACATACATACATACATACATACATACATACATGACAACATACATGCAAAAATACATACATGCAAACATACACACATGCAAACATACATGCAAATATATACATGCAAATATACATACAAACATGCACATATATACATACATGCCAACATACATGCACAGATATACATACATACATACATGACAACATACATACATGCCAACATACATACATACATACATACATGCCAACATACATACATGCCAACATACATACATGCCAAAAAATAATAATAATACGTTCATACTTACTTTCCTCCTGTCCGGCCTCCAGCGATGACGTTTCATCCATGTCGCCGCTGCAGCCTGTGATTGGCTGCAGAGGCGGTCACGTGGGATGAAGCGTCATCCTGACGTGCGTGACCGCCACTACAGCCTGTGATTGGCTGCAGCGGCGAAAGGGATGAAACGTCATCGCTGGAGGCCGGACAGGAGGAAAGTAAGTACGAACGTATAATTTTTATTTTTTTATTACATTTTGTATTTTCCGCGCGCCGAGCATGTACTGTGAAGGTTGCTGAAAGAGTTAGTGCAGCCCATTAACTCTATCAGCACCCCGGACAGTAGCATTCTCGGCGCAGGGAAGTGACAGGTTCGGTCAGAACTAGTTCGGTCCGAACCGAACTTTTTTGTGAAATTCGGCGAACTAGCCGAACCGAACTTTTGATAAGTTCGCTCATCTCTAATCATGATGACACTCTGGTTTTATGTTTACAAACAGAAAAGCACGTGGTGCTTTTCTGTTTTCAGTCATAGTTTTTACTACTGTAGCGCGCATCACGCGCGGCACCCGGAAGTGCTTCCGTGTGCTGAGCGCGATTTGCACGCACCCATTGACTTCAATGGGTGCGTGCAGTGCGAAACACGGGCAAATATAGGACATGTCACGAGTTTCACGCAGCGGACATACGCTGGCATTCACTGACAGTCTGAACGGCCCCATTCATTAAGGCCTCATGCACACAAACTTATTTTTGTCCTCCTGTAAATCCTGGCGTAAATACGGGTCCTTGGTCACACGTATTCAACCCGTATTGCACCAGTATATACGGATCCGTGCCCTTAAATACGGGTCCGGTGTCACCCGTATTCCACCCGTATTTACAGGCACGTTTTCATTGCAAAATTGCACTGCTCTAATCGGCAGCCCCTTCTCTCTATCAGTGCAGGATAAAGAGAAGGGACAGCCCTTTCCGTAGTAAAAGTAAAAGAAATTCATACTTACCCGGCCGTTGTCTTGGTGACGCGTCCCTCTTACGACATCCAGCCCGACCTCCAAGGATGACGCGGCAGTCCATGTGACCACTGCATCCTGTGATTGGCCTGTGCTTTGCTGCAGCATTCACATGGGCTGAAACGTCATCCCAGGAGGCGGGACTGGAGGAAGAAGCAGGGAGTTCTGGGTAAGTATGAACGTCTTTTTTTTTTACAGGTTGATCTATATTGTGATCGGTAGTTTCTGTCCAGGGTGCTGAAAGAGTTACTGCCGATTGTTTAACTCTTTCAGCACCCTGGACAGTGACTATTCACTGACGTCGCCTAGCAACGCTCCCGTAATTACGGGTGCACACACGTAGTCACCCGTAATTACGAGAGCCCCATAGACTTCTATGGGCCTGCCCGTGCCGTAATTACGGCCTGAAATAGGACATGTTCTATATTTTTCAACGGCACGGGCACCTTTCCGTAAGCATACGGGGAGGTACCCATGGCCAATAGAAGTCCATGGGCCCGTAAAAACGTGTCGTAATTACGGCCAGTAATTACGGGCGTTTTTACGTTCCTGTTCATGGGGCCTAACATAGGTCCGTGCCACGCGTGTGAATAAGGCCTTAAACAAATCTTTACCTGGACGAGAGCATCTCTGTAAATTTTAGAAGATAAACTGACTGCATGACATTGTTTCACCTCAATTCTTTGGTTACCGCTAGATATGGAAGACCTCATACTACAGGCGAAATTCACACGAACGTGTGCGTTTTGCACAAACAAAAAACGCAGCAGTTTTTGCACGTTGCAGTTCCGTGTGTCATAAGTGTTTTGCTGCGTGGCTGCGTGATTTTCGTGCATATGCAATCCTTATGACACGCGGTTTTGAGGTTTAGAAAAAGAAATGAAGGAGATGGTTTTATTTTTCCCTTCATTTCTTGATACACTATTGCGCGAATCACACGCAGCACACAGAAGTGCGTCCGTGTGCTGCACGTGATTTTTACGTACCCATTGACTTTAATGGGTGTGTGATGCGCAAAAAACGCTCAAGTATAGGACATGTCGTGAGTTTCACGCAGCGGACACATGCTGCGTGAAAGACACGGAATGTCTGAATGTCCCCATTGCCTTACATACACTACCGTTCAAAAGTTTGGGGTCACCCAGACAATTTTGTGTTTTCCATGAAAACTCACACTTATATTTATCAAATGAGTTGCAAAATGACTAGAAAATATAGTCAAGACATTGACAAGGTTAGAAATAATGATTTTTATTTGAAATAATAATTTTCTCCTTCAAACTTTGCTTTCGTCAAAGAATGCTCCACTTGCAGCAATTACAGCATTGCAGACCTTTGGAATTCTAGCTGTTAATTTGCTGAGGTAATCGGGAGAAATGTCACCCCATGCTTCCAGAAGCCCCTCCCACAAGTTGGATTGGCTTGATGGGCACTTCTTGCGTACCATACGGTCAAGCTGCTCCCACAACAGCTCTATGTGGTTGGGATCTGGTGACTGTGCTGGCCACTCCATAACAGATAGAACACCAGCTGTCTGCTTCTTCCCTAAATAGTTCTTGCATAATTTGGAGGTGTGTTTTGGATCATTGTCCTGTTGTAGGATGAAATTGGCTGTCCACAGGGTATGGCATGGCGTTGCAAAATGGAGTGATAGCCTTTATTATTCAAAATCCCTTTTACCTTGTACAAATCTCCCACTTTACCAGCACCAAAGAAACCCCAGACCATCACATTACCTCCACCATGCTTGACAGATGGCGTCAGGCACTCTTCCAGCATCTTTTCAGTTGTTCTGCGTCTCACAAATGTTCTTCTGTGTGATCCAAACACCTCAAACTTCGATTCGTCTGTCCATAACACTTTTTTCCAATCTTCCACTGTCCAATGTCTGTGTGCTTTTGCCCATATTAATATTTTCCTTTTATTAGCCAGTCTCAGATATGGCTTTTTCTTTGCCACTCTGCCCTGAAGGCCAGCATCCCGGAGTCGCCTCTTCACTGTAGACGTTGACACTGGCGTTTTGCGGGTACTATTTAATGAAGCTGCCAATTGAGGACCTGTGAGGCGTCTATTTCTCAAACTAGAGACTCTAATGTACTTGTCTTGTTGCTCAGTTGTGCAGCGGGGCCTCCCACTTAGTTACATAGTTACATAGTTAGTACGGCTGAAAAAAGACACATGTCCATCAAGTTCAACCAAGGGAAGGGAAAAGGGAAGGAAAAATTTCTACACATAGGAGCTAATATTTTTTTGTTCTAGGAAATTATCTAACCCTTTTTTAAAGCCATCTACTGTCCCTGCTGTGACCAGCTCCTGCGGTAGACTATTCCATAGATTCACAGTTCTCAATGTAAAGAAGCCTTGTCGCCTCTGCAGCTTGAACCTTTTTTTCTCCAGACGGAGGGAGTGCCCCCTTGTTTTTTGAGGGGGTATTACAAGGAACAGGATTTCACCATATTTTTTGTATGCGCCATTAATATATTTATATAAGTTAATCATGTCCCCCCTTAGTCGTCTTTTTTCAAGGCTAAATAGGTTTAATTCTTTCAATCTTTCCTCATAACTTAAATTCTCCATGCCCCTAATTAGCTTCGTTGCTCTTCTTTGTATTTTTTCCAACTCCAGGGCATCCTTTCTATGAACTGGAGCCCAGAACTGGACTGCATATTCTAGATGAGGCCTCACTAATGCTTTGTAAAGTGGTAATATTACATCCCTGTCCCGCGAGTCCATGCCTCTTTTAATACACCACAATATCCTGCTGGCCTTTGAAGCAGCTGATTGACACTGCATGCTGTTATTGAGTTTATGATTTACAAGTACACCCAGATCCTTCTCAACAAGTGAATCCGCCAGTGTAGCTCCCCCTAGGACATATGATGCATGCAGGTTGTTGGTACCCAGATGCATAACTTTATATTTATCTACATTAAACTTCATCTGCCAAGTGGACGCCCAAACACTTAGTTTGTTTAAATCTGCCTGTAATTCATGAACATCTTCCATAGTCTGAACTATATTACATAGCTTGGTGTCATCTGCAAAAATAGAAATAGTGCTATTAATCCCTTCCTCTATATCATTAATAAATAAGTTGAATAATAGTGGTCCCAGCACTGAACCCTGGGGTACACCACTTATTACCGGGGACCATTCAGAGTAGGAATCATTGACCACAACTCTCTGGATACGGTCCTTGAGCCAATTCTCAATCCAATTACAAACTATATTTTCTAAACCTATAGTCCTTAATTTACCCATTAGGCGTCTATGGGGGACAGTGTCAAATGCCTTTGCAAAGTCCAAAAACACTAAATCCACAGCGGCCCCTCTGTCTAGGCTTCTGCTCACCTCTTCATAAAAACAGATTAGGTTAGTTTGACAACTTCTGTCCTTAGTAAAACCGTGCTGGCTGTCACTTATAATGCTATTTATTGTCACATAATCCTGTATATAGTCCCTCAATAGCCCCTCAAACATTTTCCCCACGATGGATGTTAAGCTTACTGGTCTATAATTACCCGGGGAAGACCTAGAGCCCTTTTTGAAAATAGGCACCACATTTGCCCTGCGCCAGTCCCTTGGCACTATACCAGTCACTAGAGATTCTCTGAATATTATGAAAAGGGGGACAGAAATAACTGAACTAAGCTCTTTAAGAATTCTAGGGTGTAACCCATCTGGTCCCGGGGCCTTGTGCACATTTATTTTATTTAATATAGCTTGGACCATCTCTACATTCATCCAATTCAGTATATCAACTGATATATTAACAGCACTGGCACCGGCTACATCAGCTGCTCCTTCTTCAGTTGTATATACAGAGCTAAAGAACCCATTTAGTAACTCTGCCTTCTCTTGATCCCCTGTGATCAACTCCCCATTACCACTATCTAGGGGTCCTACATGTTCAGACCTGGGCTTTTTTGCATTTATATGCTTGAAGAATTTTTTAGGATTTGTTTTACTATCCTTGGCCACCTGCCTTTCATTTTGTATTTTTGCTAATTTTATTACATTTTTACAGATTTTATTAAGCTCTTTATATTTTACAAAGGCTACAGCTGTACCCTCAGATTTGTATTTTTTAAATGCCCTTTTTTTGTCATGTATTGCCCCTTTCACAGAAGGTGTAAGCCATGTGGGGTTTAATTTGAGTCGTTTATACTTGTTACCTATAGGAATACATTTTGCACTATAATAACTCAAAGTAGATTTGAAAATCTCCCATTTATCATTTGTTCCATTATTTGACATTAGTTCTTCCCAGTCTATATCCTGAATTGCAGCCCTCATCCTGGGGAAATTGGCTTTCTTAAAATTAAATGTTTTTGCCCTCCCAGCCTGCGTTTGTTTTTTACAGTATAGGTAAAATGTAACTATATTATGATCACTGTTACCGAGGTTTTCACGAACATTGACATTCCCAACAAGATCTGCATTATTAGAAATGACCAGATCCAACAGAGCTTCACCTCTAGTCGGGTCTTCCACAAACTGGCCCATAAAATTTTCCTGCAACAGGTTGAGGAAATGTCTCCCCTTTGCAGTTGAAGCCGAACCATGACACCAATTAATATCCCGGAAATTAAAATCTCCCATTATCACTACAGTACCCGCCTGTGCAGCCCGCTCCATCTGTTTATATAGCTGAACATCCATCTCCTCAGTTATATTGGGGGGTCTATAGATTACACCAAAAGTAATTTTTTCAGTGTTTACCTCCCTTTCTAGTTCCACCCACAAGGTTTCAACCTCCTCACAGTATTCACCCACTATTGTCTCTTTCACACTCGCCTTCATATCACTTCTCACATACAGACATACACCACCACCTTTCCTATTTGTCCTGTCTTTCCGAAAAAGTGTAAAACCCTGTAGATTTACAGCCCAGTCATGTGAAGAGTCCAGCCATGTTTCAGCAACACCAACTATATCTATATTTTCTTCCAGTATCAAGGCCTCCAGCTCCCCTATTTTGCTTGCTAGACTTCTGGCATTTGTGAACATACACTTTAACTTGCCTGTCAGTTTTTCACTTTTATTATCAGAAATGTGATTTGACATTAATCGGGCCTTTTTATTTACACTGATGTTTTGTAACGAAAGGATCTCCTTATCTTGTTGTCTAGTCCTCTCCCCACATTCTGTTTCTCCCCCCACCAATATAGTCTGACCCCTCTCTAACCTGGCTACCCCTTTTTTTTCTACATTGACCTCCCTCCTCAGCCCTAGTTTAAATACTCCGCCACCCCAGCTAGAATTCTCTCCCCCAGCACAGCGGACCCCCTTCCATTTAGGTGCAAATCATCTGCAGAATACAGTTTGTACCCCAATGAAAAGTCAGCCCAGTGCTCTAGGAACCCAAATCCTTCTCCTCTACACCAAGACTTCAGCCATGCATTTAACTCCCTGAGCTCCCGCTGTCTTTCCTGTGATGCGCATGGCACAGGCAGTATTCCTGAGAATACAACCTTGGAGGTCCTTCCCTTCAGCTTGTAGCCTAGTTCTTTAAAATTATTCTTAAGGCTTAAGACTTATCTTTCTACTCTGGTTAGAGCCTGTTTGTGCTGTCCTCTGAAGGGAGTAGTACACACCGTTGTAGGAAATCTTCAGTTTCTTGGCAATTTCTCGCATGGAATATACTTCATTTCTAAGAACAAGAATAGACTGTCGAGTTTCACATGAAAGCTCTCTTTTTCTAGCCATTTTGAGAGTTTAATCGAACCCACAAATGTAATGCTCCAGATTCTCAACTAGCTCAAAGGAAAGTCAGTTTTATAGCTCCTCTAAACAGCAAAACTGTTTACAGCGGTGCTAACATAATTGCACAAGGGTTTTCAAGTGTTTTCTAATCATCCATTAGCCTTCTAACACAGTTAGCAAACACAATGTACCATTAGAACACTGGAGTGATGGTTGCTGGAAATGGGCCTCTATACACCTATGTAGATATTGCATTAAAAACCAGACGTTTGCAGCTAGAATAGTCATTTAGCACATTAACAATGTATAGAGTGTATTTCTGATTAATTTAATGTTATCTTCATTGAAAAAAACTGTGCTTTTCTTTCAAAAATAAGGACATTTCTAAGTGACCCTAAACTTTTGGACGGTAGTGTAGGTCTGTGCGACGCGCGTGATTTTCACGCACATATCACGGACGTGAAACACGTTCGTGTAAATAAGGCCTTAGCCATAAGAAACGATCACCCAGAATCCACATCAAAGGAGAAACCTGTCTACCTTGAGGAACTTCTAAGTAGTAAATAAATGGCTGACTGCATCTGTCTAAGAATCTTCTCCTCAACCAGCTTCTTGTGACAAGGAATTTTACCTTACTACAGGTAGGACGTTGACCATTGGAGGACAACCACTACATCTAAGAACTGTAAAGTGATGGATGCTTTTATTACCTGCACCACTCTGATCTTCCCTAGACAGAAGAGCAATCATTTTAGACATATTTTGATCCCTAAGCGTCTAGCACTTGTCTGTGCAGGGAATACCCTGAGGTCAAGATTTGTGGTAAGTGCAGGATGTCAGCGAATGTATATAACAGTAAAGCTAGACAATACTAACAAAACAACTTCTGTATAACTATGAATCACAGGACACAGACGTTGTGTAGGAGTAGTGTTCTCTTACTTTTCAGTTACAGCGTTTTACCATTACAGGATATAAACTGAACAAATGCATACAATGCACGACAAACGATACAAATTAATAACAACCTGAAATTCACCTAAAATAACCTGGCATTGGCGTCAATTTGGATATAAAAATATTTACTTAGTGCAAGGTATAGAATAAAACCACATTGTGTGTGCTCACTTTTTCCTCATGTCATAATGTGCGTAATCCATACCACCATACAGTGCCTACGGGATAGTACCATACAAAGAACCCTCAACAGTGCCTAAGTAAAAACTTGAGATTTTGAGTGAAAATATTACTGTGAAAAAACTAGATGAATCCTGTCTTCAATGTGGCTCAAAATGTAATGTTCCTTTATCAGAAGCATACACACTAGGAAGCAAATTGAGCTATCAGTATGTTTTTATAGTGTGCGAGGAGACGGGAAAACATGGGGAGAATATACAAACTCCATGCAGATGTTGCCCTTGGTCAGGTTCGAAACGGGGATCCCAGTACAGCAAGAAAACAACCATACATAAAAATGGAAACATTTCCTATGCATGCTTAGAAGCTTATTGTTCAGTTTGTAGTCTGAATGAATGAATGAATGAAACAATATTATTAAACGGCTATCACTTTGTCTACACGTGACTTAACTGGTTGCCGACACAGGACGAGAATGCTCGTCCTGAGCGGCGGGTACTTTGCACATTAGGGCGAGCATTCTTGTCCTGTGTGACAGCCGTCTCCGCGCGTGATCGGTAGCGGGGCAACGGCTGTAATAAACAGCCACGGCCCCGCTCTAACGGCGGAGAGAAGAGAAACATCTTCTCTCCGCCGGTAACCCCTTGAATGCCGCGATAAAAGCTGATCGCGGCGTTCAAGGAGGGGGGACTGCCCTTTGATCGCGTCACAGAAAATCCCTGTGACGCGATCAAAGCCCATAACTTTTATGGCCAGACAGCCCAGGGTCCATTGAAGGACCCCAGGGCTGTCTGAACATATTTCCTGTTGTTAGGGCATACTGAGGTATGCCCTAACAACTTCCTGTGTACAATCAGTAACAGGCTAATGTACTGGCATATAGATCTATGCCAGTACATTACAGCTAAAAAATCAAAACCAAAATCAAAAATCCCTTTATGGGATTAACAAAAAAAAAGTTAAATTAATGTAAAAAAAATACACAGAAATACACATTTTTTACAATAAATAAATGTTTTAAAATATGAGTTCCAAAACATTAAATAATTTGGACATATTTGGTATCGCCATGACCGTAACAACCTGAACAACAAATGTATAACATTATTTATGGTGATTGGTGTATGGTATAAAAAAATATATATTAAAAACTGCAGCGGAACTGGGTTTTTTTCTGCATTTTCGCCAAAATAAAAATTTATATAAATTAAATGATAATGTATTTGTACCAAAAAATGGTACCTCCAGAAAGTACAACTCGTCCCGCAAAATACAGTTTCATACAACTACGTCGTACAAAAAATATAAAAGTTATGAGCGCTGGGATGCAAAGAGGGAAATATAAAAAAAATTGTTCTGTCCTCCAGGCCAAAATTGACCTTTCACCTGCCCATACATGTGCAGCTGAGTGCAGCATGTTATAGGAAAGGCTTCACAAACCCTGTCTCACTTAAAATAATTTTTCTAACTTCCTTCGTTATCTACATATCGGTGCCGTTATATTTGGCGCCCAATATGTAAATAAGCCGCTGAACTGTCACTGGGGCGTTTCTATCTAACTAAATGACAAGGGGGTGTGATGTTTTCGCTCTGACACTGTCCAATCAGCTACGGACAGTGTCAGGATGGCTTGCGCTGTGTTCCCTCCCGTGAGAACACACACAGACTGGTGGTTCTGCAGAGAGCGCTTTCTCAGTCTGTGTGTGTTTTCGCGGGAGGGAAGACAGCGCAAGCCACCCTGATACTGTCCGTAGCTGATTGGACACTGTCAGAGCGAAGACATCATGCCCAATTGCCATTTAGTTAGATAGAAATGCCCCATTGACAGTTCAGGGGCTTATTTACATATCGGGCGCCAAACATGACGGCACCGATATGTAAATAACGGAGGAAGGATAGGAAAAAAATGTGCCCCAGGGTTTGTGAAGCAGGTGGAAGGTTCTCTTTAGGACTGTTTTCCACAAGGGCAGAAAGGACTACTGGCCGCAGTTCATACTTTAGAAAAGAAAGTGTATGTTTACCTTTAGGTGCTTTTATCTGCTTTATCCATAGTTAATAACTGGGCAAGCTATATCATTGTGTAAATGATTAGAGCTGAAGCACTCTTACGCTGATAGGAAATTTGCAAAATGCCCATCTCCAGTGATTATTATTATTTTATTTTATTTTTTTGTCTAATATTACATGCATGCCACTCTTCTACCCTGAAAATAGACCCTTTTGAAAAGATTTAGTCAAGTTGGCTGTTTTCAAGAATCTGACCTGGATGCATTTTCTATTAAAAGCTCATACCAAGTGTAAAAACTTCTACAATTCAGAAAAAGCGCATTCGCCGAAACACTCAGCATGTAGATTTTAGGTAATTTAGGGCATATTTCACTTCTGAAATCTACTTTTGTTGACTAGCACTGTGGTCTCTGTCAAAGAAACTGTATAATGTGATTATGTATTGTATGTGGTTTATATGAAATATTATTAATAGATATGTATATGATACAATGGATTCAATTCTCTCTTGCAATTGGAGTCATAGGGGATGTACGACATGCATCACATTCCTAGAGATCAGAGGTCATGAGAGCTGTAGTCCAGCACTTAATCACATAAGAGCTTGGAATACATGCCAGGGTTTAGGAAAGGTTGCCTATTAGTTAATAAAAAGTTAGAAATCATTTACTTAAACAGTAAAGACTTACAGCCCACAATACATTTTAAAGGTACTTTCGCCTTAAAAAAAATTCTTCAATTGTGTAAAGCAAATACTTTCCGGTTAGCAAAGCTGTTGTGTTGTTCATCTTACAGTTATTGACCCCAATTTTCCCGTTGACATGCATGTTAGGCTCTGCCTAACATTAATGTTTTACAATAGAGCCGGAGATGCACAGCTGCCATACACCCCTGATATTGCAGGGACAAACTTTTCTGTTAGTTAATCTGTTTTATTTGGACTACGCGTTTCAGGACTCAACTGGTCCTTTGATCAGGTCAATCATATTGACCTGATGAAGGGACCAGTTCGGTCTTGAAACTCGTAGTCCGAATAAAACAAGTAAACGAACGGAAAAGTTTGTCTAGGCAATACTTACAAGCCAGGCACTGTGACCAGATCGCTGCATGCAATTTTTCTCCCATCTCCTGAATCTTATCCTCCTCAATGGAATATCCTCCAATGGACAGCAGTGGGTGGCAGCCGGCTATGAAAACCTATGGACTCACAGACATAGTGTTGTACCTACTACAGCACAACTGCACTACGTGAGTCCAACACAACAAAATTTTTTACTGATATATGTTCTCACAAACACAATATCACATTAAAGGTGCGCCACTTCCTCTTTCCTTTTTTTCCCTTTCTAATTATACACCCCTGGTGCCACTTCCTGGGGGGAACAAAAGGATTACAAGAGAAATCCATTATGACAGATCTATATTTCCCCTGAATCAGACGTGGAACAATCTGGCTGTTAGGGGTCCCTTAAATATTAGAGACTGTCGTGGGGCCAACAGGGGATGATGTGGACCCACTGTGTTGCCAACGGATTTGGTGTAAGGCTAAACTGGGGAGTGGAGTGTAAGGGATAACTAGGTCTTCACCCTTTAACCTCTGTCTTGGGATATGGACTTGGCCGCTAGTATTCCCAGATCGCAACCCCCCCCCCAGAGTAGTCTCTGTTGGCAACTGCCTACGTGGACAGATGAGGTACAATGACAGCAGACACATGCAAGGACCGAACTAAGGCATAGGTCAGGGCAGGTGGCAGACATTCACTCACGGTAAACCGGGTCAGAGGTCAGGGCAGGTAGCAGGTGGTCGTCACGGTGAACAGGCATAAGGTCATGACCAGCGGCAGACATGGATGGTCAAATTCAAGCAGGGTCAGTAGCAGTAAACCCAATAGTACACACAGAAGAGCAGTACTAAAGAACCTAATTGCACAGGCAACGAGCAATGGGGGAGGGTACCTGGGAATACGTAGTTAATTTGGCTCGGGAACGGAGGAGAGATCCGGAGCCGACCAAGAGTCAGAACATGCCTCGGACTGGTGGGTACATAGTGGCGGGAGGTAGCAGTTATTATACCTGCAGCCCCCAAATCTGATAGTCGATGCTTTTGTGTGGCGTTGGTCTGCTTAGATGATGCAAGGAAATATTTGTCCATACACAAACTGGGGAATTCTAATGCATCCTTTCCTCCATTCTTTCTGAAATTCATGCACTGGCCTGCACTTTGTAATATGTCTGTTTCTGACAGTGTTCCTAAATGAATGTACTTATCGTAGGTGATGGAGATATTATTATGGGAACTGAATCTTCACTAATCCCTTACTTTGGCTTGTCATTTTTATATCCATTTCAGGATTCCTACAGCATTGTTTTTTCCTTATGTAACACTATTTACATCTGCCAGACATGAAAATAAAGTCACTATGATTTAGACTTAAACTTGAATTATAGGCAAAATGAAACTATTAAAATCGATAAATAACAGATATTGAGGAAAAAGATGTCCAACGTAAGGCTGGGTTCACACGACCTATTTTCAGACGTAAACGAGGCGTATTATGCCTTGTTTTACGTCTGAAAATACGGCTCCAATACGTCGGCAAACATCTGCCCATTCATTTGAATGGGTTTGCCGACGTACTGTGCAGACAACCTGTAATTTACGCGTCGTGGTTTGACAGCTGTCAAAAAATGACGCGTAAAATTACAGCCTCGTCAAAAGAAGTGCAGGACACTTCTTGGGACGTTTTTGGAGCCGTTTTCTCATAGACTCTATTGAAAACAGCTCCAAAAACGGCCGAAAAAACGGCACGAAAACGCCGCGGAAAACGCAGCGGAAAACGTGAGTTGCTCAAAAAACGTCTGAAAATCAGGTGCTGTTTTCCCTTGAAAACAGCTCCGTATTTTCAGACATTTTTGGCTCAGCGTGTGAACATACCCTTAGGGTATGTGCACACGTAGTGACCAAAAACGTCTGAAAATACAGAGCTGTTTTCAAGGGAAAACAGCCCCTGCTTTTCAGACGTTTTTTGAGCAACTCGCATTTTTCGCTGCGTTTTTCGCGCCGTTTTCGCTGCGTTTTTTACGTCCGTTTTTGGAGCTGTTTTCATTGGAGTCTATGAGAAAACAGCTCCAAAAACGTCCAAAGAAGTGTCCTGCACTTCTTTTGACGAGGCTGTATTTTTACGTGTCGTCGTTTGACAGCTGTCAAACGACGACGCGTAAATGACAGGTCGTCTGCACAGTATGTCGGCAAACCCATTCAAATGAATGGGCAGATGTTTGCCGACGTATTGTAGTCCTATTTTCAGACGTAAAACGAGGCATAATACGCCTCGTTTACGTCTGAAAATAGGTTGTGTGAACCCAGCCTAAGGGTATGTTCACACGATGAGAGGCATTTACGTGTGAAAAGACAGACTGTTCACAGCTGCCTCGTTTCACACGTAAATGCTCCTCCTCGCATTTTGCGAGCCGTCTGAGACGCTCGTAAATCTTGAGCTGTGCTTCATTGAGTTCAATGAAGAGCAGCTCAAATTACGTGGCAAAGAAGTGCCCTGCACTTCTTTGCCGAGGCAGTCCATTTACGCGTCGTCGTTTGACAGCTGTCAAACGACGACACGTAAATAACAGGTCGTCTGCACAATACGTCGGCAAACCCATTCAAATGAATGGGCAGATGTTTGCCGACGTATTGTAGCCCTATTTTCAGGCGTAAAACGAGGCATAATACGCCTCGTTTACGTCTGAAAATAGGTCGTGTGAACCCAGCCTTAGAGTAAGCATAACTAATACTGGTTAGGGTTAATTCAGTCTATACATCTGTTATATTATAAAAATAAATAAATAATTCAGAAATATAACCTTTTCCAGCAATTTACATAGCAACATTATATTCTTCTGCAAACAGATTGTAATCACTGACATCATAATTAAGTAGAAAGCATGAATAGGTAAGGCCAGTTGCACACGACCGAGTGCCACTCAGGGCGTTTTTCACGGCATCCGAGTTGCACCCGATAATTTTCATGGACCCATTCACTTTAGCGGGTGAAGGACCTCCGATCCGTGGAAAGATAGGACATGTCCTATCGTTCCAGGGATCACGGACGGGTCTCGGGTGGCTCACACGGTCGTGTGCATTAGACCTAATACAATTTACACATGAGGGTATGTTCACACGCTTAACAAAAAACTTCTGAAAATACGGAGCTGTTTTCAAGGGAAAACAGCTCCTGAATTTCAGAAGTTTTTTGAGCAACTTGCGTTTTTCGCTGCATTTCTCGCAGCTTTTTTGCAGCATATTTTACGGACGTTTTTGGAGCTGTTTTCAATAGAGTCTATGAAAAACGGCTCCAAAAACGTCCCAAGAAGTGTCCTGCACTTCTTTTGATGAGCCGTCATTTTACGCACCGTCTTTTGACAGCGACGCGTAAAATTACACCTCGTGGGAACAGAACATCGTAAAACCCATTGAAAGCAATGGGCAGATGTTTGTAGGCGCATTAGGGGCATTTTTTCAGGCGTAATTCTAGGTGTAAAATGCCCGAATTACGTCTGACAACACTGCGTGTGAACATACCCTAAGTGTACTGAATATGTGTAAAGGTAGCCAGAAAAAAACACCTCTATTTTCTTAGTTCCAATATTCAGGGTAATGATGCTTCACATTCAGACTTCTCACAACCTGGTTTGGAAATCTTTGTCCTGCCTCACGCGTATAGAAGTAACAACCACTCTGAGTATATTTACGGCACAAGACAATATTACTGATCCATATTTATCTATAGACGTTTTCGTTCCTCTGTGTGATATATTTTCAACATGAAGTCTTTCTTATATGCATTCAGTGTGCTGCTGTATGAAAAAGACTGTGGTAAGCTCCATTGGATTCTGCATTGACACTGATTTTGTCATATTAGGGTATGTGCACACGAGAAGTGGCTTTTACGTCTGAAAAGACAGACTGTTTTCAGGAGAAAACAGCTGCCTCGTTTCAGACGTAAAAGCTCCTCCTCGTATTATGCGAGGCGTCTTTGACGCTCATAAATCTTGAGCTGCTCTTCATTGACTTCAATGAAGAGCGGCTCAAATTACGTTGCAAAGAAGTGTCCTGCACTTCTTTGCTGAGGCAGTCATTTTACGCGTCGTCGTTTGACAGCTGTCAAACGACAACGCGTAAATGACAGGTTGTCTGCACAGTACGTTGGCAAACCCATTCAAATGAATGGGCAGATGTTTGCCGACGTATTGTAGCCCTATTTTCAGACGTAAAACGAGGCATAATACGTCTCGTTTACATCTGAAAATAGGTTGTGTGAACCCAGCCTAAAGGTCAATGGAGGGTAAAAATAAAATCTGTGCATATATCCATGAGAAATGTTTTTATGACAACACTTTTATTTAATTGAAACCAACCCATACTCTTCATGAAAAGAAGATTCTACAGTATTCATTGGATACACTCATTCTGTGACTTTCAGCCGGGTGTCTGGATTTACACATCACTTTTAATAATTTGATTCTAACTTCCGTCTCACAGATCCCAAAAAGAACAAAAGCATACTGATTTCCTTAAAGGGGCAGGTGTGGATCAAATGGAAAAATGATAAACTTTGTAATTATATCTCCATTTGACATTTGTGCTCCAGTGTCAAATAAGTCGCACCAAACAGTCGATGGTCAGAAACATCAATCAATATTATACATTTCTTACTGTTTCTATCCCGTCCATATCGTGTCTTTTGCCTAAAATCTGCTGCCATAGCAATCACGATTAGCACTTTAGGGGAATGTCTAATACATTTCTGATGGATGGAAAAGATTGCCATAAGTCAGAAAATAAATTTTCACCCATTGACGGTTACCATAAATGATCATTTCCAAATAGTTACACTATAAAAATTAGTATTAGGTAATGCATTAGATTAGGTTTAGGGATTTGCGATTATTGACATGGGCTAAGCACATTGCGGTCAATTTGTGTTTTTGTTGCGATTTTTGCAGAATTGTGGTAAAATGAAAAATGGCGCGATTTTGCTGCAATTTTTCTTAAAAGCACAGCAAAAAAAGTGCTTTGACTGTGATGTGTAAACACAGCCAAAGAGTTTGTGAAGGGAAATAGAAAATTATATACCTATTATCCCCAATTTAATCTGCATGCGTTGGTGCATTCCTGCAATTTGGGCATTTCTTTAACAAACACACCTGTGAATATAGACGTGTGATATGTATGAACTCCTTACATTTTACAGATTTTGTTTGCATATGGGGACTGCTTGAGTATGTATTTTTGTTGCAAAGTTAAATTTTAATGCAATGCTTGTAATCACTGTTTGATGCAAAGTTGTGTGAAGGTGGTTGTGTGTATAAATGATTAAAGAGAACCTTTCACCTCCCCATACATGTGCAGCTTTTTTTTCTACCTCCCTCCGTTATTTAGATATCGGTGCCGTTATATTTGGTGCCCGATATTTAAATAACCCCCTGAACAGTCAACGGGGCGTGTACTGTCAAGGGGGCGTGTTATTATGGCTGTGACACTGTCCAATCAGATATGGACTGTGTTACAGCAAAAGCGAGGAGAGAGAGAGTGTGCGCGCCCGCGCGCATGCTCTCTCACTTTTCAGCTTTGAAGATCAGTCTTCTGCCGAACTGGCAAGGGAGCGTGTCACTGCTACGGACAGTGTAAGATCTGGGGAGTGCTTGCACTGTCCGTAGCAGAGAAACGCCCTCTTGCCAGTTTGGCAGAAGACTGATCTTCAAAGGTGAAGAGTGAGAGAGCGCACTCTCTGTCTCCTCGCTTTTGCTGTAACACAGTCCATATCTGATTGGACAGTGTCACAGCCATAATAACACGCCCCCTTGACAGTACACACCCCGTTGACTGTTCAGGGGGTTATTTAAATATCGGGTGCCAAATATAACGGCACCGCTATCTAAATAACGGAGGGAGGTAGAATAAAAATGTAAAGTGCCACAGAGTTTGTGCAGTCCTCCCCATTACATGCTTCACTCAGCTGCACATGTATGGGGAGGTGAAAGTTTCTCTTTAAGTTGTATTTTTATATAAGGTATACTATACACTCTCAAACGAATTTATTTTTGTACCATAGTAACTGTGCAGTATAGCATAACTAAAAGATATATCCAATTAACTATATCAGTTAATGTAAAAGATTTTACACGGTGCCGTCTAGATAAAAGTATAAAGTTTAAAAGAAAAAACAAAAAGGTTACCGGACAAAACCAGCACACGCTGAGTTGCAAAATTAACAAATTTAATTCAAGTTTACCAAATATAAAAATTGTATAAATACCATTTCCCTGGACAATACCAACCACAAATATGTGACAAAATATAATAAAACATCACCCAGAATACCTGGGCAGGTACTTAACCCCTTAATGACCAGCCTATTTTAGACGTTAATGACCAAGCCATTTTTTACGTTTTTCCATCGTCTCATTCAAAGAGCTATACACTTTTTATCTCTGCGTCGACATAGCTGTATAAGGTCTTGTTTTTGCGGGAAAAGTTGTATTTTTTAATAGCACCATTTTGGGGTACATATTATTTATTGATTAACTTTCATTAACTTTTTTTGGGGGGGGAATAGAAAAAAAACTGAAATTTCGCCACACTTTTTTGCGTCCTAAATTTACGCCGTTTACCGTGTGGTATAAATAACACAATAACTTTATTCAGCGGGTTGTTGCGATTGCAACGATACCAAATTTATATAGTTTTTGTATGTTTTACTACTTTTACACAGTGAAAATACTTTTTTTTCAAAATTATTTGTTTTTGTGTCTCCATATTTGAAGAGCCGTACCGGTTTTATTTTTTCGCCGATGCAATTGTAGGAGGGCTTTTTGTTTGCGGGACGACTTGTAGTTTTTATCGGTACCATTTTGGAGTAGATGCGACTTTTTGATCACTTTTTATCACATTTTTTTAAGGCTCTATTCAAAGAAAACAGCAATTTTTGTATGTTTTATTATTTTATTTTTTACGACATTCACCGTGCAGGTTAAATGATGTAATAAGTTTATAGTTGGGGTCGTTACGGATGTGGCGATACCAAATATGTGTAACTTTTTTACTTTATTTTGTTTGTTAATAATAAAGCAATTTGTAAGGGGAAAAAGTGTGTTTTTAATTATTTTTTTTCACTTTTTTTTTTTTAAACTTTTTATGAAACTTTTTTTTTCACTTTTTTACTAGTCCCACTAGGGGACTTCACTATGCGATGATCCGATCGCATTTATAATACACTGCAATACTTCTGTATTGCAGTGTATTATGCCTGTCCGTGTAAAACGGACACGCATCTGCTAGGTCATGCCAGAGGCATGATCTAGCAGGCATTCGCTACAGGCAGACCTGGGGGCCTTTATTAGGCCCCCGGCTGCCATCGCAGACAAAGACACTCGGCGATCTTATCGCCGGGTGTCAGTGGGACGAGCGGGAGCTCCCTCCCTCTCTCCAAAATCACTCAGATGCGGTGCACGCTATTGAGCACCGCATCTGAAGGGTTAAACGGGTGAGATCAATACTAATATCGATCTCACCCGGCAGAGGAGGGACGCCCCCAGCCCTCAGCTACCTCTGGCAGCTGAGAGCAGGGAGATTTGACAGCTCCCTGCTCTGTTTACTTATTCTGATGCATCGACGTAAAAAGTCTATGGCATCGGAATAAGGCCCGTTAGTGACCGACGTAGAAACACTATGGGCCGGTCACTAACGGGTTAAGCAGTAGAACTACAAGTTTCAGGAATACAAACAAAGGGTAAGGACCCTAGTGTAGCATATACATACTTAGGTAAACAATAGTTACCTATTAAATTTCAAAAATGTCCTTTGAATGGGAATTGTAATCTGTAATTTTCTCTAGCATATATTTAGCATATAGAGTAAATACAAGTGACTCCAAAGGTGAGTATACTCATCTATTTGTTGATATCCAGGGGCCCCATTTTGGATATATGTTGCCAGATGTTCTTTAGTTTCAACCCAGAAAGTCCTTATTGAACCAGATAGCAAATACGTTACTCGCCCTGCAGAGGCGTAGCTAGGTTCTCCAGCACCCGGGGCAAAGATTTAGTTTGGCGCCCCCCCCCCCAACCTCTTTCCTGACATCTCCTTCCCCCTCGCCGTGTTTGTTTTCTCTACCAATCGACGTGTCATTTCTTTTTATGTAACGCGAGCATAAAATTATTTGTACATTTCACAAGCAATATGGTTCTATACACAACACCAGAACCAAGCTCAGTACATATATACAGCCCCAGAAGCAAGCTCACTACATATATACAACACCAGCACAAATACAGCTCAATTTAGTGCAACCCCTGCCATATAGGTGTGTACGGCGTAAAACTACAGCTCCCGAACAATGGTAAGGATATGCTGGGAGATGCTGTTTCACAAAAATAAATCCTATCATAATCATCTCGCTGCAGATCATACAGTGACTACATTACTGATTAGAGGCAGAATAAACATTTACATTAAGTGACTCACCGGTGACGTCTCAGATTCTAGTTCTTTTTCTCAATCCGGTCCAGACCTCTATGATGACTTCTCCCGGTCACAGCCCATTGCTGCAGTTTGCCGCTCAGATGTCTTCAGCTTCTCACTTTTCCAACATTTCTGCACCTATAAATAAATATAAAGTTATCATTATACCACACACTACGCCCCTAAATATAATAGCGCCATACACTGCACCTCTAATTATAATAGCACCATACACCCTGTCCCACACACACACTGTGCCCCCTCTAGATAGTGCCTGCCATAGAGCCCCCTTTAGATAGCTATATCTACAGGGGGACTATATACAGGGGTGGGCTATATCTACAGGGGGACTATATCTACAGGCGGACCATATCTACAGGGGGACCATATCTACAGGGGGACCATATCTACAGGGGGACCATATCTACAGGGCTGGGATATACACAGGGGGGCTATATCTACAGGGGTGGGCTATACACAGGGTGGCTATATCTACAGAGGGGGGCTATATACAGGGGTGGGCTATACACAGGGGGGCTATATCTACAGAGGGGGGCTATATACAGGGATGGGCTATATACAGCGGTGGGCTATCTACAGGGGGGCTATATCTACACGGGGGCTATATCTACAGGGGGGCTATATCTACAGGGGGCTATATCTACAGGGGGGCCATATCTACAGGGCTGGGATATACACAGGGGGGCTATATCTACAGGGGTGGGCTATACACAGGGGGCTATATCTACAGAGGGGGGCTATATACAGGGGTGGGCTATACACGGGGGGCTATATCTACAGAGGATAGTCAGAAAAGTAATGCCTGCAGGCAAACAAAACCCTATTTCCTGACCACCCAATAGATAATAAGGATAAAGTTAAAGTTTACAACCTTTATTAAGCTACGTGTAGCAAGAACAAACTATACATATAAATTTTTAAAATTTCACTGCCACAGACCGAAGTCAGTTTAACAGCTGGAGAAACCCAGCAGAGTATCTGAAATTTGCGGTGTGTGCCGAGTGTCGGCAGACAGTTAGTGCCAGGGCATCAGTGCCTCTATTAATATGTAGACAAAGATCCGGCTGAGGCAGGGATTAAAAATCAACACAGCCCCCCCGACATGTTTCGCTAACTAGTAGCGTCCTCAGGGGTACACGGGGCTAATGGCGGCGCCGCGAGAAAACTGCTCCTCTTATGGGAGTGTGGAATGACGAGAGGTGGGTGTGTGGATGACAGCCAATCCGGCGAGGCCAACCATCGGAAGCAACAGGGGAGAGCGAGCATCCAATAGGAGGCCAGATAACAGGCAGCCCATAGCAGCCTGTGAACTGCCAGTAATATAGACAAGGTGCCGAGATAGTTTAAAGACGGCACGCCTGCGCAGTAAAGCGGCTGAGGGACTTAGAGCGGGGCCGAGCAGGGCAAAAGTGTAGCAAAGCACAGGGGATCGGTGCATGCGCCGTGAAAGCAAAAACGGACTTAGTGCAATGGACAGCTGACAGCCACCATAAATCCCTCATGCCAAGCGTAGGGCTGAGATTATGTCTCACTTGACTGTGATTTGTATATGCACAGGTCTATACGGAGATCTAGTGCAATACTACATAAAAGGCAAAGTGCCCAAGTGTCCCTCACAGTCCAAGTATATAATACATCATATACTCCCTTTGAAAAGACCAACCGGTAGCAGCTGCTCATCCACATCGCCACCTCAGGAGTAATCCTGAAAATCAGTAGTGAATAATATAAGATGACAAGGAGTATGAGAGCACTAACATACATCCTCATTCATAAATCCCAATAGAACAAAAAAAGGAGAAAAGGGGCCGCCAAGCGCATAAAATGCATAGTAAGGTCACGTAAGAATAGTGGATCAAAATAGAGCATATATATAAATATATTCATACATAATCATATAGCCCCCTTGTCAGGAGGCCACAATGAAAAGATGTTGCCGGCAAAGTAGCCAAGAAACCGAGACAATAAAAACGAATAAAGTACAATACAAATAAATCCATACAGAATCGTGAAGGGAGACGCAGAGGAACTCACAAAAATGCACTAAATGTAAAGCCCTCGTTAAGTCCCTGAGGGGTCATGGAACCGAGACGGTGAATCCACCGTGCCTCCTCCTGTAGAAGCCTACGGTCCAGATTACCTGCCCTGGGTCCCAACTTAAACTGTGCAATGCCCCAAAATTGGAGCAACTTCGGATTATCAGGGTGATACCTATGCATATGTCTGGCAAGAGTGGTGTCTTCCTTAAGGTTGATGGTACTAAGATGTCTGGACACCCTTCTCCTCAATTCCTGCAGAGTTTTGCCCACATAAAGTTTAGGGCAGGGACATCTAGCCAGATAAACAACTCCACCACTCTGACAGTTGAGAAATTGTTTAATGTCATAGGACCTGCCGTCAAGAGGATTGGTAAAACTCTTGACTCTAGGCATCAGTGGGCAGAAGGAACACCTGCCACAGGGATGAAAACCCGTGACAGGTGACTTAAGCCAGGTGGATGGTGCCCGTGAAGGGGTTGATGAAAAATGGCTATGCACTAGAAGATCACATAGATTTTTTCCCCTACGGTAGGTAATGGCGGGGTTGGCAGGGATTTGCTCTTTTAGGTCAGGGTCAGCAGTGAGAATAGACCAATGCTTCTTCAGTACTCCAACGACTTGGGAGGAGCAGACATCGAACGTGCCAATACAACGGATGGCACCAGAAGTCGCTGACAGTGTAGACCTAACGCCACCATCAGAAAGTAGGTCAGATCTAAGAGACGCCCTAGCCCTGGCATAAGCCCTATGTAACCACTTTTTCGGGTAACCTCTTGCCAAAAATTTATGGTAGAGACCAACACACTCCCTATGAAAAGATAGCTCATCAGAGCAGTTGCGTCTGGCCCGCAGGTACTGGCCAATAGGTATCCCTCTTTTGAGGGCAGGAGGATGATGACTGTCCCAATGCAGAAAGCTATTGGTAGCTGTAGCTTTACGAAATATGTCAGTTTGGACACCACCACCAGGGTCCAGAGAGATCTTCAGATCAAGGAAATTGATCGTATGATCGTTAATTTCATAAGTAAATCTCATGCCAATGGAATTGTTGTTGAGCATAGACATGAAGTCGACAAATGTGTTGACATCCCCATCCCATAGGATGAGAATGTCATCAATATATCTACCCCAAAAGGAGATATGTGACGTGAAGAAAAGAAGATCATCTGAAAAAACGATAGTGTCCTCCCACCAACCCAGGAAAAGGTTGGCGTAGGTGGGTGCACAAACGGTGCCCATTGCTGTGCCTTTTATCTGATGATAATATTTGGCATCAAAGGTGAAAAAATTATGTGTGAGAAGAAAACGTAATAGTGATAAAACAAAATCATTGTGTCGCTGAAATTGGGTACCCTTTGTGCTCAGAAAGTATTTAACTGCAGTGAGACCCAGATCGTGTTGAATATTGGTATAAAGCGACTCCACGTCTATGCTCGCCAACATGGTAGTAGAGGTGACAGTGATCTCCTGGATCCTGGTAACGGTGTCCTTAGTGTCCCTGAGATGGGACGACAGAGCGGAAACAAAAGGGGACAGAATCTCATCCACATAGAGGCTAATACCCTGCGTCAGGTTATCATTACCCGAAACTATGGGCCTACCAGGGATAGGGCGTTTGTTCTTATGGACCTTTGGTAAGGCATAAAAAGTTGCCAGAGTGGGTGTAGGGTTGTATAGACGCTTAAATTCGTCCAAAGTAATAAGATTATCACTTTTTGCATTAGTAAGCAGATCGTACAGTTCCGACAAATAACCAGTGGTGGGGTTGCTTTTTAAGGTGACATAGGTTGTTTTGTCATCTAATAGTCTATGGACCATACCTGTGTAATCAGCACAGTCCATAATCACGATATTACCCCCTTTATCGGAAGGTTTAAGTACTAGATCTGCATTACCACATAGCTCATCCAGTGCCAGTTTTTCATCGCTGTTAAGATTTCCAAAGGGCATAGATCTGTCATTTCTAAGTTTCTTAAGGTCATTACAGACCATTTTAACAAAGACATCGATATGCCCATATTGGGAAAAAGGGGGAGTGAGCCTGGACTTAGGGCGTAATGTAGAGAAAGGGCCCACCGCATCAGCGGCTCCGAATTGATTCTCACGAAGGAGACTCTCCAAGTCCCTCATGGTGTTTTGTTCCTGACGGTCATGGCGGATATTATCCTGTGTAGAGCCCCTGAAATGTTTGTGTAGGGCCAATTTTCTGGCAAATAAATTGATATCCTTTGCCCATGTGAACTCATCAAAAGGAGGTGCAGGGGTATAGGAGAGTCCCCTCTGTAATAGAGTCAACTGATGAGAGTTCAATACGTGTGAAGATAGGTTAAATATCTGCATGTTGTCATTGTTAGTGGCTAGTGCGCTAGGGATTATTGTTTGCGACCCCAGTGCAGGTTGGGAGGTCCTAAAAAAGGAGATGTGACAGAGGAGCCCATAGCAGTGTTGGATGCACCATACCCATCTCCCAGTGTAATCCCCTGAGTAGTTTGTGGGGGATTGCCCACCAACATTGTAGCATTTTGAGCATATGATGAGACAGGCACAGACAAAATAGATGACGAGTTGGAGACAGCAGGTGGACATGGTCTATTTCTGCTCAAGAAATCCGTAGGGGGCTGTTTGTATGACGTAGGTGTTCTCTTTGAGTAACCAGGTTTATTGTTCCTGACCTTGCGTTTAGTGCCCAATCTAGGGCTATCCCCAGTGGGTCTAGAGTGTTCTGTGCCCGAGGTATCCGACTCAGAAAAGTCGGTATAGACAGTGGTGCGTTTGGGGGCAGGAGCAAATCGTGTCTTATAGGTATAGGTTTGCCCTATGTCAAAGTCCCTTCGGTCGCGGATACATTTCCGATGTTTACGTTCTTTAATTTCCCCCTGTAACTTCTCAATGTTTTTTTGCAATTTCGCCTCCAAAGCGCCAAATTCAGGATGTGATTTAAATATTTGTATATCTCCTATTTCTTTTTCAAGTTGGGCACCAACCCCACTGTGGCTCTGTTTTTCAAATTCCAACAAATATTGGAGCATCCGCAGAGAGCTCTCAGTAAGAAGGTCCTCCCAACCCTTTATGAATGCAGTATTATCACGATGGGAATTTGGCGTGATGTTAATTCTCAAACCCCTATAAATAATTTTCTGCTGTATATAAATTTCAAGACTGGCTATCTACAGAGGAGGCCTATATACAGGGGTGGGCTATACACAGGGGGGCTATATCTACAGAGGGGGGCTATATACAGGGATGGGCTATATATAGGGGTGGGCTATATACAGGGGGAATATATCTACAGGGGGGGCTATATCTACAGGCGGACCATATCTACAGGGGGACCATATCTACAGGGGGACCATATCTACAAGGGGACCATATCTACAGGCCTGGGATTTACACAGGGGGGCTATATCTACAGGGTTGGGCTATACACAGGGGGGCTATATCTACAGAGGGGCTATACACATGGGGGCTATATCTACAGAGGGGGGCTATATACAGGGGTGGGCTATATACAGGGGGAATATATCTACAGGGGGGCTATATCTACAGGGGGGCTATATCTACAGGGGGGGGCTATATACTGGGGTGGGCTATCTATGGAGCACCATGTACAGGGGTGGGCTATATCTACAGGGGGCTATATACTATATAGCCCACCACTGTATATGGTGCTCTATAGACAGCCCACTCCAGTATATAGCCCCCCTGTAGATATAGTCACCCAGTATATAGCCCCCCTGTAGATATAGTCGCCCAGTATATAGCCCCCCTGTAGATATAGTCCCCCTGTATATAGCCCAGCCCTGTAGATATAGACCCCCCGTAGATAAAGACCCCCGTGTAGACAAAGTCCCCCCCGTGTAGACAAAGTCCCCCCCGCAGATACAGCCACACACTTCTATTACAATTAAAAAAACAAAAAAAAAACATTTCAAACTCACCTTATTCACGCTCCCACGCCGTCCGGCAGCCATGGAGACCTGCTCTCTTCTGCGCAGGTCTCCAGGGGGTTGAACACAGCGTCTATGAAAGGCGCTGATTGGCTGGGCAGGATGACTTTCCCTGTCAGTCAGTCAGCGCTTTTCATCGACGGAAGCGTCACTGGTACAAAAGGTATCAGTCGCTTCATTCGTGGAAAGGCGCTGAATGGCCGGGCACAGGTACAATTATAGTGCAGGAGGAGGTGGCACTGGCGCCCCCCTCTGAACTGCGCCCGGGGCACATGCCCCGCCTGCCCCCCCTAGCTACGCCCCTGCGCCCTATATAGGTCAAATCTCGGACTTCAATGTTTCATGAACCACTAAAACATCCTCAGTCTCTTCTTTCAGGATGAGACAGACAGTTCCTTTGTGTTCGGTACAACCCGGAGAGACAACGGTGAGCCGGTCCTAGTTAGTATGACCAGAGTGGTCTAGGCAATCTCGCCCATATCTTTCAGTGTGTCACACTGCATGGTGTCCACACATAGGGCAGTTCCACGGCGTGATGACGTCACTCATGTCCGTGATAAAATAACTTGGCTATGTGTTAAAAATATATTTTTAACACAATAAGCTAAGCAGCATTACTCAATGTAAAGCAGCAGCTGCAAAAGCAAATAGGATTTTAGAGTGTACAAAAAGGGAGATAAAAATCTGTGATTCAAGTATAATATTACCCTTCTATAAATATCTATAAATATTTCCCACATCTTGAATATAGAATTCAGCTTTGGGCTTCAAATTGTAAAAAGGACATACTAGAACTGGAGAGGGTTCAAAGGCGGACTAGATTATTAAATGGGATGGGAGGTGTCGCTTACAATGAAAGGCTAGAAAAATTGGGCTTGTTCAGCTTGGAAGAAAAGGCGCCTTAGAGGTGATCTTATTAACATGTATAAATATAAGTGCGGTCAATACAAAGAACTAGCACATGATCTGTTCTTTCCAAGGACTCTACAAAGGACCAGGGGACATTCATTGCATGTGGAAGAAAGACGTTTCAGACATCAATATAGGAAAGAGTTCTTTACAGTTAGAGTAGTCAAACTATGGAATGTCCTACCCCAAGAGGTAGTAATGGCAAATACTATGTCAGCATCTAAAAAAAGATAGATGATCATTTATTGCTGAATGGCATTGAGGGTTATGATGTTGGCTGCGCGAAAATCACGCAGCCACGCATCATATTCTGATGACACATGGACCTTTTGCGCGCGCAAAACGTAGCATTTTTTTGCGCGAGCAAAACGTACATGTCCGTGTGAATAAGGCCTAACTGAGCTCAAAGCTATGTAATTTACCGTAGGATGTTTTTCAAGTCAGTCCTTGGGAGCTGGTCTTGGGGATTAAAACTACAGGAATAAGGGTAATGCTTCTTTACATACAATACATACCTACAAGGAATACTACACACGTAGGTCCACCAAAGATCAACAAATGCTTCATTCTTTTCCTTCCTACTGTTTCAGTGATTGTGGAACGTAAAAACATTGTGGATCTGCAGTAAAACTTTTTGACAATGTTTTTGGTACAATCTGAACTTATTATAATGCAAGGACTTGAAATAATGCATATCCCTGACACCTTGCCCTGATCTGTGACTTGCAGAAGCTTTCAAGACGTTTTCACACAAGGAAATATTGTGGTGTTTTGATGCTGCATATTTTTTTTAGCTGTACAGTATATAAACTGCAGTCAAATGTCTCACTCTGATTATGTACATCTACTGTACCTGATTTTGTAGTGTTTGTAACTCCTCAGTACACTGGGGGGAAAAAAAACCACAAAATGATTCTAAAAAAGCTAGAAAAAAAAATAGTAAAGGTGGTGAACTGATCATCAGGGGTCCTGGGCTTGTGAAAAATGGATGTCCTGTTAGGACAATGCCTTTTGTAGATCTACTTAAAACATTTTTATCCTACTATCAAAAAAGTTAAACCTGATGACTTCCTTTGTTGCCTTCATCTTTTTAAAAAGCAGATATATGGGTGGCGATACCTGATGTCTACTTTCATAAATTTTAATTGATATTTGATTTTCAAATGTTGGTGTGTTTTTTGTCCTTTATATCTTGTAAAAATGTTACATTTCTACGTTTTATTGGAAAAAAAATAATTTTAATTTTCACGGCCTCATTCTACTAAATTCAACAAAAGAACTGTGGGGTCAAAATGCCCACTATACCCCTTGATACATTCTTTGAGGGGTGTAGTTTGCCAAATGATGTCTTTTTGGGAGTGTTTCCACTGTTTTGGCACCACAAGACCTCTTCAAACCTGACAAGGTGCCTAAAATATATTCTAATAAAAAGAATGCCCCAAAATCCACTAGGTGCGCCTTTGTTTCTGAGGCCGGTGTTTCAGTCCATTAGCACACTAGGGTCATATGTGGGATATTTCTAAAAACTGCAGAATCTGGGCAATAAATATTGAGTTGCGTTTCTGTGTTACAGAAAAAATAAAATGATTAAATATGAATTTCTGCAAAAAAAAAAATGAAACTTGTAAATTTCACCCCTACTTTGCTTTAATTCTTGTGAAACGCCTAAAGGGTTAAGAAACTTTCTGAATGCTGTTTTGAATACTTTGAGGGGTGCAGTTTTTTAAATGGGGTGATTTATGGGGGTTTGTATTGTACGGGCCCATCAAAGCCACTTCACAACTAAACTGGTCCCTGAACAAATAGCCTTTTGAAATTGTTTTGAATATGTGAGAAATTGCTGCTAAAGTTCTAAGCCTTGTAACGTCCTAGAAAAAGAAAAGAACGTTCAAAAAACGCTGCAAACATAAAGTAGACATATGGGAAATCTGAAAAAGTAACTATTTTGTGTAGTATAACAGTATGTTCACCCGGCTTATTTTCGGCCGTTTTTTGGGCCGCAAACAGCCAAAAAACTGCCAAAAAATCGGAAGCAGAACGCCTCCGAACATCTGCCCATTGTTTTCAATGGGAAAATGGCGTTCTGTTCCGACGGGCCGATTTTTTTACACAGCCGTTTTAAAAAACGGCCGTGAAAAAGAAGTGCCTGTCACTTCTTCAACCGTTTTTGGAGCCGTTTTTCATAGACTCTATAGAAAACAGCTCCAAAAACGGCCGTAAAAAATGGCTGAAAAAACTTCTGAAAATCAGGAGCTGTTTTCCCTTGAAACGTTTTTGAGTTTGCGTGTGAACATACCCTTACTATCTGTTTTACAAGCAGAAAAGCGCACATTTTTGCAAATTTTCTAAAAATTTTGCTGTTTTTCACAAATAAATATTCAATTTATCGAACAAATTTTTTTACTAACATAAAGTACAATATGTCACGCGAAAACAATCTCAGAATCGTTTGGCTAGGTAAAAGCATTCAAAATCTATTACCACATAAAGTGACAAATGTAAAATTTGAAAACATCGGCTTTGTCTTTAAAGGCCAAAACAGGCTGTGTCCTGAAAGGGTTAATGCCAAGCCAGCATGTAATGTCAAAGTGACAGCAACATATATAGGTAGAGAGACGGATAACCGCAGTGCATTTCTGGAATTAGGCTGGATTCACACGAGCACATTATGTCCGTAATGGACGGAACGTATTTCAGCCGCTAATCCAGGACCGAACACACTGCAGGGGGCTGGGCTCCTAGCATCATAGTTGTGTAGGATGCTAGGAGTCCCTGCCTCTCCGTGGAACTACTGCCCGTACTGAAAACATGATTACAATACGGGACAGTTGTCCTGCAGCGAGGCAGGGACTCCTAGCATCCTACATAACTATGATGCTAGGAGCCCGGCTCACTGCAGTGTGTTCAGTTCGGGATTAGTGACCGAAATATGTTCCGTCCATTACGGACGTAACATGCTCGTGTGAACCAAGCCTTATAGGGGAGCCCTTCTGAGGTCACGTGATCCTTTTTCTTATCTGTAACATGGCAGCCAGCGTATGCTGACGGCCTCCCTTTTGCCACGATTTGTGTGCCGCGTACCCCAAAAAATTAGCCGAATAGGAAACTTTTGGAAAATTCACACCAAATTACAAGTAATGCTTTTAGAGGAGAATGCCATAAAACAGACCTGTTGTGGCACTAATTCCCTAATTATAAGCTTTCATAGAAACTTCAAAGCTACATGAAGACACTTAATTGTTCTTAATTACAAACTTCTCAAAAAAGTAATTTAATTAAATACAAATATTGGTGTGAAAAATACATATTCTGTGCGTGGCTTTAAACTTAATTAAAGGTTACACTTATGAACATATATATTATATGGTTATCAGTAGGGAATTATACAAAATAACATCATAAAATAATAAACCATAATACTATACGAAGCCTTACAGAGTGTGTTTTATTTTATGAAATTTTAATAACAGTTTTAACGTTGAAACATTATTTTATTATTTAAATTGTAATAATTTTTTTATTGTATAGTATTTATTGTATTATAAAAAGACAAAAATTATATAATGTAAATTCTAAACAATTTTTCTAGTAGTCAAAAACCTTTTTACTTTTTAAGATACAGCTTCTATCCAGCTGTTATCAATCACAGATGTGATTGATAACAGCTGGATCCTGTGCGTAAGGCCTGATTTACACGAGCGTGTGCGTTTTGCGCACGCAAAGAAACGCGGCATTTTGCGTGCGCAAAATGCACTTAACAGCTGCGGGTGTTATCAGTGTATGATGCGCGGCTGCATGATTTTCGCGCAGCCGCCATCTTTATGACACTCCGTTTGGATGTTTGTAAACAGAAAAGCACGTGGTGCTTTTGTGTTTACATTCAGAGTTTGACAGCTGTTGCGCGATTCACGCAGTTCGCACGGAAGTGCTTCCGTGCGACCTGCGTGGTTTTCACGCACCCATTGACTTCAATGGGTGCGCGATGCGCGAACAGCGCACAAAGAAAGGACATGTCGTGAGTTTTACGTAACGCACTCGCGCTGCGCAAAATTCACGCACTGTCTGCACTGCCCCATAGCGTAATATAGGTGCGTACACCACGCGTGAAAAGCACACCCGTCGCACGCACGTATATTACGCTCGTGTAAATGATGCCTAAGAGACACGCAAGACCCGATTTCAGCCGAGCCGTCAGTTCAGCTGAACTGACGGATTTGGCTAAGGCAGAATGATACAGCTTCTATGTATGCAGGATACATAGAAGCTGGATTATAAAAAGTAAAAAAATAATAATAATAGCGGTTTGTAAATTTGCTTAAAAACACTAAATACATTCATTTAAAAAAATAAAAATGGCTTGCAAAGGTGTACATAGCCTTTAAATTTATATATCTAAAAAAAGGAATTACTAATCAAGTCAATATTATGGCATGTTCACCAAATCCTTCTCACAGGATCATATTGAGGATTAGCCCTCGTAATTCAATGGAGCGAATCTACAGATTTTCAGCGCAGAATCTGCAGCAATAATGAACATGCTGTGGATTTCAAATCTGCATCGCATCCATTATTCCAGGTGGACTTTTTCCAAAGCATACGAATGTGGCATAAAATAGCCCATTCGTATGCGTTGTTGGTGGAATGTTACCAGATTCTATCAGGATTTAGGCACAGAATCCGCGTCTTAATCCAGTCAGAATTCTGAATGTGTAAACATGGCCAAAGGATATGTTCACACAAAATTTCTGCAACAATTATGCGGCATGTGAATATACCCTTCCAATGACACCATGCCAAGAACACTGGAATGGCAGGAATGTGTTAATGGCAGGTGATATCGTGATTAAGGGATGTTAATACAAGCCATTGCATGGATGAAGGAGCAGCAAAGCTCTGAGCGGATGCATTCTATGTGCTTCACTGAAGAGGTTAATTGTGAAATATGACCTCTTAAAATAATAGGTAAGTATGCAGCTTTATCTTTATTCTTCACATGCATGGAGCCTTTTTACCTTTAAGCAATTTGCACATAAAAGTTGGGACCACAATATTAGGGCTTATTCAGACGAACGTATAATACGTCCGTGCTACGCGCGTGATTCTCACGCGCCTCGCACGGACCTATGTTAGTCCATGGGGCCGTGCAGACTGTCCGTGAATTTCACGCAGCGTGTCTGCTGCGTAAAACTCACGACATGTCCTATATTTGTGCGTTGTTCGCGCATCACGCACCCATTGAAGTCAATGGGTGCGTGAAAATCACGCGCAGCACACGGAAGCACTTCTGTGGGACAAGCGTTATTCGCGCAACAGCAGTAAAAAGTATGAATGAAAACAGAAAAGCGCCCCGTGCTTTTCTGTTTACAAACATACAGAGTGTCATAATGATGGCGGCTGCGCGAAAATCACGCTGCCACGCATCATACGAGGGTGACACACGGAGTTGTTAAGTACCTTTTGCACGTGCAAAACACCGCATTTTTTTCACGCGCAAAACGCACACTCTCGTGCAAATCCGGCCTAACTATAAGGACTCATAAACACGGCAGAGCAGGGGCGTAGCTAAAGGCTCATGGGCCCCGATGCAAAAGTTCTTATTGTGTCGTAGTCCCCCGCAAACTTCTCATGGCCGACAGTCTGCAGCTTTCAGTTGCATCGCTGGGTCTCCTAAGTGACCCAACAATGCAGCACTAGCAGCCAGTGGCGTCACTAAGGACTTAGGCCGGATTTACACGAGCGTGTGCGTTTTGCGCAAGCATAAGGTACTTAACAGCTCCGTGTGTCAACCCCGTATGATGTGGGGCTGCGTGATTTTCGTGCAGCCGCCATCATTATGACACTCTGTGGTGCTTTTCTGTTTTCATTCATAATTTTTACTGTTGTTGCGCGAATCACGCATGTCACACGGAAGTGCTTCAGTGTGCTGCGCGTGATTTTCATGCACCCATTGACTTCAATGGGTGCGTAACGTGCGAACAACGCACACATAACCGACATGTCGTGAGTTTTACGCAGCGGACACGCGCTGCGTGAAATTCACCGACAGTCTGCACGGCCCCATAGACTAACATAGGTCCGTGCGAGGCACGTGAAAATCACGCGCGTTGCACGGACGTATATCACGTTCGTCTAAATAAGTCCTTAAAATGTCAGGGGAAGTAGCCCCAATACATATGTGCCTCCCCCAAGAAAATGTATGTGTGTATAGGAGACAGCATATCTATAGCATTACGACCCTATAAGCTATGGATAGGATTAGATACAGTGGCTCACCAGACAGTGTCACACATGATTGGATTAGATACACAGCTCCGCAGACAGTACCACACATGATAGGATTAGATACAGTGGCTCAGTAGACAGGAAAGGTAAGAATAATAATTGTTTTGATTCTTTATGTGTTACTAATTATTTTTGTGTGTTTATGTTATTTTACAGGTTTGGTCGTTTGACTACGTCGGATTCGAGGACTATTTTGATGACGGCTTTTCTTATTCTCAATAAAATGGTTAATGAGGGTTGTGTGGGTTTTTTATTTCAATTTCAATAAAATATTTTTTCTATGTCCTTGTATTCTATTAAACTTTATTATTACCACTTAGCCTTAGTAATGGCCCCTGGCTGATTGACAGCGTCCATTACTAAGGCGTGGCTTAATGTTACTCTGGTGCAGAGGCCAACACTAACCCCCATCATTACCCTTGTACCCACCGCCACCAGGGGTACTGGGAAGAGATGGATACGAACCAGTACCCGACCATCTATAGTGATGGTCGGGCACTGGGGTGGCCACAGGCTGGTAGTATTAGGCTGGGAAAGGCCAAACACAGTGGCCCTTCCCACCCTTGTAATGCTAGGCTGCTGCTGTGTTGTATCTGGCTGGTTATGAAAATTGGGGGGGACCCCACATTGTTCTTTCCCCAAAAAAATATTTTTTTAAATGACGGGGGTTTTTCATAACCAGCCAGATAGAATAACGCAACAGCAGGCTAGCATTACCAGGGGGGGGGGGGGGATGTGGCCGCTGTTTCTGGCCTTTCCCAGCCTAATAATACCAGCCTGCGCCCCCCCCCCCAGTATGGTCAAGTACTGGTTCGTAACTGGCTTGCCTGGTGGCTGTGGGTACCAGGGTAATAATGGGGGTTAGTGTTAGCCTCAGCAACGGCTAACACTAAGCCTCGCATTAGTAATGGACGCTGTCAATCAGCCGACGGACATTACTAAGGCGGTAGTGATAAAGTTTAAAAAAAACACAAAGACACAGAAAAAATATTTTATTGAAATAAAACCCCCCCACACAACCCTCATTAACCATTTTATTGATGATAAAAAAAGCCGTCATCGAAGTAGTCCTCGAATCCGACGTAGTCCACCGACCAAACCTGTAAAAAAACACAAATACACAAAAAACTATTATTAACACATTTGATAGACTTAGATACAGGGCCCCAGTGTGATACTGTCTGTTGGAACCTGTAACTAAGCCTACCACAAGGTAGGCTTAGATACAGGGTCCAGCAGACAGTAATCTTATATAGTATAAGATTACAGTCTGCTGGAGCCTTGTCAGTGGCGGATTAAGTAAACCATGGGCCCTGGGCTGTTCCACAAGCTTGGGCCCCCTTCACCACCGCCCTGCCACGCCGTGTCTATATTAAACACCACCTTTCTATGCAAGCATTGACAAATGAGTGCTACTATTCCCCTTGTCAAAGGGCTGTGTCCCTACATACTGACAGTCTCCAACCATCGCTGACAGTATCACACTGTGTAGGGACATATCCTTCTGACAAGGGGAATGGTAACACGCATTTGTCTATTAGTCCTGGGCACACAAAGACTTTATGTGGAATTCAAGGATTTCCGATAACAGACATGTCAGGAGAGGTGACAGATCTATAAATGCAATGACTCACAGGTGATGTCTTCACTGATGTGTCGTTCTCTTTTCTTCTCCATCTGACACAGACCGTTATGGCGACTTCTCCTGATGACTGCAGGGTTTCCTGATGAGAAATCTTTTCCCCTTGATTCTGTAGCCATTTTCAGCGTCTATAGCAACATAAAAATTCAGAAATAAACACCATAAATTGTCTTATACCCCAGACCCCTAAGCAAATTAAGACCCCAGGCTCATACATTAACTCAAACCAATAAATTCAGTCCCCAAGGGGTAACTAAACTTTTAAAAAACATTTGGCGTGTCATAGTGAGAGTGATATGTCAGAAGTTTTGATCGATGGGGGTCCCAGTATTGAGACCACCACCGATCACTAAAGCAAAGCAGCAGGAGTGCTCCGGTGAGCGCTGTTCCACTTCATTTCTGATTGTCTTTCCCCGGCGCAGTGTACGGACTCATAGACTTTCTGTTGTACCCATACACCGCATGCTCGGCTATCAGGGGAAAGACAATCAGAAACAAAGTGGCTCCTCACTCACCTGAGCGCTTCTGCCACTTTGTTTCAGCAATTGGTGGGGTCTCAGTGCCCGGACCCCCACCGATTAGAACATTTGACATGTCACTATGACATGTAATTTTTAAAAAAAAGTTTAGTTAGTTACCCTTTAAGCAGTCAGACACCCCTCCCCAGTGCATCTGACTGACTGCTGAGTGCCCTATGGGAAGGTCTAAGCGTCTGACACTTAGGGCGGATTTACACGAGTGTGTGCGTGTGTGCACGCAAAAAATGCGGCGTTTTGCGCGCGCAAAAGGCACTTAACAGCTCCGTGTGTCATCACCATATGATGAGCAGCTGCGTGCCTTTCGCGCAGCTGCCATCATTATGACACTCTGTTTGTATGTTTGTAGCACGTGGTGCTTTTCTGTTTGCAATCATAGTTTGCCTGCTGTTGCGCAAATCACGCAGTTCCCACGGAGGTGCCTCCGTGTGGTATGCATGATTTTCACGCACCCATTGACTTCAATGGGTGCGTGATGCGCGAAAAACGCACAAATATAGGACATGTCGTGAGTTTTACGCTGCGGACACACGCTGTGCAAAAATCACTGACAGTCTGCACTGCCCCATAGACTAGCATAGGTCCGTACGACACGCGTGAAAAGCACGCGCGTTGCACGGACGTATTACACATTCGTGTAAATCCGCCATTATGGCTCTAGGGGGGAAAGAGTTATTCCTCTATAGAACCCTCAACAGTCAATCAAACGCTCTGACCCCCCCCCCCCCTTGCAGTATAATAACTACTGAGGGCTCTATGGGGGAGATTATACTGCAGGGGGGTTCTGAGCATCTGACTTACTGCAGAGGGCTCTATGGGTGGGAAATTATTTTGCACACAAAAAATGTGACATTAAACACCCTATATACAATTCACATTAACACCACACACTATATATTCAAGCCACACACACTACACTCACACACTATATAGACTTACATTATAGACACTATAAACACAGCACACACTATATACACAGCACACACTATATACACAGCATACACTATATACACAGCACACACTATATACACAGCACACACTATATAGACTTACATTATAGACACTATAAACACTGTACACACTATATAGACTATATACACAGCACACACTATATACACAGCACACACTATATACACAGCACACACTATATAGACTTACATTATAGACACACACACACTTACCACAGCCTCTTAAAGATGTTAGATGTTCAATTTTTTCATACTTTGATATGTATGGACTCTTTTTTTCTCTAGTTTATAGTATCAAATATAGGCCCTGTATCTAAGCTTACCATGTGGTTATGTAAGATGCTTACATACAGGGCCCCAGCAGACAGTAATCTTATACAGTATAGGATTACTGTCTGCTGGGGCCCTGTATATAAGCCTACCATGTGGTAGGCTTATATACAGGGCCCATCAGACAGGATCAAACATGGGCCCTGTATCTAAGCCTACCATGTGATTGGCTTAGATACAGGGCCCAGCAGACTGCATCACACAATCTGTGATCCTGTCTCATGGACCCTCTAAGCCTGCTACATCAAGGGGTTGTCCAGTCCCTAAACATTGATGGCCTATCCTCAGGATAGGCCATCAATAGCTGATGGATCAGGGTACGACTCCAGGGACCCGCCAATCAGCTGTTTTGAAGGGTCCGCAGCGCTCGTACGAGAGCTGCTTCCCCTTCATTTCCCTTACTTGCTCACACCGTGAGTCGCCGACACAGATTCACAGTGTGAGCAAGTGACCGGAATGAAGGGGAAGCAGCTCTCGTACGAGCGCTGCGGCCCCTTCAAAACAGATGATTGGCGGGGTCCCAGGAGTGGGACCCCGAACTATCAGCTTCAGCAGACAGGGATATTAGTCTTACCCTCCTCTTCAGCCGCAGCGGAGGTCCTGCCCTGACTCTATCCAGGATCGGGATGTTGTGCGCGGCGCATAGCGCTGGGACGTCAGGACCTCCCCTGCGCTCCGGAACCAGGCGGTTAAGTACTGTCAGTTACTAAAGTAACAGGGGCCCGTGGCCCCAGTTACTATAGTAACTTTTTATTGATGTGGTGCGGGGGGCCGCAGGCCCCCTGGCTTCGGGGCCCGGTCGAAATTGTGACCGCTCCGACCCCTATAGCTACGCCACTGCGGCAGAGGCCTCTGTAAGGAGCCTTACGGATGTGCACGGACCCTGTACGGCCCATTTGTACGGAGCTGTACAGCCTCCACGTGCTGCCAAACAGCAATATTTCTATGGTAGCTTTCGATGGAGCATGCCACCATTTTTTTTCTGTTGGATTCGTACATAATATGATCAAATCTGAGGCACACTACAGACTTTGTAGCTCTGCCATATGGCCATATGCATGATTATGGGATGGTAAAAATGGTGCAAATTGTGACAAATTTATTAAAATGGTGAAAGTGGGATGACAAATTTGGCGCAACTTGCTAATCATGTTAAACAGTTTCCTCTACCTTACACTCATGGCTGGCGAACTTCAACTCCTTGGTGACATGTCATCTAAAGGGGGTTTTACACAGGATGAATTATCGGGCACACAAGCGTTAATGTAAAGCTCGTTGCCGATAATTTCCCTGTGTAAACAGGGCAGCGATCAGCAGATGAACGAGCAAATGCTTGTTTTTTAAAAACGGCCACGTAAAAATAGGCCTCGTCGGAACAGAACGCCGTTTTTTCTAATGAAGTAAATGGGCAGATGTTTGGAGCTGTTTTGCTTCCGAATTTTCGGCTGTTTACGGGCCGAAAAACGGCAGAAAATAAGCCATGTAAACATACCCTAAGGGTATGTGCACACGTAGTGACCAAAAACGTCTGAAAATACGGAGCTGTTTTCAAGGGAAAACAGCCCTGATTTTCAGACGTTTTTTGAGCAACTCACGTTTTTCGCTGCGTTTTTCGCGGCGTTTTCTACGTCCGTTTTTGGAGCTGTTTTCATTGGAGAGTATGAGAAAACGGCTCCAAAAACGTCCAAAGAAGTGTCCTGCACTTCTTTTGACGAGGCTGTATTTTTACGCGTCGTCGTTTGACAGCTGTCAAACGACGACGCATAAATGACAGGTTGTCTGCACAGTACGTCGGCAAACCCATTCAAATGAATGGGCAGATGTTTGCCGACGTATTGTAGCCCTATTTTCAGATGTAAAATGAGGCATAATACGCCTCGTTTACGTCTGAAAATAGGTCGTGTGAACCCAGCCTGACATCACCGTTTTCACTGCCGTTTCTCATGGATCCATGTGTCCATTATGGTATCCATGTGGTTTCCGTGTGTACTCCGTGTCCGTTCCGTCTTTCCTTTTCAAATGCACGTTGTGTTTCCGTTTGGATTCCGTGTTTACATTAAGAAAACGGAAGGTATGGAACTTTATTTGAATTTGCCACATGTCCCAGTCTGTGAACTTTGGCACGCCCTGCGGTTGCTAGGGCAACGGATCCATCAAAAACGGACGGCACAAGGAAGCCTTCCGTGTGCCGTCCGTTTTTTTTGATGGACCCATTGACTTCTAAGGGCCCCAAAGTCACAGAATCACTGACCATAGTGACATGCTCTACTTTTGACGGAACGGAACAACGGATCAGTCAAAATAACGGAAGTGTGCATGGGCCCATTGAAATGAATGGGTTCAGGGTGCTATCAGTGACAAAAACGGATAGCACCCTGAAGGAAAAAAACTAAAGTGGGCATGAAGCCTTAGCCTTCTTCACTTTCCAGGAGAGAGAAGGGGACAAAAGAGTTAAAACAAAACTTTCAGTACCTTATCTGCCCAGATAACGAGCACACTGGCTCCGTTATCTCTGGGCAGAAGCCGAGGAGGGAGAAGGAGGGGTGAGGTGTCGACACACGGGCAGAGAGATAAGTGCAGACTGCTTCATCGTGACTTGTAACTTTAGTTTCATAAAAAAAACACGTTTGTTTTATGAAACTAAGGGGGGATTCACACGAGCGTGTATTGGGTCCGTGCGGGCCGTGTGGTTTTCACGCGCCACGCACAGACCAATACAAGTCTATGGGGCAGTACAGACAGTCCGTGCTTTTTGCGCAGCGTTTGTCAGCAGCGCAAAAAGCGCGACATGCTCAATATCTCCGCGTATTTCGCGCATCACGCACCCATTGAAGTCAATGGGTGTGTGAAAACCACGAAGGTCAAACGGAAGCACTTCCGTGCGAATCGACTCAAACAGCGCACCAGCTGTCAAAAGGATGAATGTAAACAGAAAAGCACACTGTGCTTTTCTGTTTCCAAACATCCAAACGGAGTGTCTTTGAGATGAGCGAACCCGGACAACCGAACCGAACTTCACCGGGTTCGGCCGAACTCGGCGAAAAAATTTCCGGTCACTGTCCAGGGTGCTGAAAGAGTTAAGTGACAGCTCCAGCCAATCACAGGCCAAGCACAGGCTGCAGCGGTCACATGGACTGCCGCGTCATCCAGGGAGGTGGGGCCCGATGTCAAGAGAGGCGCGTCACCAAGGACGCGTCAGCAAGGCAACGGCCGGGAGGGAAGTTCTCGGTAAGTACGAACTTTTTCTTTTTTTTTAACAGGTTTCTCGATATTGTGTTCGCCATTCACTGTCGAGGGTGCTGAAAGAGTTACTGCCGATCAGTTAGCTCTTTCAGCACCTTGGACAGTGACAGGCGTCGACTAGCCTCATCTCTATGATGGCGGCTGCGCGAAAATCACGCAGCCGCGCATCATACACGGATGACACACGCAGCTGTCAAGTGGTTTTTGCGCGCGCAAAACGCCACGTTATTTGCGCGCGCAAAAACGCAACGTTCGTCTGAATCTGCCCTAAGTCAAAGAGGTGTCGGCACTTGTAAAGAGAGCCGACACATAGATTAGTGCAGAGCTGCTCACGCTGAAGCAGCTCTGCACTCTTCAAACCCCGATGCACGCTGCAAACGTCTTGGGGCATCGGCAGTTAGAAGGTATATAGCCGTATGGCAGTAGTGAAGGGGTAACAAAAGTCACAGCAGAAAGCATAATATAACTGCAAAGTGTGAATACACCCTAAACGTTACAGGACATGAGCACAGTTACAGGTGTTTTAATGGTTTTATGCAAAGAAAGTTTGTTTATTGTAAAATGAAAAGTTATGCCGCTTCTTTATCACTGAACAAGTAGAGATTTGTTTGTGCCCTCTTATTTATAGACTGTGAATCACTGACTGATATTGGGAAACTAGAAAAAAAGTCTAACTTGTATTTAATATTCAGTAAAAATGCTAAAAAAAAAGAAAGATACACGTCAATACGACAATGCTATATGACAGATCATACTTCATATCCATTTCTAAAACCGAAAGGATCTATTATAAATGGAATCCTTGGATTTTAAATATGGATGTGGACGAAAGACAGTTTTTTTGCGATATAATACGCTAGACTTTCTTTTTTCTTTTTTACTGATTATTATTTATGTCTCCCTCTGAGGGGGTGGGGTTTTGTGGGTAAATTCATTAAATATTTTCCCAAAATGCTGTTGTTGCTGTTGCATCAGCATGTTTATGCTTAAAATTTATTTTAAAATTCAAGATAAAATAAAAAAATCTAAAAAAACGAAAATAAATTACTGCTGTGCTCACTCATATATTGTTATTGCAAGCGAGCAAATCAATAATTTATTCCAACATTTTTAATAAACATTAAATATGCAAATGGATAACAATGATGAGGTGTTACATATTTCATGTATAATGACATCATAACTGAGAACATGGATCAGTTTAAGAAACTCATTTTATGGGCTGCTAGACACTTAAGAAACAAAAAAGAAATGTAGATTGGGTTAAAAAAAACTTTATCTTAAAAAATGTCAGTCAAATAAAAAGTACACTGTGTAACAATCACGTAAGAAATAACTAGTCTCCGCAGTTAGCTTGCTTAGCTTCCTCCTCGACTATGTAATTCTTGAGCTCCAGGGCTCTCTCCTCAAGTTGTAGCAGCTCATTCACTTTTTCTTCATTTGCTTTGTTCAGATCATCAATCTTCTCTTCTAAATCTGTAATAAAAACATGTCAGAGCTGCATTGTGAAGCTGAAATTAATATCAACACTATTTAAAAGAAGGTATGTGTGCTTTATATAATGATTACAAACCACAAAGTTTAGACAAGAGGTTTTAACAATAGGGATGATTAATCCTGGGGTAAATGGGGTTCATAAAAATTCTGTATGGTGAGACTACCTTAGCTCAAACCAAAAATCTCTGATATAAAGAAGTTAAAACATAGTATTTACTACCTCAGCATTATAATACTTAGGGCTCATTCAGACGAGCGTGTTTCACGGCCGTCACACGGACTCATGTATTTCAATGGAGCCGTTCACATGACAGTTGTTGCAACGAAGCATGTGAAGGGTCCGTGAAAAAATAGGACATGTCCTATCTTACTGCGTGTCACGCATCTCTCCATAGACTCTAGTCTATGGGGGATCCGTGACAACGCTTCCCGCATGGGTGCACCTCGGATGCGAACCTCGGTCTGTTTTTCACGTCCGAGGCTGCCGACGCTCGTCTGAACGTAGCCTTAGAAAGGGATCACTTTTTAATAGATTCTAAATAAGTTGAGGGATGTTCAACACATTCACTCAGTATGGCCAGTATTTTGCATCAGTATTTGGAAGCCAGGAGTGGAAAATTAACTGAGGAAATCTGGATTTGAAATTCTGCACTCTTTTCGTATTTTGGACCTTCTCTTGGTTTTGGCTCCCAAACACTGAAGCAAAATATTGCCCAAAATACTGCCACGTAAAAGTGGCCTAACATTGAAGTCAACTCATTTCAAAATAATTTCCTCAAATGTCAAATAACATAATGGAAAGCACTTTTGTCTTAACCTATTTTTTGGTATAACCATGCCCTAGATAGTGGAGCACATTATTGTACGTTATTTATAACACTTGGTTAGACTATTGCTGTGTCACAATCATGTTATCAAGCACTTTTTTGTTTGAAGGTGTGGTTACGAGAGTTGTAAAGGCCCTTTTACACTGGGCGATTATCGGGCAGACAAGCGTTCATAGAACGCTCGTTCCCGATAATTGCCCTGTGTAAACAGGGCAGCGATCAGCAGATGAACGAGCAAACGCTCAATCAGCTGCTGGTCGTGTTGTTTTAAAAAGTGAAATATTATCATTGTCGGCAGCACATCTCCCTGTGTAAACAGGGAGATACGCTGCCGACATGATAATGTACGGGGACGAGCGATCGGAGTAACAACCGCATGTCCCCATCCATAGCTCCGTGTGACAGGAGCAAACGAGCGCCGATTACTGTACAATCTCTTCTAAATGGGTCATTAGACAGTTTTTTTGAATATAGATATCTTGTTTTTTCATTGTTAGTTTTTTTCTACAACAAGCTATGACTGTGGTGTTTTATGATAATTTTTTACAATTCATTTAATGTAGGAAAACTGCAATGAAAAAAGCATTTAAATACATTTTACGAGATATGGATGATTTCATCTCAGTCATTCAGTCTTTGCAGCCAGTGGTGGCATTCTCAACCATGTCAACATTCATGTCTATGAATTGGAATGCTAATAATTATAAATACTCACAGCAAATCAAATGTTTTTGAAAATCTTCCAGTTTTGTAAATTCTACAAGAAGATTTTAGAAGCTTATATTCATTGACATAAAGCCAACGAATGTAGCACAACTGCAAATTTGTTTTAAATAGGCTTTACTCCAAAGCGAAACCTCTGAAAAGGGGAATTAGGAAGCCTCCAGGTGTCACAGAACTACTCTAAAACATTAACGTCTCTTCATGGTAGATGATTAGGGCCTCTTCACATCAGCGTTGGGCTTTTGTTCATGGGTTCCGTTCGACCTTTCCGTCTGAGGAACCCATGAACGGAAAGCCAAATGGAAACCATAGCTTCCGTTTGCGTTACCTTTGATTTCAATGGTAATGCTTTCATTGCAGTTAGTTTCCGTTTGTTTCTGGAAGGTTTCCGTTTTTTTCTTAGCGGAAACAATAGCGCAGTCGACTAAAGCACAGTCCTGTATGTTGGCACATGTAGCAATGCTTCAAGAGGACAATATTTCTGTAGTATGGCATGCAATGCCTCATGCCACAATTATTTTTTAAACATTGTTTTTGTTACATTTTACAAATAAGTAAAATCACAAGAATAAAAAGGGAGGGTGTGTGGAGGAGGTAGGGGAAACTTGGATTCACATAACCATCCATAATATCAAATATCTCAATGTAGAAGAGCAGGCTCAATAAAATATAAAAGCATGCCATGTGGAGAAAAAAAAACGTGCCTCTGTAGGAAATTGAAGACATGCAGTGATCCGTGATATGACGATATACATACGAGCCCTAAACACATAGAATGTTCCAAAATTATTATTTCAGGTATGGGAAGGTATTATTTCTTTCTGCTTCAGTGACTGCAAACCTTGTCGATAGAGAGAGCAAAATCCATTGAGAAAGGTACAGGTACATTCTGGGAGGAAAGCCGGCTGCAGCCTGCAACCTAGAGTTCTTTATGGGATTTATAGTATTATGATAGTAACGAGGACATGATCACAAATGAGTTTACTAGAAATCCTAGATGTTAGATAGACGTGTTCACACTTTACAATTCGATGCGACTACCTATACATACATATACAGTGCTCCCAATTTCTTATATTTTTGCATATTTGTCACATTAAAATGTTTAAGATTATCAAACTACTTTTAATATTAGACAAAAATAACCCAAGTAAACAAAAAAAAAAAAAATTAAAATTAAAAAAAAAATTAAAAAAAATAAATAAAAAAAAAATGCTATTTTTAACCCCTTAATGACCAGCCTATTTTGGACCTTAATGACCAGGCCATTTTTTAAGTTTTTCCATCGTCGCATTCCAAGAGCTATAACGTTTTTATTTTTGCGTCGACATAGCTGTATAAGGTCTTGTTTTTTGCGGGACAAGTTGTACTTTTCAATAGCACCATTTTGGGGGACATATTATTTATTGATTAACTTTTATTAACTTTTATTTGGGGGGAAATAGAAAAAAAACTGAAATTTCGCCACTCTTTTTCGCGTCTTAAATCTACGCCGTTTACCGTGTGATATAAATAACACAATAACTTTATTCAGCGGGTTGTTACGATTGCAACGATACCAAATTTGTATAGATTTTGTATGTTTTACTACTTTTACACAGTAAAAACGCTTTTTTTTCAAAATTATTTGTCTTTGTGTCTCCATATTTGAAGAGCCGTAACGTTTTTATTTTTTCGCCGATGCGGTTGTATGAGGGCTTTTTTTTTGCGGGAAGACTTGTAGTTTTTATTGGTACAATTTTGGAGTAGATGCGACTTTTTGATCACTTTTTATCACATTTTTTTAAAGTCAGGATTCACAGAAAACAGCAATTTTTCCATAGTTTTTTATTACATTTTTTACAGCGTTCACCGTGCGGGTTAAATAATGTAATAGATTTATAGTCGGGGTCGTTACGGACGCGGCGATACCAAATATGTGTACATTTTTAACTTTATTTTGGTTTTTTAAAAGTAAAGCATTTTGTAAGGGGAAAAGCTGGGTTTTTCATTTTTTTCAAATTTTTTTTAAAATTAACTTTATTAAACTTTTTTTTCACTTTTTTACTAGTCACATTAGGGGACTTTAATATGCGATTCTGCGATCGCATTTATAATATACTGCAATACTTTTGTATTGCAGTGTATTACTGCCTGTCCGTTTAACACGGACAGGCATCTGCTAGGTCATGCCTGCGGCATGATCTAGCAGGCATTCACTCCAGGCAGACCTGGGGGCCTTTATTAGACCCCCGGCTGCCATTGTAAACACAGACACTCGGCAATCGTATCGCCGGGTGTCGGGTGTCGCCGGGTGTCGGTGGGGAGAGAGGGAGCTCTCTCCCTCTCTCCAAAACCACTCAGATGCGGTGCTCTCTCGGGTGAGATCAATACTAATATCGATCTCACCTGGCAGAGCAGGGACGCTCCCAGCCCTCAGCTGCCTCTAGCAGCTGAGAGCAGGGAGATTTGACAGCTCCCTGCTCTGTAAACTTATTCCGATGCCGCAACGTAAAAAGTCTATGGCATCGGAATAAGGCCCGTTAGTGACCGACGTAGAAACACGATGGGCCGGTCACTAACGGGTTAAATTATAATTTGATTTATTGAAGGAAAAATGCTGTTCAGCCCTACATGGCCCTATATGAAAAAGTAATTTCACCCATAGCTACTAAATCAATCAGTTACCCAAATTAATTGACAATTGGGTACAATTTCACTAGTCACACGTTACTGCCAGACCTGATGAAAATAAACATCACTTAAAGGGGTATGCCAAACTCAGACATTTATGGCATATCCATAGACTATACCATAAATGACCGATAAATGACCGACAGCTCTGGGACCCACAACTATCTCTAAAATGGGGCCCCTTCATTCCCATCCTACCTTCTCTTGCTCTCGCTGTTCATCCGTCACTGACTTAAGAGGTGGCCGGGAGTTACGAGGACAGTGTAGCACAGCGACAGCAGGAGAAGGTGGGGCAGGGGTCAGCGGCCCCACTCTAGAGATCAGTGGAGATCCCAGAGGTGGGACCCACACGTATCAGACATTTATAGCATATCCTGTGGATATGTCAAATGTCCAAGATGGGATAACTCCTTTAAATAGAACTTGTCTGGCAATGTATAGCAGGCTAGTAGGTCTCAAAAACCTGCACATGATGCCACATTCTAAAGAGATTCAAATACAGATGTGAAACAAAACCATTAAAATCTACCAGTCTGGAAAGGGTTACAAAGCCATTGCTAAATCTCCGGAACTCTAAGTAACCACAGTGAGTGGCATTATCCACAAATAGAGAAAACTTGGAACAGAGGAGAACCTTCCCAGGAGTTGCCGGCCTTCCGAAATTTCACCAAAAGCGTATCAACGACTCATTCACAAGGTAAAAAAAAGACCCAGACAAACATCTAAAGTAATGCATGCCTCATTTGCCTCATTTATTAAGGCAATGTACACGGTTGCTCAATAAAAAAGACACTGGTCAAAAATAGAACAATATTCAACAAAAAATTTAACCATGCACGGCGCTGCTACACATAAGGCTAAAGGACAGTGGGTAAGATAAAGATAATTTAATAATAATAGAGCTATGCATTTGACGCTGAACTAGCATCTTCCTCAGGCCTGCATAAAACAAACAATGGTGTTCCTTAACCCCTTAGTGTCTAAGCCTGTTTTGGCCTTCAGGACCAGCCCCATTTTTGCAAATCTGACATGTGTCACTTTATGTGGTAATAACTCCAGAATGCTTTTGCCTATCCAAGTGATTCTGAGATTGTTTTCTCGTGACATGTTGTACTTTATGATACTGAAAAAATTTCGTCGTTAAATACAATATTTATTTGGAAGAAACGCCAAGATTTAGAGAAAATTAGCAAAAATTAGCATTTTTCAAAATTTAAATGTATTTCCTTGTAAAACAGATAGTAATACCACACAAAATACTTACTAGTTTATATTTCCCATATTGCTACTTTATGTTTGCGTCGTTTTTTGAACATTCTTTTATTTTTCTAAGACGTTACAAGGCTTAGAACTTTAGAAGCAATTTCTCATATTTTCAAGAAAATTTCAAAAGGCTATTTTTTCAGGGACCAGTTCAGATCTGAAGTGGCTTTGAGGGCCTTATATATTAGAAAGTCCCCAGAAGTCACCCCATTTTGAAAACTGCACCCATCAAAGTATTCAAAACAGCATTTAGAAAGTGTTTTAACCCTTTAGGCGTTTCACAGGAATTAAAGCAAAGTAGAGGTGAAATTTACAAATTTCATTTTTTTTCTTCGAAAATTCATTTGTAATACATTTTTTCTATACTACAGAAGGTTTTACCCAAGAAATGCAACTCAATATTTATTGCCCAGATTCTTCAGTTTTTACAAATATCCCACATGTGGCCCTAGTGCGATAATGGACTGAAACACAGGCCTCAGAAGCAAAGGAGCACCTAGTGGATTTTGGGCCTCCTTTTTTTAGAATATATTTTAGGCACCATGTCAGGTTTGAATAGGTCTTGTGGTACCAAAACAGTAAAGACCCCCAAAAAGTGACCCCATTTTGGAAACTATACCCCTCAAGGAACTTATCTATGGGTATAGTTAGCATTTTGAACCCACAGTTTTTTTGCTAAATGTATTTGAATTAGTATGTGAAGATGAAAATCTACTTTTTTTGTGAAAAAATTTAGAAATTTTAAATTTTTACAAGCAATAAAGTAGAAAAAACACCCCAACATATGTAAAGCAATTTCTTCCGATTATAGCAATACCCCATATGTGGTAATAAACTGCTCTTTGGACCCACAGCAGGCCTCAGAAGAGAAGGAGCACCATTTGGATTTTGGATTTCTGATTTTGCTGGAATAGTTTTCAGTGCCGTGTCGCGTTTGCAATGCACTGGAGGGATAAAAACCATGGAAACCACCCAATAGTGACCCCATTTTGGAAGCTACACTCCTCAAGGAATTTTTCTAGGGGTAAAGTTTGCATTTTGACCCCACAGTTGTTTTGCTGAATTCATTGGAATTAGTCTGTAAAGGTAAAAATCTACTTTTTTTCTGAAAAAAGGTAGCCATTTTTAATTTTTACAAGGAATAATGGAGAAAAAGCACCCCAACATTTGTAAAACAATTTCTCCTGATTACGTAAATACCCCATATGTGGTAATAAACTGCTGTTTGGACCCACACCGGGGCTTAGAAGGGAAGGAGCGCTATTTGGCTTTTGGAGCTCAAATTTAGCTGGAATAGTTTTTGGGTGTCATGTCGAATTTGCAAAGCCCCTGAGAGACCGAAACAGTGGAAGCCCCCCAAAAGTAACCCCATTTGGGAAACTACACCACTTAAGGAATCTATCTAGGGGTATAGTGAGCATTTAGGCCCCACACGTCTTTTGCAGAATTTATTAGAATTAGGGCGTGAAAATTAATATCAACATTATTTCCACTAAAATATTGAATTTTTTCAATTTCACAAAGGATAAAGGAGAAAATGCAACCCAATATTTGTAAAGCAATTTCTCCCGAGTACGGCAATACCCCACATGTGGTCATAAATGCTTTTTCATTAGAAAGTAATTAACCCTTTACGAACTGATTCATGTTTTGCTTTTTGCTTTTTCGTTTTTCCTCCCCGCTTTCCGAGAGCCACAACTTTTTTATTTTTCCGTCAATAGAGTGGTGTGAGGGCATATTTTTTGCGGGACGAGCTGTAGTTTTTATTGGTACCATTATTTCGTACATAAGACTTTTTGAGCACTTATTATTACATTTTTTGGTAGAGCCAGGGTGACCAAAAAACTGTGATTTTGCCGTTTAAAATTCTTTTTCACGGCGTTCACCGTGTGAGTTAAATAATGGTATATTGTAATAGCTTGGACTTTTACGGACGCAGCAATACCAATTTTGTGTATTTTTTTTATTTTTTCACATTACTTTAGAGAAAAAAATGTGAAAAGGGTTTCTTTTTGGACTTTAAATATTTATTTAATTTTTTCCACTGATCATTAGATCACTGGTAGAATAAACTGCAATACTAATGTATTGCAGTATATTGGGATTTTTACAGGCTCCTGTAACAGCGTGATCGCTGTTTCTGTCCGTTAGTCCCGGGTATCAGCTGTAATACACAGCTGACACCCGCAGCGTATGGCACGGGCTCAGCGCGTGAGATGCTCCATATATCACTCCCCACACCACGACATGCTATTAAGTCATGGTGCGTGAAGGGTTTAATGCGCAGCGGATGGTGCAGAGTGAAAATTTAAATTTTCCACTGATGTTTCATTTTAGTGCACTATATTTTGTGCCCATTTTGTGCCACAAATACCACATAAAATATTAACATGGTTCTCCCGGGTATGGCGATGCCATATCGGTGGACGTAAACGGCTGTTTGGGCACGCTGTAGGGCTCAGAAGGGAGGGACGCCATTTGGCTTTTGGAGCGCATATTTTGCTTGGTAGTAGCTCTGGCGTTTTGCTGGTATTTCAGTTTATAATGTGGGGGCACATGTAGGCTGGGCAGAGTACATCAGGGGCATAATAAGAGGGTACAATAATGGGGTAAATAAATAATAATCCACAGATCTGTGGCCAGTGTCGCACTTATAAATGGCGCCCTATCTTATCCGCTTTTGGAACCCTCTGTACATTTTGCATCGCCATAATCTGGGAGCCGGAACTTTTTTTATTTTTTCACCACCGGAGTCGTGTGAGGGCTTATTTGTTGCGGGACAATCTGTAATTTTCATTGGTACCATTTTGGGGTACATGCGATTTTGTTGATCACTTTTTATTCAATTTTTCGGCAAGCAAGGTGACCAAAAACCATCAATTCTGACAATGATTTTTATTTATTTTTGACGGCGTTTACCCTGGGCTATAAATGACTATTATACTTTATTCTGCGGGTACGATTATGGCGATACCATATGTATATAAGTTTTTTAATGTTTTGCAGCGTTTGCGCAATAAAATAACTTATTTAGAAAATAAATTATTTTTTGTGCCACCATATTCTGAGAGCCATAACTTTTTTATTTTTCAGTCAAAAAAGCTGTGTAAGGGCTTGTTTTTTGCGGGACGGGTTGTAGTTTGTATCGGTACTATTTTGGCATACGTGCGACCTTTTTGATCACTTTTTATTACATATTTTGGGAGGGGTGGTAACCAAAAAATAGTGATTCTGGCATTGTTTTTCGTTTATTTTTTTTGCGGTGTTCACCGTGCGGGAAAAATAATATTATAGTTTTATAGTTGGGTTCGTTACGAATGCGGTGATACCAAATATGTGTAATTTTTTTCCCTATAATAAAAGACATATAATAGGAAAAAAAGCAGTTCTTGTTCAACGTTTCTGTCCAGCCTTAGGACCTTTCTCAAGCATGTCCTAAGGCTGGGCAGATACGTCGCATCTCTGCATTTGATTGAATAAATCACTTTATTTTTGCTCATATTGGAGTGCTGCTGAATTTCTTTTGGATATACTATACAATCCTTGGATCAGGATTATCTGCTTTGCACCCGCCGCTATAGTGGGACTTTCTATAGAATGCTGCTGTTCTCTATCTACCGTATTGTTCGGACTATAAGACGCACCTGACCATAAGACGCACCCAGGTTTTAGACAACAGAAAATAGGAAAATAATTATTTGTTAAAAAATAATTTATTCTGTTTCACCACATTCTGAGAGCCAAATTTTTATAAATATTTTTTTCATCGATTGAGCGGTGTGAGGGCTTATTTTTTGCGGGACGAGCTGTAGTTTTATTGGCACCATTTTTTGGTACATACGAATTTTTTTTATCACTTTTTTTTTTATTTCATGTTTTAAGCACTAAGGTGACCAAAAAATTATTTTAATGTTTTAAAATTTTAAACTCACCATGCGAGCTAAATAATGGTATATTGTAATAGATCGGACTTTTACGGACACAGCGATTCCAAATTATTTTATTTTTTACATGTGCTTGGGTAAAAATGGGAAAAGGTTTTTTTTTTAACTTTTAATATTATTATTTTTTACACTCCTGAAAATGTATCTAACATTTTTTCTTTTTACACATTTTATTAGTTTCCCTAGGGGACTTGAACCAGCGGCTACTTGGTTACATGTGGAGTTACTGAAACAGCGTAACTACGCTGTTTCCCTAACGCCCATAGTAGTGAATGGCAGTTACGGAGGCAGCGTAGCATGCGAGCTACGCTGTTTCCGTAACTACTGTTCAGTTCTATGGGAGTTACGGAAACAGTGTAGCTCCGCACGTTTCGCTGTTTCAGTAACGCCACATGTAATCAAATGGCCGGGAGAGCACAGAAAGCTAGAACAGGGTTTAGGGGGCCCCGTTCTAGAGCTAGGTGCAGGTCCCAGAGGTGGGACCTGCATCTATCTGACATTTATGACATATCCTGTGGATATGTCATAAATGTCCTTCATAGAAAAACCCCTATAAATGTCGCGGTCGCTATTGACCACGACATTGAACTAGTTAAAGGGGTTTGCCATAAAACACATTTATCCCCTATCCACAGAATAGGCGCTACATGTGAGATCGCTGGGGGTCCGACCGCTGGGACCCCCAGCGATAAGGAGAACGTGCTACGTGAGAAGCCTGAACTTCCGGGTTCTGTGTCCGGCTTATCAATTCCGCAGTTCCATAGAGAACAATGGATAGCCGCTCGTGCATGCGCAGAAGAATCCCATTGATCTCTATGAAGCTGCCAGTCACAGAACGCAGAAGTCACATCTTCTCATGCAGCGCCCTTGGTGACTTTCGGTCCCCGTTCTCCTTATCGATCATACATGTATCCCCTATCCTGTGGATAGGGAATACATGTTTTTTATGGCATAAGCCCTTTAAACCACCAGGAACAGCGAAATTGCTGTTTCTGGCCATTATAGGAGCGCGTCAGCTGCTGACACCTGAAGTGTATAGAGCGGGCTAAGACCGTGAGCCCGCTCCATACCTCACCCCCCTCCAGCTCCATGATGTGCTGGCATGTCATGGGTCGGGAAGGGGTTAAGCAACGACGCGGTCATAGGACCCGGCGATGCCGGGGCCCTTGACTGCGGACTATAAGATGCAGGGACTTTTTAGCAAGATTTATTCTTGCTAAAACTGCGTCTTATAGTCCGAAAAAAACGGTATATATATATATATATATATATATATATATATATATATATATATAGCAGACAAAAAATGGCGACAGCACCCTGCGACACTAATGCCACCTAAACCACAAAATATAAATAAATATGCACTAAAGCTAAATCTACTTGCAAATAGGGAGGTTCTTAGTGCACATTTTGATCAAAAAGTGTTAGCCCACCTGCCACGACAAGGCGACCTCTGTAAGGTGGGAACCTACGCTGCACATACACCCAGAACTGGGACTAAGCCTACATATATACCTGGGGATGGTAGGATCCAGCATTGAACTGATTAAAATGTGCTGTTCAATTTTTGTTGTGTTTATGGGATCCATATATGTGGGGTTAGTGACTGCCTCCACTTGTTGTTCTTGCACTCCTCCCATTCTGCCCTGGGTGATTTTAATCAGTTCAATGCTGGATCCTACCATCCCCAGGAATATATGTAGGCTTAGTCCCAGTTCTGGGTGTATGTGCATCGTAGGTTCCCACCTTACAGAGGTCGCCTTGTCGTGGCAGGTGGGCTAACACTTTTTGATCAAAATGTGCACTAAGAACCTCCCTATTTGTAAGTAGATTTAGCTTTAGTGCATATTTATTTATATTTAGTGGTTTAGGTGGCATTAGTGTCACAGGGTGCTGTCGCCATTTTTTGTCTGCTGTATATCTGCAGTCATAGGTGTTCTTGCACCTGCATACATTTTGTATCATTTAGTTGGATTGTGCTGTTCAATTTTTGTTGTGTTTATATATATATATATATATATATATATATATATATATATATATATATATATATATATATAGTGTCCCTTTTGGAAACAAAGCATTTAGGCATCTAGATCACACAGCTCGTACTTGCTAATGACATTTTTTTTTTCAAATCTGAATTTCCTATATTGAATACCACAATTCAAAGACATTCTAATGTGCACTTAAAACCAGCATCTCTAGGTTTACAGACTAAACAATCCCATTCTTTGAGGATAAAATAAAAGCGCTGTCTTAATTTAACCAGAGTCTGTTTTGTCTGACAATAGTAGTATTGTAATAATACCCTTTAGTTACATAGCACAAACATATTCCATAGTGTGTCTACAGCTATGTCATTATCTATACAGGAAAGGTTATGGCTGAAAACGTTTTTTGCCTCTTAAAGAGGCTCTGTCACCAGATTTTCAAACCCCTATCTCGTATTGCAGCAGATCGGCGCTGCAATGTAGATAACAGTAACGTTTATTTTTTTCAAAAACGAGAATTTTTGGCCAAGTTAGGAGCATTTTTATATTTATGCAAATTAGCCTTTCTTAAGTACAACTGGGCGTGTTTAAAGTTAAGTACAACTGGGCGTGTATTATGTGTGTAACATCTGGGCGTTTTTACTTGTTTTACTAGCTGGGCGTTGTGAATAGAAGTGTATGATGCTGACGAATCAGCATCATCCACTTCTCTTCGTTAACACCCAGCTTCTGGCAGTGCACAGACACACAGCGTGTTCTCCAGAGATCACGCTGTGACGTCACTTCCTGCCCCAGGTCCTGCATCGTGTCGGAAGAGCGAGGACACATCGGCACCAGGCGACAGAGGCTACATCGACTTACCTGCAAACGCCGATGCTGCTGCAGAATCAACTGTAGCCTCTGTTGCCTGGTGCCGATGTGTCCTCGCTCGTCCGACACGATGCAGGACCTGGGGCAGGAAGTGACGTCACAGCGTGATCTCTGGAGAACACGCTGTGTGTCTGTGCACTGCCAGAAGCTGGGTGTTAACGAAGAGAAGTGGATAATGCTTATTCGTCAGCATCATACACTTCCATTCAGAACGCCCAGCTAGTAAAACAAGTAAAAACACCCAGATGTACACACACAATACACGCCCACTTGTACTTAACTTTAAACACGCCCAGTTGTACTTAAGAAAGGTTAATTTGCATAAATATAAAAATGCCCATAACTTGGCCAAAAATGCTCGTTTTTGAAAAAATAAATATTACTGTTATCTACATTGCAGCGCCGATCTGCTGCAATACGAGATAGGGGTTTGAAAATCTGGTGACAGAGCCTCTTTAAGCACGCAATGATTTATTTTTGTTTCCACAACCAATAATTACAGACAGGATTTATCATAAGGAATAGATAGCATTTATCTATAGACGGCCATCCTACCCACCATCCAGGGACAGGACAGCTTGGCTCTTGTTGCCCCTTCCCACATTCCTTCTCATCCTTAGTAGAAGAAATGGATACATTTTCTCCCTCACTTATGTGGATAACAATTTTGGAGAGAAAGAGTCCTGTGCCGGTTCACATAGACAAGAGGAAAGGGCTAACTTTAGTCTGGCCATACAAATAAGATAGTTGTTGACCAAACACTTGTTTAGCGAACAACTATCAACCTCGTCCTCCCCTATACATGCACTCTAAGCTCGGCTGGGGGACAATCCCCTGCCAGACATCTGTCATCCGAGGGCTCAATACACATTTCATTAAAATGATGAATTTTTCTGGATCCACGGGCCAATGAGCGGGCAAACAAGCGTGCATAAAATTCTGCTTCCATTATCACTGCAAACCTCCACAAACATTTATAAATATATGTGTGAATGATATTACCATCTTTTGCTATATGATGTTTTTGGTATGAGATGAGGACTATAGGTTTAGTTGTTTTTAAAGCACTTTATCATGCAAACAGATAGTTCATGTAGAAAGACTTGTAAAGATGAAGTTAAAACTGGAATCTGATTGGAACGCCACTCGTATGTGTGTGTATACATATTTTTCTCTAAATATATTTCACATGTCGTTTAAAAGTATCATTCAACTTATGTTTTTATGACTTGGTAAATGTTTTTCTTCATTAAACGTTAGTGTCCCCGTTATTAAAATGTGATACATTCATTATTATATTAGCAGCGGTCCCAAATTGCTATTTTGGGTGGATTATGTGAATACAGCAAATCTCACGAAGGATTTCTGTGTCAATGTATAAGGGAACTTACTAGACTTGAACTCTGGACACTCCAGTCTTACTTTGCAGCCTTGATCACTCTGCTACGGAGAAAAATGCCTGCTTTGGGCTTGCACCAGCCATTTGTTTTCCGCTCTTGGTGATTGGTTATAGATTGTACCTGCTCTGTGTCCAATCTTAGTGGCTATTGCCCTATATTTACCCACAGCTTTCTACTTCCGGTGCCTCATTTTTTGGTTTGCCAGTAATCCAGTTTCCCTGTTCTTAACACCGAACTCTGCAAACATTTGACCACGGCTTATCTGTCGCTCCTATGTATTAAACACTGCATTACTATTGACTAATATTGTGAAATGTGCCTCGCCTATTGGATTCCAAACCCAAGAAGCTGCATCTTTACTATAGCTTATAAATAAACTGTTATTTTCTACCCTATTTTTAATAATAGTAATCATTTTAAAATTGTATTAACATTTAATACAATAATGTTATCAATTTTTCCTTCTGTATTTTGTCTTAGAGAAGTAAGATCTAATCATTCAACAACTTGTTTGTAAGAGGATACTCATGTGTTTTAGCATTCCGGATATGCAGATAAACAAATTATGTGAGCAGCCCTTTAGTCCTTCTAATGGCCTCTGTTCTACCTATCCCCTCTTTCAATAATTAAAAGTGCTGGGAGACCTGGCCATAGGGATGGAAAGGTGGCGATTGGGTAAAATAAAAATAAAACTCTTCCTTACGCATGTAACAATGGAGATATGGGATGGGGAAATAAAGTTACAAAAAAAGAAATTGTATAAACTGTAGGTCACATTTACTAATACAATTATGTTTAAAAATGTGCTCCATGGACAATGCTACCAGGTGTGTGTCTTGTGCCATGTAAGCATGCCTTGAACAACCGTTTGATGGTGAATATCTCTGCACTAGATGCACGCATGTTGTGTATTTGTGACCCCAGGTACTGGATGTAAATATTCAGCTTGCAACTTTTAGGAACATTGCAAACCTGGAGAAGAGTTTAGAGCTCACTGAGCAAACACTGGCTGGGGCCAGTGAGATGGACGTGGGTGGAGGTGGGCAATCTCAGGATCCAGAGATTAGTAGCTGGGTAACAGTTAGAGGAAGGGGTAGGGGAAAAAGTGCCGGGGAGGCTAGTCCTGAACTGGCCCAACCTAGTAAATATGCTTGTTTAGCTGATATTAGGGATGCAAGTCCAGAGCCAGCATCACTGCAGCAGGGCATTGCTCCTAGCAACCAGGACAAGGACTGCTGTAGGAAGGATAGAGGTAGGAGTGCAGCAAAGGTCAGACAGATATTGGTAGTAGGGGATTCTTTTATTAGGCGGACAGATAGGGTCATCTGTCGCCGCGACCGTGAATTGCCAAACAGTGTGCTGTCTGCCATGTGCTCGGGTTCGGCATATTGCGAATCGAATTGACAGATTGCTGGGTGGGGCGGGGGAAGACCCAGTGGTCATGGTACACATCGGTACCAATGACCAAGTCAGTGGGAGATGGAACATCCTTAAAAATGATTTCAGGGAACTAGGAGAAAAGCTAAAGTCCAGGACCTCCAAGGTAGTGTTTTCTGAAATACTACCAGTACCACGAGCGTCACTAGAAAGACAGCGGGAGATTAGGGATTTAAATAAGTGGCTTAAAAAATTGGTGCAGGAAGGAGGGGGTTTGGGTTCATGGAGAACTGGGCTGACTTCTCTGTCGGCTACAGATTCTATGGTAGGGACAGGCTGCATCTAAATGGGGTGGGTGGTGCTGTGCTGGGGGAAAGAATGGTTAGATGGCTGGAGGAGCTTTTAAACTAGGATGTGGGGAGGGAGGGTGGGGATACACAAGCGGGGTTAGAGTACATATGGAGTGGGATAAAGAAGGGATTTAGTGGGGGCTGTGGTTAGCAAGCCGATTAGGGAGGTGACTAGGAATAAATACAGACCTAAGAATATTAAAGGTATCGGTAAGATTAAAGGTATGCTGGCGAATGCAAGAAGTCTTGCAAGTAAAATGGATGAGTTGGAGATTTTAATGACCGACATGGATTATGATGTATTTATATATATATATATACACACACACACACACACAGTTGCAGCTCTTTAACAGATCAGGCTGGGAATGACAGCACAGCGTGATCTCCTAAGATCACGCTGTGCTGTGTGATTAATTCCCACAGAAGCTATACCGAAGTGTCACAAATAGAGAAAAAACCACGGCGCCACATAGTGAAGTAGGTTAGGATAGGCTAATGGAGGAAAGAAGATACCATGCTCACCAGAAAGCCATAGGTAATGCGCGAGGAAACAGAGTCCACAGGTGCTGCTGCCAGATCCGGACCGGTGACCAGAGGTACCGCTGGTGTATAGTGGATAAATGTAGAAAAAGAGGGGATCTATATTGGCGCTGCTGAGTGGATCAGGTACGATGGAGAAACGAGTAGTCTCTTCCTTAGTTTAAATAGGTGCTTTATTGCAACGCGTTTCGACGCCGAACTGGCGTCTTCATCAGGCATAAAATTTTAGTTTAAAACATGCTGGTATATATATATAACACTGGATACTGATTGGCCCAGTTCAGATGGAACAGAATTGGCAAGAAAAAACAGCCAAAACATGGTGGGTCAAAGTTCAAACAAATATCAGGCAAAATAACAGAAATAGTCAAATTGAATTACGATTAGAATGGGAACATATAGTTAAATGAATAAAAACTCGGGATATTAAAATACAGAATAAAAGATGTTTTGCGTGATTTTTATATAAGTCAAATGTTGTAACGGCACCGAGAACGTAAATATTTTAAGTAGAGAGGTTTTTCTCATAATATGGTCTGTAAAGGTTTATTTTCCGTTAGTGATACTGTAGCATAAATGTGTTAGTTTTATTCGGTGTTTTTATTGTTTTTATTGATGTAGTAGATGGGGATTTGTTTAGGTCAATGCGGGCCGTAGTCATGGAGATTATTTAAACTACGGAAGCCGAGGCGGGCCAAAGCTAGGTGGTGGACCGCATACGGTGGAGCGCATGGTGGAACGCAAAATGGCACGCAAAGTCCGGGGAATCGTGTGGGATGTCATTAAGTACAGAGATGGACAGAACTATTGCTGAAAAGGTAAGTAGAGATTTGTGTGAACAAATTTTAATTCACAATATAGGTAAAAAAGGGGGGGGGGGGTTTTGTCGGCAACGGACGATAAGTAATACTGTGAGTCAGAAGTTTTTTTAGTTGAGACAATTTGAATGGTTTATTCACATATAGAGGTTGTTTAGAAGATCGGAAGAAGACGGTATTTGATTGTGTATGTGATCGCTAGGTTATGATAAGGAAATCATGAAGGTATATGTATGTGCGTCTTAGTGTGTTTACTAGACGGGTCAAGGCATATCATAATTAGGAGAATTAGTAACTATTGGTAGGACTAGTCCAAACTTCTGACTCACAGTATTACTTATCGTCAGTTGCCGACAAAACCCCCCCCCCCCTTTTTTACCTATATTGTGAATTAAAATTCGTTCACACAAATCTCTACCTACCTTTTCAGCAATAGTTCTGTCCATCTCTGTACTTAATGACATCCCACACGATTCCCCGGACTTTGCGTGCCATTTTGCGTTCCACCATGCGCTCCACCGTATGCGGTCCACCACCTAGCTTTGGCCCGCCTCGGCTTCCGTAGTTTAAATAATCTCCATGACTACGGCCCGCATTGACCTAAACAAATCCCCATCTACTACATCAATAAAAACAATAAAAACACCGAATAAAACTAACACATTTATGCTACAGTATCACTAACGGAAAATAAACCTTTACAGACTATATTATGAGAAAAACCTCTCTACTTAAAATATTTACGTTCTCGGTGCCGTTACAACATTTGACTTATATAAAAATCACGCAAAACATCTTTTATTCTGTATTTTAATATCCCGAGTTTTTATTCATTTAACTATATGTTCCCATTCTAATCGTAATTCAATTTGACTATTTCTGTTATTTTGCCTGATATTTGTTTGAACTTTGACCCACCATGTTTTGGCGGTTTTTTCTTGCCAATTCTGTGCCATCTGAACTGGGCCAATCAGTATCCAGTGTTGTATATATATACCAGCATGTTTTAAACGAAAATTTTATGCCTGATGAAGACGCCAGTTCGGCGTCGAAACGCGTTGCAATAAAGCACCTATTTAAACTAAGGAAGAGACTACTCGTTTCTCCATCGTACCTGATCCACTCAGCAGCGCCAATATAGATCCCCTCTTTTTCTACATTTATCCACTATACACCAGCGGTACCTCTGGTCACCGGTCCGGATCTGGCAGCAGCACCTGTGGACTCTGTTTCCTCACGCATTACCTATGGCTTTCTGGTGAGCATGGTATCTTCTTTCCTCCATTAGCCTATCCTAACCTACTTCACTATGTGGCGCCGTGGTTTTTTCTCTATTTGTTACATTTAGATCGGACGTCATCTGCTTCTATCAAGCTGATATCCCGATAACAGGAGCTTTACCTTCCTTATCCTTTGTGATTTATCCCCCACTGGATTTTGGAGTTCTCTCCTGCACTGGCAGCCGCATAAATCTTTGGAAGTCACCACATTACAAGCATCCCTATTGGATCAACCACCTTCGGATCTCTCCAACTCTCCACGCATAATGCTGGACTTCATCACTAAGAGGAACGCTCTACGTGAACTCCTGATTTTGGAATCAATTTGGAATTTCGTTCCCCCTGAACCTTCTCACACAGTGAGTAAGAATCAATCTGTGGCACAAACCCAGATGATGACTGACCTGTATTTATCCCTTGAAGACTCTCTGAAAAAGGAAGCTCTGCAGAGCATAGACTGCCGTTTTTTACTGTTGTACATCTCTGAAAATATTGTACCTAGGGGTTTAAGGATTTTGACCACCAACCCTTACCCTGCCGATATGTCTTTCAGTTCCGACTGGAAATCTCTCATCGACACCTGCCATATAGGCATGTTGAAAACGTTACACAGTAAACGCACATCATTGAGTAATACTCTCATTTCCGATATCACTATGATCAAAGATCAGCTATCTAACTTTGAGGACCATGATGATTTCTGTAAACTAGAAAAATCTACCAACAATAGGTTATCTAACTATGAGAAAGAGCTTATCTCCAAAAAAGCAAAAAAACTGCTAAGAGATCGAGCAGACTACACACTCAATCCCTCAGGTGATTGGAGACCTACCTCCCTACCCATTTCTCACAAGAACCCCAATATGCCTGACCTTAATATAGCCCCTAAAGGGGATAAATTTGTTCAGGCAGATCCCACCACTCCACGTGAGTTGACCACCACCTATGGTCGATCTTTTAGGAATAGTTCAAAACTTAGACCTATTAATCGAACCAACGGGTCAATCTCCCTAACAAAACCATAAATCACGCAAAACATCTTTTATTCTGTATTTTAATATCCCGAGTTTTTATTCATTTAACTATATGTTCCCATTCTAATCGTAATTCAATTTGACTATTTCTGTTATTTTGCCTGATATTTGTTTGAACTTTGACCCACCATGTTTTGGCGGTTTTTTCTTGCCAATTCTGTTCCATCTGAACTGGGCCAATCAGTATCCAGTGTTGTATATATATACCAGCATGTTTTAAACTAAAATTTTATGCCTGATGAAGACACCAGTTCGGCGTCGAAACGCGTTGCAATAAAGCACCTATTTAAACTAAGGAAGAGACTACTCGTTTCTCCATCGTACCTGATCCACTCAGCAGCGCCAATATAGATCCCCTCTTTTTCTACATTTATCCACTATACCGAAGTGTCGGGAGTCTGAATAGACATCGCGTCCCGGCTGGAGGTGATGTCTATTCACTCTCAAGACACTTCAGTAAAGTTTATGTGGGTGTATGTGACAGCACAGCGTGATCTTGCGAGATCACGCTGTGCTGTGAATACAAATGGACATGAATGGAAAGAAGTGTATGACGCTGATCGGTTAGTGTCATACACTTCTCTTTACAATGCCCACTTGGTAAAAAGTTAAAAAACGCCCAGTTGGGCATTAAGAAACTAATTAGCATAAATCTAAAATTGTTCATAACTTGCTCAAAAATGATCGTTTTTCAAAATAAAAAACACTGTTGTTATCTACATTACAGCGCCTATCAGATTATGTAGGAGATAGAGCATTTATAATCTGTTGACAGATTACTTTTTAATTGGGACATAGAGTCCGCTAGATGTGCTAAAAGCTGTAAGTTTTTATACACAATTCAAGACAATTATTTCACTCAGTTGGTTAATAAACCAACCAGAGGGGATAATGTGCTGGATCTGGTCTTATCTAATAGACCAGACAAAATATCAGATGTGGAGGTCCAGGAGCACTTGGGCAATAGTGAACACAATATGTTTTAATATAATTTTCAATGAAACAATACGAAGGGGAGCAACAAAAACCTGGAATTTTAGGAAAGCAAAATTCAATTGACTGTGGGAAACACTTAGGGTATGTTCACACGGCAGCGTCTGTTACGGCTGAAATTACGGAGCTGTTTTCAGGAGAAAACAGCAACGTAATTTCAGCCGTAATGGCATGTGCAGGCGTCTTTCGCTGCGTCCATTACGGACGTAATTGGAGCTGGTTTTCCATGGAGTCCATGTAAAACGGCTCCATTTACGTCTGAAGAGGTGACAGGCACTTCTTTGACGCGGACATCTTTTTTACGCACCGCTGTAAAAAAAATGACCGTCGGAACAGAACATCGTAAGACCCATTCAAATGAATGGGCAAATGTTTGCCGACGCTTTTGAGCCGCATTTTCGGACGTAATTCGGGGCTAAAACGCCCGAATTACGTCCGTAAATAGTGTGTGTGAACCCAGCCTTAGTCTTGTTGACTGGGATCATGTAATGGTAAATAGGCATACTGACGCTAAATAAAGAGCTTTTAACCAGTCCAGGACCGGGATATTTTGAGCCTTCAGGACTAGACAACGTTTAGCCATTTTTAGCATGCGTTTGTTCGTGAAAAAGCCTGATGGCAACTGATACATTATTGCATCAGTTGTAATCACTGACAGACAAAAAAAACTGATGCTGATGCAACTGACATATGTGAACGCACCCTAAGCTGGCAGCATGGGCAAAAATATGGCAGATGAAATTTAATGTTGATAAATGTAAAGTAATGCAGATGGGATGCAATAATAGCATTAAAGAGGCTCTGTCACCAGATTTTGCAACCCCTATCTCCTATTGCAGAAGATCGGCGCTGCAATGTAGATAAGAGTAACGTTTTTGTTTTTTTAAAACAAGCATTTTTGGCCAAGTTATGACCATTTTTATATTTATGCAAATGAGGCTTTCTTATGTACAACTGGGCGTGTTTAAAGTTAAAGTACAACTGGGCGTGTATTGTGTGTAACATCTGGGCGTTTTTACTTCTTTTACTAGCTGGGCGTTGTGACTAGAAGTGTATGATGCTGACGAATCAGCATCATCCACTTCTCTTCACAACGCCCAGCTTCTGGCAGTGCACAGACACACAGCGTGTTCTCCAGAGATCACGCTGTGACGTCACTTCCTGCCCCAGGTCCTGCATCGTGTCAGACGAGCCAGGACACATCGGCACCAGAGGCTACATTTGATTCTGCAGCAGCATCGGCGTTTGCAGGTAAGTCGATGTAGCTACTTACCTGCAAACGCTGATGCTGCTGCAGAATCAACTGTAGCCTCTGGTGCCGATGTGTCCTCGCTCGTCCGACACGATGCAGGACCTGGGGCAGGAAGTGAGTGACGTCACAGCGTGATCTCTCGAGAACACGCTGTGTGTCTGTGCACTGCCAGAAGCTGGGTGGTAACGAAGAGAAGTGGATGATGCTGATTCGTCAGCATCATACACTTCTATTCACAACACCCAGCTAGTAAAACAAGTAAAAACTCCCAGATGTAACGAACACAATACACGCCCAGTTGTACTTTAACGTTAAACACGCCCAGTTGTACTTTAGAAAGCCTCATTTGCATCAATATAAAAATGGTCATAACTTGGCCAAAAATGGTCGTTTTTAAAAAAAACAAAAACGTTACTCTTATCTACATTACAGCGCCGATCTGCTGCAATAGGAGATAGGGGTTGCAAAATCTGGTGACAGAGCCTCTTTAAATCATATACATTAAATAGAATAAAACTGGGGATAACGGAACAAGAGAAGGACCTGGGTATTCTGGTAACAAATAAGCACTCAACATCAGGCAGCAGCTGCAAAAGCAAATAGGATTTTGGGGCGTATAAAAAGAGAGATAAAAACCTGGGATTCAAATGTAATATTACCACTCTATAAATCCCTTGTAAGGCCACATCTAGAATATGGAATTCAGTTTTGGGCTCCACATTGTAAAAAGGACATAGGAAAACTGGAGAGGGTTCAAAGGCGGGCAACGAGATTATTAAATGGGATGGGCGGAGTCGCTTATAATGAAAGGCTAGAAAAATTAGGCTTGTTCAGCTTGGAAAAAAGACGTCTTAGATGGGAACTTATTAATATGTATAAGTATATGTGTGGTCAATACAGAGAACTAGCACATGATCTGTTCCTTCTAAGGACTCTACAAAGGACAAGGGGACATTATTTTCATGTGGAAGAAAGACGTTTCAGACGTCAATATAGGAAAGGGTTCTTTACAGTTAGAGTAGTCAAACTATGGAATGCCATTCCCCAAGATGTAGTGATGGCAGACACTATGTCAGCATTTAAAAAAAGGCTAGATGATTATTTACTGACAAGTTGCATTGAGGGTTATAACTAATCTAGCAATGAATGATGGGTAATTTATTGAGGTTGAACCTGATGGACCTATGTCTTTTGTCAACCTATATAACTATGTTAATTTTTATTTAAGAATGCCCCCTGATGCACTATGTGCATAAATTCTGTACAGCAGCTTATGGAGTTCCTACAGCTCCATAGAATGCTTATGGCTCCATAATACAGAGCCATATGTACTCCCTGGGGGAAACATATTGAGATTGGTGTACAATTGTCACGTACACACCTTCACAGCACGTGACCTGGGTGCGACTGCAAGGGGTTAATCTATCTCCACTAACTCGATCTTGCACTCACCTTCCACTCAGGTCGCAAATTGAGAATAAATCACACCCTAACACAACCCATACACCTCAGGTACACAACTCGCTGCTACCACTAACGGAATATGGGCGATAACTCACAAAAGACACTCACACAGCTCTTCAGCAGTCAGAGTTAATACATTCTATAATAGACTATGGCAAACCTCGCAATTTTCAAGTACTGTAAAGAAGGTCAATTGAAACGGAGTGTGCTGTGGAAATTTTTTTTTATGTTATGCCACGCTTCTAATCCTGCCCAATCCCTGTCCATACACATCCAGTTACTTTTGTGCCTCCACACAGTATCAGGATTTTCTATAACGCAATTTTTCTATGCGTTATAGGAACATCGATGTTCATATTTACCAGCATACATTGTAGTTTTAAATTCTTTGTTGTTTGTCACTATTCAATTATAAATAAATGTATTTTTACAATTTAACTATTCTATTAGATAGCAAGTAGTTGGGGAAAAAACGTGTTTATATTGCCTTTGGCAATTTCTTCTCCACACAGTCTCATGCCCTCTGAGTTACCCCAAACAGTATCATGCCCCAGTAGTGCCCACACACTGTATCCTGCTCATCTAGTGTCCCCAAAAAGTACCATGCCTCCGCAGTGCCCCAACACAGGATCATTCCTATAGTGCCCCCCCCCACAGTATAATGCCCCAGTGTCTCCCTACAGTATAATGCCCCCAGTGCCTCCCCACAGTATAATGCCCCATAGTGCCTACCCACTATGAATAATGTTCCCACAGTGCCCAACACACAGTATTGTGCCCCTATAGTGCCTCCTCAGACAGTACAATTCCTCAATAGTGCCCCCACACACAGTGAAATGCACCCATAGTGCCTGCACACACAAAATATTGCCCCCATAGTACATAACACACAGGGCCGGACTGGGACATAAAATCAGCCTTGGCATTTAAAAGTACCCAGGCCCTCCTGCTGTCCATGAAATATGTTAATGTGGTTGCGGACCCACCCTCAGCTATATAAAAACATTGTACATTGTTCCTGATGCTTATTGAAATATTGCCTTCCTGTTGTGCTACTCAGATATTTCATAAATAAGTAAATTCCACAAAATTGCTGAATAGGAGCAGCATGTGATTGGCTGAATGTATGCACCGGTCACTACTCTAATACAAGAACGGTGTCTGATTATCTGTTATAGCAGCAGGAATGGGAAACTGATGGGTATGGGTAAATGGTGACGATACCCAGAAATGGATTCTCCCCAATCATAGTTCAATTTCTAGTAATACATAAAATATTACAGAAATATAAAAAATATGTGTGCAAAAAATTCAATACATTATATACTACCAGGATATATAATGTGTCCCTAATTTATTTATGGGATGAAATAGGGAGTAAGTATAAGGGAGATGTAATTTAATTTTTAGGTGGATGAAATTAATATTTTAGTAATCCTTACTGCCCAAAATTATTATATTGTTTAAATGCCGCTATATACTGTACACACCAACAATGCAGTCATATACAGTATAGTGTACACATGAACATTATCATCATATATACTGTACACATGAAAGTCCCTAAATACTGTATACATGAATAATGCTGCTATATATGAATAATGCCGCCATATATACTGTACACATAAATAACGCCACTATATACTGCACACATGAATAATGCTGTCATATGTACTGTACACATAAATAATGCTGCTATATACTGTATACTATACACATGAATAATGTTGTTATATATATTGTACACATGAATAATGCGGATACTGTGTACACAAACAATGCCATCATATACTGTATATGTTACACATTAATATTGCTGCTATATATATACTATACACATGAATAATGCCGCCATATATACTGTACACATAAATAACGCCACTACATACTGCATACATGAAAAGTTTTGCCCTTATATATGGTACTCAGCAGTAACGCCACTATATACTACACACATTAATAATGCTCCTATATATATTATACACATGAATAATGGCATCATATATACCATACACATGAATAACATCACTATATACTGCACACATGAATAATGTCGCCATATATACTGTACATATGAATAATGCCACTATATACTGTACACATGGATACTACTGCTATATAAAGTATAATACACACATGAATAATGCCACTTTATACTGTGCACATGAATAATGCTGCCATGAATACTGTACACATGAGTAACCTGGAAAACATGCAGCAGATGTGCCCCTCACACCTAAAACACATACCACATGCCCCACTCAAACCAAGGGCATTGTCTTACAATGGGATTTTTGGGGTTTTAACGTGGTGTCCGATATTGCTCAGCATATAGCACTATTTTCCCTGTCAAAATCAGACAAACACCGTGACAGAGACTCTGATGCAGATGCGAACAGAGTTTAATTGCCCTGTAACTATTAGGGTATGTTCACACGCCCTATTTACGGACGTAATTCAGGCGTTTTACGCCTCGAATTACGCCTGAAAAAACGGCTCCAAACCGTCTGCAAACATCTGGCCATTGAATTCAATGGGTCTTATGGTGTTCTGTGCAGACGGGCCTTTTTTTTACGCGCCGCTGTCAGAAGAAGTGCATGTCACTTCTTGAGACATAATTGGAGCCGTTTTTAATTGACTCCAATGAAAACCAGCTCCAATTACGTCCGGAAAAGACGCCGCAAAAAACGGGTGCACTTGTCAAAACGTCTGAAATTCAGGAGCTGTTTTCGCCTGAAAACAGCTCCGTCATTTCAGACATAATTGGTGTTGCCGTGTGAACATACCCTTAAAGTTGGTGTTTTACCTCAGAATGTAAAAGAGAAAGTGGCAGGGTAAATGCTACACTGCTTATTTCAGGTATTATTAATAAATCTGCCCCATGTTTTTGAGAATTAGCCTTGTTTTATAGTCAAGACCTTTCCAACCTTGAAGTAGTTAATGAATGTGATAATAAATCTTTGCACACAAAAAAGAACATTATCAGTAAAGGAAGGAATGGGGGTGGATTGTTAGAATTCTTTCACTCAGTTGTCTTATCTCAAGACTGGATGTTATTTATCTTGTCAGTACACACAAAGTGAAATATTGTAACCATAAATGTTTGCGGTTTATTTCAACCCTATTTCAGGTAAAAAAGTTGAAAAAACTGGAACAGCAGGTGAGCAAGAAAAAGAGAAGACTCCTTCAAACACAACCTCTCGGGAGCCTCACATTCTTATAACATGAACTCTCATTCCAGTTACACACATTTAGTTATGGGAAACCAAAATATGTCAACACTATGGGAAACAGATGTCTGCATGAAATGGGGATAATCCTCCTCTTCTACCGAATATTGTATTCTCATTGTTCCTTCACCCACCATTCACATCCTATGTTATGGGAAACTCCAGTGTGAGGGCTGTGGTCTAGCTGTATATTATTTGTATCTACTATCTTTAGGCATTGCTCGGGCTTTTATAAGAAATTAAAGGGCATTTACAGGATTAGAAAAACATGTCTATCGTCTTCAAGAAAACATGAGCATGGAAATCCAGTTGTGTCACCCTTGTACTGCAGAGTCTTAAAGGGTTTTTTCTGGTTTTCAATAATTATTAATTATCATATCCTAATTTGCTATTAAATAAACTTTCCCATATACTTCCTTTTAGAAAGATCTTGTTTTTCCCTCATCGCCACTCCAGTCACATGACGATACCCCCATCAGAAATCAGGCCTTCCAATGACATCCCGACCATTCAGTGGGTTGTTCCAATCGACCTGGCATCATCTGCAGTTCAAAGAATGTTTCTTTGAACCTCGTATGCTTAGTGCAGTGAGCCTCGAACCCGGCGCAGAGCATTCTGGGAGAGAACCAGTGCATATTGGGAGCAGATCCAGAAGTAAGTTATAGAATGAACGGAGGGATGTAAACAAAGTGCTGGCTGACAACAAGTGAAGGTTTTAAGATGGAAATGAATTGAAAATGAAAAAAGGTATTTGGGGGGTTTATGTGGTGAAATGAAAAAAACAATAAGAACTCGGAAAACCGCTTTAATGCTCAAACTTATGCTACCAGGCCTTTTACACTACTCCAGCCTTTCTGCCGTTTTCTGAGTGACACGGTTATTCTCTATAGGAGCATGGAGATATAGATGTATCACCATTGTACTGCAACCCTTTGTTGCTAAGGCTCAGACATATTCTAAGACCCTTTACATGCTACCAGACCTTCTGATGTATAGTCAGCAACACTGCTAGTCTTCACCATGGAACCATGGAGATCCACCTGTGTCCGTGAAGCCCATTCTAATGTTCAAACATATTTTACCCAACTCACTGGCAAAACTGTACAAAGAAGTATTCAGTATTGAGAGTCAATAAAGGAGTTATTCAGAGCCATGAAATGCTATTGCAATAATAAACTAACCTAAAATAACGTGACTTACTAATATACTTCATGTTTTTGTTGTGCGCCGATTTCAAGTATGAAAATTAGTGATATGGTCCTGGAAGTTCAGTTCTTCTTTCCGTTTTGATGACGCGTCGACACAGACCCACGTGATCAAGAAAGCTCTCTCTCCTCCCATGTGTCGGCGCATCATCAAAGCATGTGACCGCAAGGGGACTGGCACCGCAATGATGTTGAGAAAGTTAGCCAGCCCCCTTCTCCCACAGTGCTGTCTTGTTTCCCTGCGCATACGCATTGTCCACACAGTGCCGTGAATAATGACAGCTGCAGAAGTGGACATGCGCAGACCGGCGGGCGGGCGTGCCTTCAGAAGCTGAAGGAAAACTGCAAGTCCCGCCAAAAACATAGAAGGTTTAGAGCAGCAATATTGTTACGAAGTGCGATGAGATATGAAAAAATATGATTTCTTGCAAGCAGAGTTAATTTAACAATCTGTAATGCTGATTACACATATTTGCGTTTTTTTTTGTGATCCCTGGATAACCCCTTTACGGATCAACATATTTTCCAATATCACTTATATCACCTTTGCAATAGGAAAAATATTTTGCAAAGCTATTAAACCGTTTGAGATCATCCATAGCACTGCTACCTGTCTATGTGGCGTGAAACAATGTAAATTTAAATTACCTGAAATGCGTTCAAATTTTTCATTAATTGCATTGACCAGATTTTCAGCATTTTTCTTTAGATTTTGTAATCTCTCTAAAATTTCTTGAGGTATATCTTGTTTCTTTAGTTTTTCCTTCAGCAGCTCATATTTCTCTTTTAGATTATTTAGATCCTGTAAACATCATTAAAATATGTAAATAACCAATCCATCAAAAATATCCAGTACATTTACTACAATGCCCTTGCTTGGTATGAACATGGCTGGAATAAATCTTACAATCTTTTTTTAAAGCCTTTACCTTTACCAGTAAATGTATAAAACGGGATTGGTCCATCCAAATAATTTCTGTAACTACTGCTTAGTTTTCATTTTCATTTGAAAATAGATTCATGGGATTGTGTCAGGCAAGTGAATCAGTTGAGAGGCATTTTTTTATGCTGTAGCTCAAAAAGTAAAAATAATTTTTAATAAAAACTACTTATAAAGTTGCACCAAACACACAGACCTTTTTATTAGGAAAAAAAATGCCTTTCGAAGGTGTACGTAATCTTTAAATGGTAACTAAACTTTAAACAAACTTCTGACATGTCATAGTGACATGTCAGAAGTTTTGATAGTCGGGGGTCCGAGCACTGAGACCCCCACTCATCGCTGGAACGAAGCTGCAGAAGCGCTAGGGTGAGCACTGAGCCGCTTGGTTTCTGATCGGCTTTTTTTCAGAAAGTCGATGTAGCGGTGTACGGACTCAATAGAAAGTCTACAGGCCCGTACACCGCTACATCGGCTTTCCAAAAAATGCAGATCAGAAACAAAGCGGCTCAGCGCTCACCCGAGCGCTTCTGCTTTTTCGTTTTAGTGATCGGTGGGGGTCTCAGTGTCCCACCGATCAAAACTTTTCTCATGACACTATGACATGTCAGAAGTTTGTTGAAGGTTTGGTTACACTTTAAGTTTGTTCTGTAAGCTAGTAATAAAATATTAGCCCCTTCCACAGAGAAGTTGGCATTTATATCCTGCATCCTAGCAGGCAGGCATTGGGGTTCCCAGTGTTGCACATAAAGTGCATCATGTCTTGATAAAGAGATGATGGGTTCTCTCTAGCTTTCCCACCATGAAGGTAGGATATAAACAGACTGATGGTATGAAGAGCGCCACTAGACTGATAGCACATGAAAGCAAAAGCTAGCCCCTAAGATCTGACCTGGTAACACGTAGGAGAGCAGTTAAATAATGTAAGCTTTGCTGTTGCTTGCTCCAAGGATAACAACCTTTATGCTATGTTCACACAGGGCGGATTAGCTGCGGATATTCCACAACAGATTTCATTGCGGAAAATCTGCAAGAAACCATTCATAAATTGACCTGTGGTGTGGTTTTTAACCCACCTCATGTCATTTTATGCTGCAGAATCGCTGCTCTTTACTTATGGGTTTTCCCCTTTGAATTCAATGGTGAGGTAAAACCCGCAACAAATAGCAAATGTCATGATTTTTGCGGCGGAAAAACTACAATTCCATGGAAAAATCGCAAATTAGAAAAAAAACAAAAACTTTTTTTGTTTAAAATTTAAATAAAAAACCAATACTTTCCCCCCGGGCTCTATCATAGTGAAGCGTTCCTCTGCACTCCTTGCAGCATGGCCTCCTCTGATGACTTTTTATCACATGTGACTGCTGCAGCCAATCACAGGCTGCAGCAGTCACATGGACTGCAGCGTCATCCCAGGAGGCCGGACTGCTCAGAGAACAGAGAGATGTGACTCTATTATTTTTTCCTTGTTTTCAAGCACTGTTTTCCGTGGCAAAAATGCTACCAATAATGAGGTTCCCCCGAACCCAGTTTGAGAAATTCTGCATTAGGTAGTCCTTCAAAGTGAGAGGAAGGCAAAGTCTGCTTATAAGCGCTGTTGTGATATCTCAGTGAGTATTTAGAGGAAGTATTTGCAGGGTGATGGGGGAATCTTTGGGGGACTTTATTTCTCTCTTGGGTAGTTCCTCTTAAAATTAAAGAAATTCGGAGGGATGGGGGCTGTTCAATGGCCTGTTGTATTCACTTGCTGAACACAAGTTGGGAATCTATAATTTAAAGAGGTCTCTGACAGATTCTCTTAAAATATGAGTGGCAGTAATAGAAGTCTGGTGTCCAATCATGTCTAATAAATTAAAGCCTTGACAAAATTTATTTTAATTTGATAAAAAAAAGAAAAATTCATTCGCATACTGTAGGTAAACAGAAATGAAAACCCCCTCTAATAGCAGATCTGTGTGAGGTAATAATATTGCATCATGGAAGACATTTACATACCTGTTCACTTTTAGATGCCTCTTTTAGTGCATTATTTGCCCCTTTCTGTGCTTTATCAGCTGCATTTCTGTTTTTTAGCATTTTTTCTTGCAGTTCTGCAATTTTTGACTCCAGTTGTGAGTGCATATCTTTTATATCTTTCAGTTTGTTGTCAACCTTTTCTGCTCTTGCTTGAGCCTAGTTGAAACATAAAAGCTAGGTTATATAACATATAGGGTATTGCAGATGTCTTCAGTCAAGTAACAATCATACAGTATAGTATACTTTATTCATTACTTATTCTACCTTAACAGCTAGCTATCATAAAGTTTTTATAGAAAAGTGATTCACCCAGGCAACCTGTCTTTGTAGGTGGTCTAGGCATGCTTATTCATGTCTGTACTGGTTGATTTACTTACACGTAATAAATATACCATAGTCATAGATTTTCTATAGACAACCTTGAATGCATGAATTTGCCTGGCTACAGAACAAAGGTGAGAGCTTAGATCAGGTTCATATACTGGGGCTCGATTTAAATATAATGTGTCCTCAGAAACTGACCTACGAATTGTTCAAATCAAGTTTTTATTTTAAACATATTAATTAAAGTGTAACTTATCTTTCAACAAACTTCTGACATGTCATAGTGACATGTCAGAAGTTTTGATAGGTGGGGTCCGAGCACTGAGACCCCCACCGATCGCTAATACGAAGCGGTAGAAGCGCTTGATTGAGCATTGAGCATCTTTGTTCCTGATCGGCTTTTCTCGGAAAGCCGATGTAACGTGTACAGGCCCATAGACTTTCTATTGAGTCCGTACACAATCACATCGGCTTTCCGATCACCCGAGCGCTTATGCCGCTTCGTATTAGCGATCGGTGGGGGTCTCAGTGCTTGGACCCCACCAATCAAAACTTCTGACATGTCACTATGACATGTCAGAAGTTTGTTGAAAATTTTGTTACACTGTAAGAATTGATGGTGTTTTTTTTTGGTTTTTTTTCCATATCTTTATTTATATCAAGAAAAAAAATTCTTGCAGTTTTCACTCTGGCCACTGAACCTCACACTTCCTGTTCTGTAAAGATCACTTCTCAGCAGTCATCTCATTATTATCACAGGCAGCAGTACAACAAGATATAACACCTCTATACAGCTGGAGGCAGATAGCACAGGATCCACCATTGGCAATAGGTAATGGACACAGATCCCATTCTCACCCTCCCTGCACAATGACCTCTGCACAGGTCACAGTGCATTCCTAAAACACTCTCTTATAGAAGTCAATGAGTTCTCTCCAGTCTAGCGTATCCTATGGTCCATGTGGCTGCTGTAAAGCATATCTCTAAGGCCTCATGCACACATCCTTCACCGTTTTCACGTCCGTTTAAAACGGATCCGTGTGTCCGTTGTGACATCCGTGTGGTTTGCATTGTCACTCCGCGTCTGTTCCGTGGTTCCATTTTAAATGGATGTTGTGCTTCCGTTTGTCTTCCGTTTTAAATGGTCCGTTAAAATCCATCTTGTGTGTTGAATGCAGGGAACTTTGGCATGCCATGCCGCTGCTTAGCAACGGATCCGTAAAAAACGGATGGCACACGGATGCCTTCTGTGTGCCGTCCATTTTTTTGACGGACCCATAGACTTCAATGGACCACACGGTCACTGAACGACAGACAAAAGTAGGACATGCGCTACTTTTGACAAAACAGACGACTGGAACCGTCAAAACAACGGAAGTGTGCATGGTCCCATAGCAATGAATGTGTCAGGGTGCTATCAGTTCATAAAACGGATAGCACCCTGAAGAAAATAACTGAAGTGGGCATGAGGTCTACAGTGCAGAGTAGCTGCTTAGGCAAGATGGCCACCCTAATATTCATTTCAAGAATAAATAATAACAAAAACTGAAATCGGAAAGTAAAAACAGTTAAAAAAATAATGTGTATCACTATCTGGTTTTAATTAGTAAAAAACAAATATAGGTGATATAAACCATATATATGTATCAGTGGCGGACCCAGACAGCTGGGGGCCCCTGTGCAGGAACAGTATATAAGCCCCTTGCTCTTTAATATCTCATCATAAATCACCCCCCTAATATCTCTCTTACAATCTAGTAAGTCAGGCATAAAATTAATTAGCTCAGGCATTTATATACAATGCAATAGACAGAAGAGGGTTGCTTTAAGTTGACTGTGGATCCCCTTACCTACTGTGCCCCTGTGCAGCTGCACTGGTTGCACCAATCGTTTGTTCGACCCTGATATATATAATATATATATATTTAGATTTCTTTTGTTTGCTATGTGCAGAGCCAAGTTTCATTATGGAAAGTTTTACTGTAAATGTATAATATGTGAAATGTTGATTTATACTATATTTCTCAAGGTCATTTTCTAGATTATTGCACAATTTTTAAAACTGAATTAATATATAATGCAAAACATTGAATAATTTTAATTTGCTTATACCTGAGAGAGTTTATTTCTGACATCTTGGATATCCTTATTAACATTTTTTAGTAAAGTATTTGTCTTCTTCTGGGCATTTTCAGCTTGTTTTAAATTATTTCGAATCTCATCTCCATTAGGAATTTTTTCAACAGCTTTTCTAAAAAAAAAAACACCAAAAAAGGTATTATTTTTCAATTAAAACACACACACCAGTATATACACCTGGTACATACAGTTATAAAGGGTGTCATAAAAAGGAGTCCAGTATAAAGATGAGCGAATAGATTCTCTGCAGTTTAAATTAGGTCCAAATTTCCCAAACTTTTGGGGTTCACGGTGCTCGAATCATGGCAAAATGGTGGCCCCAGCAAGCGGTGGTCACAATTTTACATATAGAAAAAGGATCACATAAGCTGGCACGAGCTTCCTCATAATGCCTTGCAGACAGCCTTCCCAGAATGCACTGCGGTTATCTGTCCCACTACCCATATACACCATGTTCCAAATTATTATGCACATTGGATTTAAGTGTCATAAACATTTAATTATTAGTTTTTCAATTAAACTCATGGATGGTATTGTGTCTTAGGGCTCTTTGGATCATTGTAATCAATCTCAGACAACTGTGATAATTAGTTTGCCAGGTGTGCCCAATCAAAGGAAAGCTACTTAAGAAGGACGTTCCACATTATTAAGCAGGCCACAGGTTTCAAGCAATATGGGAAAGAAAAAGGATCTCTCTGCTGCCGAAAAGCGTGAAATAGTGCAATACCTTGGACAAGGTATGAAAACATTGGATATTTCAAGAAAACGTAAGTGTGATCATCGTACTGTGAAAAGATTTGTGGCTGATTCAGAGCACAGACGGGTTCGTTCAGATAAAGGCATAATGAGGAAGGTTTCTGCCAGACAAATTAATAGGATTAGGAGAGCAGCTGCTAAAATGCCATTGCAAAGCAGAAACAGGTATTTGAAGCCGCTGGTGCCTCTGGAGTCCCGCAAACCTCAAAGTTTAGGATTCTCCAGAGGTTTGCAAGTGTGCATAAAGCTATTATTCGGCCACCCCTAAACAATGCTCACAAGCAGAAACGGTTGCAGTGGGCTCAGAAATACATAAAGACTAATTTTCAAACCTTGTCATTTACTGATGAGTGCCGTACAACCCTGGATGGTCCAGATGGATGGAGTAGTGGATGGTTGGTGAATTGCCACCATGTACCAACAAGGCTGCGATGTCAGCAAGGAGGTGGCGGAGTCATGTTTTGGGCGGGAATCATGGGGAGAGAGCTGGTAGGCCCCTTGACGGTGTGAAAATGACCTCTGCAAAGTACGTAGAGTTTATGACTGACCACTTTCTTCCGTGGTACCAAAAGAAGAACCGTGCCTTCCGTAGCAAAATTATCTTCATGCATGACAATGCACCATCTCATGCTGCAAAGAATACTTCTGTGTCATTGGCTGCTATGGGCATAAAAGGAGAGAAACTCATGGTGTGGTCCCCATGTTCCCCTGACCTCAACTCTATTGAGAACCTTTGGAGCATCCTCAAGCAAAATATCTATGAGGGTGGGAGGCAGTTCACATCAAAACAGAAGCTCTGGGAGGCTATTCTGACATCCTGCAAAGATATTCAAGCAGAAACTGTCCAAATACTCACAAATTCAATGAATGCAAGAATTGTGACGGTGATATCAAAGAAGGGGTCCTATGTTAACATGTAACTTGGCCTGTTAAGTTTTTTTTATTGTAAGAGCTTTTGATTTCTGTAAATATGACCTCCTGATGCTGCAAATTCAACAAATTACCATTTTAGTTCTCTTTACAACCTTTAAAATGTTTTGATCTCTGTTGTGCATAATAATGTGAAACAGTGCATTTTGAGTTTTGTACTTCTAAAAAAAAATATGTTATCATTAGGAGATTTGTTCAATAAAATTCGCATTATACTCCAACGGTTGATGGCTTGAAGATTATACTGGCTGTCATTTGCATCGAATATTTAGGAAAATCAGCGAAAAATAACATTTGCATAATAATTTGGAATGCTGTGTATGTTGCTGTTACTTTCATGTTACATGCTGGCTCCGTGTAAAAGAGTTTGAGAGGAGTTGTATTTAACTTGGATACAGTAGTAGAAGATATCAGAGTCAGACACGAGTTTTTATTCATATCAGACCTGAAATAAACTTTGGGAAGTTTTCTCCTCTGTAGTTTGGTACCTACTGTATCAAAACTTTTGATGAGGATCTCAAGACGGCACCCTTACCAATCTTTCTTAGTTTTTATAAGGGGAGCATACGTGAATTTTTAAATGAGATGGATTTCTTTTCACAAACCGATTTTAATAATAATAATAATAATAATAATAGTAATAATAATAATAATTAATTATTGCATTTAATTTATTTATTGCTCTATTAAATGCATTAATAAAATACTCTAAAACTATTTTAACTGTTTTGCAGCAGTTGATGGAGAACTATTCAAACACACGCGCTAGACTTTTTTAGTTGTTATACAGATAGGCAGTGGCCTCACTGCTTTGAGTTGTTCTAATCCTTTCTAAAGGAAAAACTTTAAAGGATTTCATTTACCAGATTTTTCACTCCCAAGTTGTGAACACCGCTGGTATGGTATTGTGAAAAGCATTGCCCACATACTTTTATAAGATTTCTTGGTTCTATCAAAATGTTAAAAATAGACTTTAATGCCTCCGCACGCCGTATGCTAATTATAAAAATGGTATAAAAACGTATAAAAATGGTACCATTGCACAAAGAGTCCTGCACTTTTCCTCCTAACACATCCATGTTCTCTCCCCTTTATTTGTATTGATAGGCACACTTTAAAGTCCTCTCCACCCAACTAGACCATAATGGTAATTTCTGGAGCATAAATCTTACTTAGCGTCTTTAGCTCGCTGGGTGAGTGCCTTCACTTCTTCTAATTGCTTTTGCAAGTTTTTTTTATTTTGCTTGTAATCATCACAATACTTTTTAATCTTGTTCAACATGTTAATTAAATCATAAGGTGCGGCTGGTAGCTTAATAGCAAGGATTTCATTGGCTATTCGCTCTATTTCTTCTGGACTTGCAGTAGCATCTGGAAAGAGAATAACATCATGTCAGTACATTAAAGAATTTCTCTTTTTACTTTGTGCGTTCTGCTCTACTTCATCAAAATATCCCCAAAATATGCTGAATAGTTGTGGGATTTATATCAATAAGTGTTTCTTTGTTAAAATAATACTTATTTAAAGGACCATAAAGTATGTCTTATCCACATTGCCAGGGCAGTTTTTTGCCAGTCAAAGGGCATGACCACACATGGCGGAATTCCTCCGCAACTGTCCGCATCAATGCCGCACAGAATCTGCGTTGCAGATTCTGCAGCGGATCTGCACAAAATGTGCAGAAAATTGATGCGGACTGGCCGCTGCGGACTGCAGGAAAAGTGCTTCTCTTCTCCCTATTCAGTGCAGGATAGAGAGAAGGGACAGCACTTTCCCTAGTGAAAGTCAAAGAAATTCATACTTACCGCCCGTTGTCTTGGTGACGCGTCCCTCTTTCGGCATCCGGCCCGACCTCCCTGGATGACGCTCCAGTCCATGTGACCGCTGCAGCCTGTGCTTGGCCTGTGATTGGCTGCAGCCGTCACTTACACTGAAACGTCATCCTGGGAGGCCGGACTGGAGACAGACGCAGGGAGTTCTCGGTAAGTATGAACTTATCTATTTTTTTACAGATACATGTATATTGAGATCGGTAGTCACTGTCCCGGGTGCAGAAACAGTTACTGCCGATCGCGTAACTCTTTCAGCACCCTGGACAGTGACTATTTACAGACGTCTCCTAGCAACGCTCCCGTCATTACGGGAGCCCCATTGACTTCCTCAGTCTGGCTGTAGACCTAGAAATACATAGGTCCAGCCAGAATGAAGAAATGTCAAGTTACGCTCCGCACCACACATAACATCTGCGGACTTCATTGCGGAATTTTGACTCTCCATTGAAGTCAATGGAGAAATTCCGCCATGAGTCCGCAACCAGTCCGCCACTGCTCCGCAACAGACAGAGCATGCTGCGGACACCAAATTCCGCTCCGCAGCCTATGCTCCGCAGCGGAATTGTACGCATCGTGTAAACGAACACTGCTAAATTAAAGTGAAAGTCAATGGAGAAACGGCTCCGCTGCGGATTAACGCTGCGGAGTGTCCGCAGCGGAATTTAAGTGAAATTCCGCTATGTGTGAACCCGCCCAAAGGTTCCAATGGGATTAGTGACGGACAGACACATGTCTGCCACCATGATCACTACGTAATCACACATATCTACAGCTCTGAGAACCTCCAGAATGAAAAATACTCTTGCCGACAGAACTGCGGAAAACAATGATGAATAAGAACTACCTGTTCCACTCTCCCCTCTACTAAACTGCTCATTGATACAAACTTTAGATCACAATTTTATTTAACACAAGCTCCATAAATTCAGTGATTTTGAAAGGAAATTCCCCAGATCCCCCTTCTGTTTCAAGGAGATAGTTGTATAAGTAAGATTCGAAAATACAGGCCTGGGCATTGGACTCCTTCTTTATGCTTGTATACGCATAATCCATCATTGGTTGACAAGCAGAATGATCTGAGTAAACTGTCTACCTCTATAGTGAAATATAATCACATTCTAGGGAATATTTACATTTCTTTTGGTGATGTTTTATGATTTTCTACTAGGGAAATGTACAATAACTGATTTAAAATGCAAGTTACACTTAAAGGCTATGTACAGCTTTGAAATATATATCTTTTTTTAATAAAAATATCTATCAGTGTGATTGGTGCAACTTTCAAAATACTTTTTATTAAAAATTATTTTTACTTTTTGAGACAGCTGCTTTGTATACTGTATACAGAGCAGCTGTATCTAGCGCTAAATCCTGTATCTGTCAGGTCAGCGGCACTGACGGGTTCAATGTCAGCAGGTCCGGCATGTCTCTGACATCCAGGATCCACCTGTAATCTATCACATCTAAATTCATAACCGTGACATCTAAGGGGTTAACGGCTAGGATCAAAGGCTATACAGCCATTACAGCTGGAGCTCAGCTGTCAGTCACTACTGGGCTCCTGCTATTGATCGCACAGGCACAGGTCCTAACCACATGATGTACATGTACATGAAGGAGGCTTTAATTAAGGCTCTCCATGAAGTACATGTACATCACTGCGGCTTAAAGAGGCTCTGTCACCAGATTTTGCAACCCCTATCTGCTATTGCAGCAGATAGGCGCTGCAATGTAGATTACAGTAACGTTTTTATTTTTAAAAAACGAGCATTTTTGGCCAAGTTATGACCATTTTCGTATTTATGCAAATGAGGCTTGCAAAAGTACAACTGGGCGTGTTGAAAAGTAAAAGTACAACTGGGCGTGTATTATGTGCGTACATCGGGGCGTGTTTACTACTTTTACTAGCTGGGCGTTGTGTATAGAAGTGTCATCCACTTCTCTTCACAACGCCCAGCTTCTGGCAGTGCAGCACTGTGACGTCACTCACAGGTCCTGCATCGTGTCGGCACCAGAGGCTACAGATGATTCTGCAGCAGCATCGGCGTTTGCAGGTAAGTCGATGTAGCTACTTACCTGCAAATGCTGATGCTGCTGCAGAATCAAGTGTAGCCTCTGGTGCCGACACGATGCAGGACCTGTGAGTGACGTCACAGTGCTGCACTGCCAGAAGCTGGGCGTTGTGAAGAGAAGTGGATGATACTTCTATACACAACGCCCAGCTAGTAATAGTAGTAAACACGCCCCGATGTACGCACATAATACACGCCCAGTTGTACTTTTACTTTTCAACACGCCCAGTTGTACTTTTGCAAGCCTCATTTGCATAAATACGAAAATGGTCATAACTTGGCCAAAAATGCTCGTTTTTTAAAAATAAAAACGTTACTGTAATCTACATTGCAGCGCCTATCTGCTGCAATAGCAGATAGGGGCTGCAAAATCTGGTGACAGAGCCTCTTTAAGGGGTTAAATACAAATATACAAGTTATAGCAATGTAAGCACTGCTCTAGTTATAATTTATCAAATCCAAATATTTAATTGATTTACATTTCGGATTGTGTTTGCCTTATATTTAAACCAGGCACATTCTTAGGTAGCAAGGAAAATATTTATATTTTTGGTGTCTAGGGCAGTGAACGGGTTAATAATAACATCTCTGTTGGTCTAAGGCTGTGAAGAGGTTAACTCACTGTACTAAGGACTGCAGGACTACTTCCTCTTTAATCTGGGGCTGTAGATTGCTTAGACACAGAGATTTTGTATCATCAGCTATCAGCCAATCACAGGGTAGCTCAGACAATGATAGTCTCTGTGATTGGCTGACTAGAATGATGCACTGTAAGTGTAATCTTATAGGGATAGGTGGAGAGTGTGAGCAGGGGAAGGGGCAGAGAGAAGAAGAATGCTTGATTTAAAACCCCCTTGTGGCCAGAGTGGGCCCATTCCCCCTCTGGGCCCCTGCACAGTTGAAGAGGCTGCATGTTATTTAGGCTCTTCGTCAATAAATCAAGCTTGTATATTAGATAATGCTTACCAAATTCCTGTGGCGCCTTAGCGATGCCTCCACCCAGTACACTCTGTCTTCGGCAATGGTGGACAGGTATGCTGTCTACAGGTAAATAACCAGTGCAATTACTTGCATATTTACTAATAAGGCCAAAACGTCTGCAATTTTTCATAACCTCCCTTTTTAATAAGACAAGTCATCTGCATAGTTTTCCCTGTAATCATCAAGAATGGACTTTTAAGGCCCTGTTCACACATTTAGCAGGCAGAAAAATCTGCCTTAAGATTTTGACCTGCCCGCAAATTCTTGCCACGTTTTTCGCGGCTTTTCAGGTGTTTTTCGCTTGTGGCCATTGAGCAAACAAATGCTGCGAAAAACGCTTTCTCTGCCAAGTATTGATTTCAATGGGAGATCAGAGACGAAACTGCGGCATGCCACTTTTTTTTACATCAGCAGTTAAAAACCACCGCCGAGAGGGCGCTCGCGAGCTGCTAACCAAGATGGCCGCATGCTGAGGTAGCTCCGCGACTCCTGGGCACAACAGCTATCAGACGCTAACTTTTGAGGTGAACTATCTCGCTATCACACCCCACTTTCTCCCCCAGACGACCCCCTGCTCAGTTTGTTCATGGTCCGGAAGAATTTAGTGGGGCGAAAGGACTTAAAACCGCCGGAGTCCTCCGTCCCTGCCCCCACGCCTGAGAGCGCAACTTCTCCCGCCATGTCGGCAGGCTCCGAGGACGAGATACGGGCCTCACCCGAGCTCATTGCAGACTCGCAGGAGGACGGGTCCCAGCAACCCGATCCACAATTCACTACCAGAGATGCCTCCCTGCTTCTAAAATTTAAGCAGCTTCTACAGCAGGAACTACAACTTACAGCTTCTAAGCTGTCCAGGGATCTTACTCGGGAGATACGGGAGCTGGGAGCCCGGACAAATGTCCTGGAGACTAAAATGGATGACACCATAGAAGTCTTAAATGCGCACGATGCTGAATTCGATTCCCTGAGGGCAGATTTGGATTCCACTATGCTCCGACTAGAGGATTTTGAAAACCGTGCGCGGCGGGGAAACCTTCGAATTAGAGGTTTACCTGAAACCTACGAAGATCTTAACTCCTCGGTTACTGCCCTGTTCCAGGAATTGGCGCCAGGCCTCCCTATAGACAGATTGGAGATGGATCGGGTCCACAGATCGCTCGGTCCCAAACGTCAAGATGGTAGGCCACGGGATATAGTGGTGAAACTTACCTATTATGCTACTAAAGAAACCCTGTCTCAAAAAGCCAGAGCTGCTTCATCCCTGCTGTTCCAGGGTCACGAATACCAAATCTTTGCCGATCTTTCCCCGATCACCATCCAAAAGCGGCGGAACATGAAACCCCTGCTGGCCGTCTTACAACATCGTCAGATTAGATACCACTGGGGATACCCTTTCAAACTCCAATTTTCTGTGGATAATAAGTTCTACTCCGCCAACTCAGCCGACGACCTCAAGCAACTTTTGGTCACCCTGCAACTTTTACCTGTGGACGCTGACAGACCGAGTCAAATGTCTCAGGCGCGCCGCGACAGACCTCCTCTTCGCCCCATCTGGGAGAAAGTTCCTCCACGCAGACCACCTGGGAGATCTGGTGCCATACCCAATGTTCGTGACGACCCCGCCTGATGGATGAGTACTTTTTGCTTGGAATCCCCCTGTGCAGTGGTCTAACTGTCCACCTTTTTGTTTCCAATAACCTTGGATTGTTGCTCTGCCTCACTTGCAGTGGTCTGTCTACGATGGGGACTGATCTCTGCAACGGGCAGTTTAACTCATTAGACGTTTTGTCTTGTTGATTTCTATGCTGTTCACTACATACAAAGTATTTCTGGCATTACCCGCACTCATTTTCCGCTTACACATTTATGGATTTTTGGTCTGGCCTGCTATGCATGTTTTGCCTCACCACATGGCGGCACTGCATGCATGGTCTGCTGGACATACATTTCAACTGCCTCCTATTCTGTATTGCAGCCGGGTGTTGCGGCATACTTCTCTCGGGCCGTGGATCGGCCTGCCAGGTGCCCCCTGCCTCTCATTGGGGGTGGCGGGTGTCGGGCATGCTGTTTCCCGGCTCGAGATGTTGTTTCATACACTGTGCTTTAATATGCCGCTTCACAACACTGTCTCTGTTTCTGTATACAAGTAATGGAGCACACCAAGCCTGCCGCAGTTCCATTTTGTGTGGGTTCGGTTAACTCTGCTTTACATTTGCTGTCAATATACTTACGTTTTATTCCCCTTACTTTACCTCTGCTACATTTTTTAGTTCACCCCAACAAAATGTTGTTACCACACCTTTGTGCCCAGGTGCTGGCGACCCCCTGGTTCTACAAGTAGTATTACCCGTACTGCTTTCCACTTCTCTATGCCGTGTTTTGGGCATTTTCCATTTCTCGATGTCTATGTGCATAGTTTTTTTTATATCCCTTTTTATTTAGTCTATCTCTCCCTCCCCTTTCTTACCTTCCCCTCTTTCCTTCTCCCCCTGTCGGTCAGAACTCTTCGTCGGATCATTAAACCATTCTCATGGCCCCTCCTGCTTTGAAAATAATCTCCCACAATGTCCAGGGTTTCAACTCCCCACATAAACGCTCGAAGGCTTTTCATTTCTACAAAGCTAGCCATGCCGATATAGTTTGCCTCCAGGAAACTAGATTTTCTGCCACGTCTAAACCACAATATCTAAGTGCGCACTTCCCCGTTTTTTATGGCGCATACGCTCACGAAAAACGGCGAGGAGTAGTTATTGCCTTCAGAAAGAATCTCCCTTTTATTTGCAACACAGAAATTATTGATCCCACTGGACGCTATGTGATTTTAGTCGGCACACTATTTGATGTAGAAGTGACCCTAGTAGGTTATTATGGTCCCAATGACTTTCAAACAGGGTTTTTTTCCCACCTATTTAAGCTGGTCGACGCTAACCGTCGGGGTCTTCTGGTGGTTATGGGTGACTCGAATCTGGTAATCAATCCCTCAGTGGATAAATCCCCGACCCCCAATCCATCCACATCCCACACATCTTCCATTGAGTTCAGGGATATGTTGCACCTACATGACCTCCAAGATCTCTGGCGTGAACTCCACCCCACCACAAAAGACTTTACTTTCTATTCCTGCCCTCATTCCTCGTTTAGCCGTATTGACCACATATTTACATCTCAAAGATCTCTACCACTATGCTCCTCAGCTAAGATATTAAGCACACCTTGGTCTGATCATAACCCAGTGGAAGTTTCCTTTTCTTCCCTAGTCCCACGGGGGCTCTCCTTTAACTGGCGTCTGAATGACTCCCTTTTGTCCTCTAAAGATACTTTCGCGCAAGTGGAAGCGGCGGTAAAGGACTATTTTGACCTGAATGTGGGTTCCACGTCCTCCCCGATTATATTGTGGGAGGCGCATAAAGCCACATTGCGGGGAGCTCTCATTCGACTAGGCTCATTTAAAAAGAAAAATAGAGAACGAAAAATCGCGGAGTTATACCGCGTGTTAGAACAAAAGGAACATACTTGGAAACAGAACCCCTCGATCGCTAATAAAACCTCGGTAGATGCTACTAGGCTGGAACTGGACCTTCTATTGACGGAGCAGGTAGAACGCAAACTCAGATGGTCCAAACAGCGATATTACTCGCAAAGTAATAAACCGGGTAAACTCCTGGCCCGTCAATTGAGGGTCCCTGTGTCGACAAGGGAGCCTGTTAGATTACGAACTTCCACAGGTAATGTTACAGCGGACCCCAATAAAATCACTTCCCTATTTCAAAATTTCCTCTCCAACTTATACTCCTCCCCCCCATTATTTGACTCCTTGAGGGCTGAAGGCTTATTTGCAGACCTGACTTTTCCGGATATCACTCCTTCCAACCTTGAAGCCTTGGAGGCTGAGATATCCGAAGCAGAGGTTCAGGCAGCTATCAAGGAGTTGAAACCCTCCAAATCACCTGGTCCTGACGGTTTTTCTCCTTTATATTATAAAAAACTCTCCCCACTACTGGTCCCGTATTTAACTCAACTCTTTAATGCCCTCAGAACTGGTACAACCCCTCTCCCATCAACCCTTCATGCTCATATCGCTATGATCCCCAAACCACAAAAAGACTCTCTCCAAATTACCAACTACAGACCAATATCACTCTTGAACACAGATATTAAAATCCTGGCCAAGATTATGGCGACTAGGATTAACTGCTTCCTCGACGTTATTGTCCATGGGGACCAGGCTGGCTTTGTCCCAGGCAGACAGACAAGTGATTGCACCAAGAGAGTTATATCTCTGATTCATGTAGCTCGTAGGAGAAATGTGGCCTCAATGCTTCTCTCGCTCGATATTCAAAAAGCCTTCGACACGATATCCTGGTCATACATGGATTTTGCCTTGGGGAAGTGGGGCTTCCAACGTCACTTTATGTCCTGGGTGCATGCCCTCTATTCCAACCCTACAGCCAAAGTTTGCTATGCTGGTTATCAGTCTGCTCCTTTTCCTATTGAACGGGGCACTAGACAAGGATGTCCGCTATCTCCCATTCTATTTATTTTGGCTCTTGAGCCCTTGGCTATGATGATACGCCAAAATCAGAACATCAAAGGGTTGGAAGTGGCGGGCATGCAACATAAAATGTCCCTTTTTGCTGATGACATGCTACTAATGCTCTCCCAACCTACTGTATCCCTTCCCAACCTAATGAAAACTTTATCCGACTTTGCCTCAATTTCTGGGCTAACAATTAACCCTACAAAATCAATCGCCTTAAATATTAATCTCTCCCAACAAGTCCTGCACTCCATACGTAACCATTTTCCTTTTCAATGGGCCAGACACTCATTAAATTATCTGGGTATTCACCTGACTCCCTCATATGCTCAGCTATATTCTGCCAATTATCCCTCTCTGATCCGCTCCCTCACCTCTTCTATGACATCATGGCAACACACTTATCTCTCTTGGGTTGGACGGATTTCTGCGGTTAAAATGACCATCCTCCCCAGGCTTCTTTACCTATTTCAAACCCTGCCGATAAAAGTCCCACCGCACATGTTACGTCTCCTTCAGAACCGTATATCCTCGTTTATCTGGCGTGGCACACGTCCTAGAATATCCAGGTCCACTCTCTGCTCGCTGAAAACAGACGGGGGATTGGGTGTTCCTAATATCTCTAAATATTATCAAGCAGCCATGATAGCATCCTTGCCTAAATTACACGTTTCGGTAAATATGCCTCTATGGGTGTACCTGGATATTCCGGAGGTGTCGCCCACCCCGATACAATCTCTGCCCTGGATGCCCCCATCCTTACGTCCTACACATCTCTCCCCTTCTCTTACACACATTTTAACGGTCTGGGACTCTATCAAATATTCCAGTAGATTGATTTCTCCACATCTTCCCCTTATTTCTATATGGCACAACCCTTTGTTCTCTCCTGGCGCAGACAACTATTATGCCTTTAAATGGTGGTGGTCGAATGACATACTTAGAGTTCACCAACTCCTCACGCCCACTCACTCTCGGATTCTCTCGTTCTGTGAACTCCAGACCTCTAAGCAGATCCCCAGTGGCGAGATATTCAGATATCTACAACTTAAAAACTGGATTACTTCTCTTCTTAACAACAGGGATACATCTGTCTCTTGCTCACAGTTCGAGAGAACCTGCAGCGTCTGCCCAACCTCGAGAGGGATTATATCCCTCTTATACAAATGGCTCCTCAACAATCCATCCCCTACCCCTCATACATATGTGGACCGATGGCACCGGGACTTGGGGATGACGCTGGAACTGGCTGAGTGGCGTAGTATCTGGAGCACAGTTTCACATTGCTCTATCAATACGAATATCTTAGAATCCGCATATAAAGTCATGATGCGGTGGTACTTGGTCCCCAGCCGAATTGCACATGCATTTCCCTCTTACCCTGCTTCATGCTTTAGGGGATGCCCCGCGCCTGGTGACATGTTCCACATATGGTGGTCCTGTCCTAAACTCGTTAGATTCTGGAGCAGAGTCTTTGGTCTCGCTCAGAGTCTGTTTGGTATAATTTTGCATAAAGACCCTAAGTTAGCTCTCCTGCACCTCAAACCCTCTGAACTAACACATGCACAATTTCAATTGTTTTCTTACATCCTATTGGCTGCCAAAATGACTATTGCCCACTCCTGGAAAAAGCAGTCTGTAATTTTTGCAGGTGTCAAAACCAGAATGGACCAAATATTTGTAAACGAAAAACTCACAAGTATTTTATTGGATAGGATTGCCAGATTCGAGTTGCTTTGGCTGCCCTGGATCAATTACGCCTACTCTCACCTACCTGGTGCCATGATCACCGCCTTTTGACAATTTGCTAATAATTTTTCTCTAGATCTCTGGCCGACCACACCTTTACCTTTCCCTGTCTTTTTGTTCCCCTCTCTCCATTCCCTCTTTCCACTTCTCAATTTTGTTTCCTCTTTTTACATGCTCTTATCATTACCGTCCTGACTGTTTGACATACTGCCTAGTACATTGCTGTATCAGTTGCGATATATTATATATTGTGTATCTCCCCCCCCTTTTTTTTGTGTGTTTATGCAATATATTTCCTTACTTTGTTGTAAAAACTCAATAAAACTTGTTGAAAAGAAAAACCACCGCCGAAACAACATGTCTCCGCCTCCCATTGAAATATATGGAGGCCAGTTATGGGCATTTTTTGGCGCTGATTCCCACGCGGTTTCCACTTTAAAATCAGCGTCAATGAACCGTGTGTGAACTGGCCCTAATGATGAACTAAAATACATATGTGTTATTATAGTTTTATATTATTCCTTTTGAAAGTGATAACAGCTATTTTATACGTAAAAGGCGTTTTGTGCCCATATACATATGATGTTCTGGGTACTGCAAGAGTGAGACATCAAAAATGTAGATCTCTACCAGAACAATCAAATGACGATCGGCGGCACAGAAGTGGATCTCCACCTTTCAGCATAATGTCGTTTTTAGATCCTAAATTCCCTGCTGATTAATTTCTTAATATATTGGACAGAGATTTTTTCCTGATACAGAGCTTCAAATTCCTTACATAGACATAGATTTACAAGATACAATGCCGCTACTGGAAGGAGATTAGGCTTGGTTCACACTGCGTTTTGTCCTCCGTTTATCGTATACGCCGGGAAATGCTCCTGATGTATATGATAAGCGGAGGCTGTGACAGAGTGGCATCTGTCACTCATAGACTATTATGTTATCCATTTGACAGATACATTGTGAGCTTTTTCATGACATATCCACTAAACGGATTCAGTTATAGCCTATGGTTGACGGATGCCATGGTTAGGCATTAGTTTAACTGATCAGTCACGTATAGGATATAATGGCATCTATTTAACAGATACGTCATGAAGAGTTATTGAAAAGCCCATAAAGTATCCAATGGGCCGCGTTCACATGTGCATCGGGGCTTCCGTTCAAGGGTTCCGTTAGACATTTCCATCAGGGAAACCTGCGAACGGAAAGCCGAACAGAAACCATAGCTTCCGTTTGCACTACTATTGATTTCAATGCTAATGCTGTCGTTGCAAATGGTTTCTGTTTGTTTTCAATTCGCAAAATTTCTATTATTTTTATTTTTTTGCGGAAACGATAGCGCAGTCGACTACACTATTGTTTCCCCTAAAATAAAATGGAAACCTTACGGAACGGAGACAAGTGTAGACCATTTGCAACGGAAGCATTACCGTTGAAATCAATAGTAATGCAAACTGAAGCTATGGTTTCCGTTTGGCTTTCTGTTCATAGGTTCATCTGACGGAAATGTCTAACGGAACCCATGAACCGAAGCCCCGATGCAGATGTGAACGGGGCCTTAGACGGATTCCTGTGACGAATGCAATATGTTGGCATTTGTCGCTCATATAGTATCCGTTTAATGAATATGTGTTATTTAGAGGATACCACAGGATGGAATATCGTAGTGTACTATGCTATACTTCATTTTTTGTAGTACTCTGATGTATGTTGGCCGGACGAGGCTTAAAGGACACTCTCATGTCCTTTGACTAATGGAGCCCTATGGACACGTTTAGCGTGTACATCGGAAGCTTACTGATGCACATGTTAAACATATGGGGTAAACATAGTGTGAATGGACCCTTAGTTCCTAAGGTCCTTCTAGTGGTGACAGTAGGCAGATAGCAGGTTATCTTATAAATATATGTCTATGCAGGGGTTTTGGAGCTCTGTGTTAGGAAAACAAAGTCTTGGCCACTATACTGGTCAAAGATATATTAAGAAACTAATGAGTTCAGAATTTTTATTTCGATTAAAAAACATAACTAAATAGTATTCAAGAATGGACAAGCATTTTAAAGGGGTATTCTCAAAATCATTCCTAGGCAGCTTCTTTTGCTTAACCCCTTAATGACCAGGCCTACAAGTCCTTACTGACCAGATACATTTTTCTGTTTTTGCCTCTCTACCTTAACTTTTTTATTTTTTCAATAATGTGGCTATGTGAGACCTTGTTTTATGCGGGAGAAATTGTATTTTGTTTTTACGCAGTTTGGGAGTAGAAAAAATTCACTGTGTAAGTTATATAATCTATTATTACGGTGTAAATATAGGAAAAAGAGATCCTCTGCATTGTTTTTTTCATTTACTTTTTATCCTGTTGCCGTTTCAAGCTAAATAACCTGTTGAATTAATTATTCAGGTTATTATGTACATGTAGATACCTGATATGTGTAGGTTTTTTGTTTTTATGTAATGTAAAATATATTTTATTCAAAGTAATGACTTTTTGGGGGGGGGACATTTTTTTATTTATTTACTTTTTGGTTACATTTTTTTGAAACCCATTAACTCCTTAATGACCGGGCATGTTTGTACCTTAATGACCAAGCCAGATTTGTCAAATCTGGTATGTCTGAATTTATCAGAGAATAACTCTGTGAAAGTTTTGAATATCCAAGTAATTCTGACATTGTTTTTTCGTCACATGTTGTACTTTATTTTAGTGGTAAAAGTAGACTGATACGATTTGCGGAAATTAATTAAAAAATAGAGAAATTTAAGAAATTTTGTAAAAATTATCATTTTTCCCTATTTTTAACTGCAATATGTCACATATGTACACACATACTGCACAATTTTTTTTAATTAAATATATATTTCCATCTCTTTACTCTATTTTGTCAGCACTTTTGAAAAAAATTATTTTTTTTGAGCAATTTGGAAGACTTACAAATTTAGTAATTATTTTATACATTTTGAAGTACATTTTGTTTTCCTGCACCAAGCCAGGTTTTCAGAGGCTCATAGGTGTCAGAATGGTAAAAACCCCCACAAGTGACCCCATTTTGAAAACTACACCCCTTAAGGTATTTATTAAGGGGTGTTGTAAGTATTTTGACCCCACAGTTTTTTTGTAAGAATTCATGCAAAGCAGGCGTAAAAAAATATAATCTCACTTTTTTCATAAAAGTATCACTTTGAAGACCGATTTCTGTGTAAAGTGACCATGAGAATGAAGAAACACACCCCAAAATATATCACCCTGTTTCTCCTGTTTTCAAAAATGCCCCCATTGTGACCCTAATGCATTGCTTGGATACACGACAGGGCCCGAAAGGGAGGGAGCACCCGGAGGCTTTCAGGACTCATATTTTGCTTGAAAATGTTTTAGGCCCCACTGTACATTTGGAGAGGTTTTGAGCTACCAGAGCGATAGAATCTCCCCATAAACGACCCCATTTAGAAAACTAGACCCCTTAAGGTATTTATCTAGGGGTGTAGTGCGTACTTTGACCCCACAGTTTTTTGCTAAATTTAATGCATAGCAGGTGAAAAAAAAACAAAAAACACTTTTTTCATAAAAGTATCACTTTGAAGACCGATTTCTGTGTAAAGCGACCATGAGAATGAAGAAACACACCCCAAAATATATCACCCTTTTTCTCCTGTTTTCAAAAATGCCCCCATTGTGACCCTAATGCATTGCTTGGACACACGACAGGGCCCGAAAGGGAGGGAGCACCCGGAGGCTTTCAGGACTCATATTTTGCTTGAAAATGTTTTAGGCCCCACTGTACATTTGGAGAGGCTTTGAGCTGCCAGAACGATAGAAACTCCCCATAAACTACCCCATTTCGAAAACTAGACCCCATACCGTAATTATTTAGGTGTATAGTAATTATTTTGACCCCACAGTTCTTTGCTAAATTTAATGCATATCAGGTGAAAAAAAAAATAATTTCACTTTTTTCATAAAAGTATTTGTTTGAAGACCGATTTCTTTGTAAAGCGAACATGAAAATGAAGAAACACACCCCGAAATCTATCACCCTCTTTCTCCTGTTTTCAAAAATACCCACATTGTGGCCCTAATGCGTTGTTTGGACACACGGCAGGGCCCCAAAGGAAGGGAGCACCCGGAGGCTTTCAGGACTCATATTTTGCTTGAAAATGTTTTAGGCCCCACTGTACATTTGGAGAAGCTTTGAGCTGCCAGAACGATAGAAACTGCCCATAAACGACCCCATTTCGAAAACTAGACCCCTTAAGGTATTTATCTAGGGGTATAGTTAGCATTTTGACCACACAGGTTTTTCGCTAAATATATTGGAATTAGTCTGTAAAAATTAAAATGTACTTTTTTTCTGAAACATAGAAATTTTTATTATTTACAAGGAATAACGAAGAAAATGCACCCCAAGATTTGTAAAGCAATGTCTCCCGATTACGACAATACCCCATATGTGGTAATAAACTGCTGTTTGGACCCACAGCAGGGCTCAGAAGGGAAGGAGCGACATTTGGATTTATGATATTGCTGGAATGGTTTTCGGTGCCATGTCGCATCTGCAATGCACTGGAGGGACCAAAACAGTGGAAACCCCCCAAAAGTGACCCCATTTTGGAAAAACCTTCAAGGAATTTTTCTAGGGGTATAGTGAGCATTTACACCCCACGGGTCTTTTGCAGAGTTTATTAGAATTAGGGCGCGAAAATTAATATCAACATTTTTTCCACTAAAATGTTGCATTTTCTCATTTTCACAAGGGATAAAGGAGGAAAAAAAACAACCATTTTTTATAAAGCAATTTCTCCCGAGTACGGAAATACCCCACATGGGGTCATACGTTTTTTCATTAGAAATGAATTAACCCTTTCAGGACTGATCCATTTTTTGCTTTCATATTTTAGATTTTCACTCCCCGCTTTCCAAGAGCCATAACTTTTTTATTTTTCCATCAATAGAGCGGTGTGAGGGCTTATTTCTTGCGGGAGGGGCTGCAGTTTTATTGGTACCATTTTTTGGTACATAAAAAGTGATTCAAAAGTTGTATTACATTTTTTTTTAGAGCGAAGGTGACAAAAAAAAAAAACTGCGATTTTGGTGGTTTCAATTATTACATTTTTTTAAGGTGTGCACTGTGCAAATTAAATATTGGTATATTGTAATAGTTCGGACTTTTACGGACGTAGCGATACCAATTTTGTTCATTTTTTTACATTACTTTAGAAGAAAAATGCGAAAAGGTGTTTTGTTTTTTTAACTGTAAAAAAAAAAATTCTCACTACTAATAACTATAATTCTTCTACACATTTTATTAATCAATCCCCTTAGGGGACTTGATCCAGCGATCATTGGATCTCTGGTACAATATATACTAATGTATTGCAGTATATTGTTATTCTTACAGGCTTCTGTAACAGAGCGATCGCTGTTCCTGTCCGTTAGTACCGAGGGTACCTGCTGTAATACACAGCCGACACCCGCAGCGAATGGAGCGGGCTCAGAACGTGAGCCGGCTCCATACATCAACCGCCGCATCATGACGGGCAATTAAGTCATAGTGCGCAAAGGGGTTAATGCACAGCGGATGGTTCAAAGTGAAAATTGCAATTTTCCACTGATATGCCATTTTAGTGCATAATATGTTGTGCCCAGTTTGTGCCACAGAAGACAAATACCTCATAAAACGTTAAGCGGGTTCTCTCGGGTATGGCGACGCCGTATGTGTGGGCGCAAACTGCTGCTTGGGCACGCTGCAGGGCTCAGAAGGGAGGGACGCCATTTTGCTTTTGGAGCGCAGATTTTGCTTGGTTGTTTTTCTGATTTGGGTTTCGCTGGTATTTCAGTTTATAATGTGGGGGGCATATGTAATCTGTGCGGGGTACATCAGGGTATAATAAGAGGGTATAATAATGGGGTAAATAAATAATAATTCATAGATGTGTGGCCGGTGTCGCACTGATAAATTGCGCCCGATATTATCCGCTTTTGGAACATTTTGCATTGCCATATTCTGAAAGCCAGAACTTTTTTATTTTTTCACCACCAGAGCCCTGTGAGGGCTTATTTGTTGCGGGACAATCTGTAGTTTTCATTGGTACCATTTTGGGGTACATGCGATTTTTTTTTTAATCACTTTTTGTTCCATTTTTTTGCAATCCTGAGCAAAAAACAGGAATTCTGACACCGTTTTTTATGTTTTCTTTTTGCGGCGTTCACCTTACGCTATAAGTGACATTTTTACTTTATTCTGCGAGTTGGTACGGTTACGGCGATACCAGATGTATATATGTTTGGTCCTTTTTTTTAGCGTTTGCACAATAAAATGACTTATTTATAAATAAAAAAAATTTCTGTGTCACCATATTCTGAGAGCCATAATTTTTTTATTTTTTAGTCAAAAAAGCTGTGTAAGGGCTTGTTTTTTGCGGGACGGATAGAAGTTTTTATTGGTACTATTTTTGGGAACATGCGACTTTTTGATCACTTTTTATTCTTTATTTAGAGAGCGGTGGTGACCCAAAAAATTGTGATTCTGTCGTCGTTTTTTATTGATTTTTTTTGGAGTGTTCATCGTGCGGGGAAAAGAACATTACAGTTTTATAGTTGGGGTCGTTACGAACGCGGTGATACCAAATATGTGTACTTTTTTAACGTGTTAATTTTTTTTCTATAATAAAAGTCTTATTATAGGAAAAAAAGCATTTTGTGTTTATATCACTTATAACTTTTATTTTTACACTTTTTTTAAAACATTTTTATTACTTTTTTTTACTTTTTTTACTTGTCCCACTAGGGGACACTTAGACTTGCAGCTTTGATCGCTGCTAGAGTACATTACACTACACACGTAGTGTAATGCACTCCAACTGTCATTGTGACGTGACTGTCACACTGACAGGAAGCAGAGGAGGAACGGCCGGAGGCTGTTCCTCCGAGGCTTCCGTGCATGGCAACCCGGAGGTCATTATCTGACCTCCGATTGCCGTGACAAGCATCGGTAGCCCCCACGATCACTTCGTGGGGGCTGCCGATATACTTCAAACTACTTAAATGCGGCGACGGCAATCCGTCGCCGCACTTAAGGGGTTAACTGCCGAAAGCAGCGGCGATGGTCCGCTGTCCGGCAAGACTGATGTCTCAGCTGTCTAGGACAGCTGTCAGCGCGCGTCTGTCACTCTGTGTTTACACAGAGTGACAGTTTGAAATGCGGACGAAAATGCACGTCCTGGTGCGGGAACTAGCAGCCGACCAGGACGTGCATTTTCGTCCTTGGTCGTGAAAGGGTTAAGGGTTAACTTTATTTACAACTTTATTTTTTACTTATAATGTATTAGCATACTCTTCTATTCTAATACATTATACTATGTCACTATGACACAGGCTTCTGTTAGGGCAGCACACAGTCTGCCCTAACAGCAGGCAAACTGAACAGACACTCCAGGGGTCCTTTCTAGGTCCCCAGGACTGACTGCAGAGGGATTCCCTGGTCTTCAATCACGTCACCGAGTTTCCAGTGACGTGATCAAAGAGGGGAGTTCCTTTTGATCATGCCGTGGTCACAGACCGTGGCAATCAAGGAGTTAAACAGCTAGGGTTGGAATGTTTTCTGATCCCAGCGGTGTTCAAGAGGCTGCTCTAAGTTCAGGAGCTGTTAGTTACAGCTCCTGCTTAGAGGATGAGCGTAAACAGGAGCGCTCATCAGCTTCTTCTACAGCGATGCCAAAAGACCTTGCTGTAGACGAAGCACCTGCACCGCCTGCCGTCAAAAGACGGTGGGCGGTCGTTAAGGGTTTAAAGTTGCAGTTGATATGATAAGGCTGTTACTGAGATAGCAAAGCATAGAGAGAAATTGCCCTTTCCGGGATCAATCGGACATTATTACTCTTCATTGATGACAGTAAAATATCATCTGGATTGAACTGTGTCAATCTTTAATTTATATTGAGTAGTATGGATTAAATAGCTACAATAGGAGTTATAAGGATCTCCTTAATGCTTCAATAAAATGTGAGACATAGCAGGAAATTCATAATAATTCTATGATCGCTGATCACCAATCGTAAGAAGAACAGGGGTCCCGAAACCCCAAATTCTCTTCACTGCTTGACTGCAGTGTATAGGACATTGAAGGGAGCGGCGGTCAAGCTCCATTTAATGTCTATGGGAATGACGGAAACAGCCGAGTACAAGGCTCAGCTGTTTCCATCATTCCCATAGACTTTGAATAGAGCAGCAGTACACATGCTTGTTCGTCGCTCCCTTCAAGCTCCTTCTCACTGCAGTCGAACAGTGAGGAGAATCTGGGGGTTCGGGATCACCGTTTTCACAATCAGTGGGGGTCCCAGCAGGGAGATGCCCAGCGATCATAAAATGATCACCTATCCTCTGGATAGGTGATAATTTATGATTTTAGGAATACCCCTTTAAAGGATAGCTTCTCCCAAACTGTATGATTTACCTGCTGTGTTATACATTTCTGCTAAGGCATTAAAGAAATCTTTATAACTCCTATTGCAGCTATTTAAATTGGTATAAAATAAATGATTAATAATTGTTACTTTACATTTGCCCAACTATAAAAAAAAGTTTTTTTTTTTAATATTAGGTGTAGATTTCATATATGACACCACCTCTCTCCCATTCATTCTGACTGCATAGTAACAGTGCTGGGGAGCTGTTGTATCACTTTGCTTGTTACCAGTCTGCCCGGATGACATAGTTACATAGTTAGTACGGTCTGAAAAAGACATGTCCATCACGTTCAACCAAGGGAAGGGAGAAAGGGAAGGGATGGGGAGAAGGGATAGAACTTTGTTTTACCCCTATTGATCCAGAGGAAGGTTTAATCCAACTGGATCAACATTCAAACAAAAATTCTACACATTGACATAGGAGCTAATATTTTTTTAGTTCTAGGTAATTATCTAAGCCTTTTTTAAAGCCATCTACTGTCCCTGCTGTGACCAGTTCCTGCGGTGACTATTCCACAGATTCACAGTTCTCACAGTAAAGAAGGCTTGTCGCCTTCTAGGTAACGTATAAAAAAATAACCTAAAATACAAATGTAATAAAATTGGAAAAGCTCATTGGGTTTGCAAATTACTTCCAAAATGTGATTCATATATGAAAACTATTGCAGACAAATAGTTAAACTGTTGCCCATACCAACCAGAGCACTTCTATTGTTTTCCATTAAGTTATGGAAAAATGAAAACTGGAAGTTGAATTGGTTATTATGGGCAACATTTTGTATATGACTTAATAGTCACGTTATCTATATTTAATGCTTTTCTGAACTCACTGAATCCTCTACTTATATTCTGCATAATTTGACAATGAAATGTTATATGGAGTAGACCCTTTATCTAAATTAAAATGTATATATTTGCACGTTTGCTGTATAGTATTACCCTTTGCAAAATTAAGAAGCTAATAGAAAATCAGTCAGGCTTACTGGTGTCTTAAGTGTTAGACTTGTTGTGTCTTTATAACACATTTTCTTTATGTGCACAGTTGTATCTTCTTGTTTGCTAATAGTATCATATTGACTACTGAACCTTTACTGTACAAGAATTGTAAACTATAAAAGGTGTGATTCGTGACCCCTTCCTGGCCTTCTACTATATTAAAAAGGGTTTTGCAGGCATTAAAAGTAACGGCCTATCATTGGGATAGACCATTAGTGTGTGTGATCAGTGGGGGCCCAATCACTGTAGTATCAAGCCACAGTGGCGTCCAAGCCTGTGCGGCTTGGTCTGGTAGTTCATCTCTGTCCCGTTCTCTTAAATGTCAATCCCAGCTGCTCTCCTGCAGGTATTCGCTTACTTACATAGGTTGACTTGCCTACTATTCTATATTGCCTTTTAGCGCATATGGATTCTATACAATGGGGTCCTCTGCTTTAGACCATTTCTATTAGCCTGAGAAAAGAGCTGATGCAAAAAGTCTCTCTCTCTTTCTCTTAGGGACCCAGCTCGTCTGTGCATTACATGGACATATCATTGAATTCAATGGGTGCCTTTTAAAGTTTCATTCAACAGTTCAATAATCACCCGTATATAGCAATAATAAATATGTGTACTTTGCCCAACAAATATCGGTATTATAACTCTGAAAAAACTTACATTTTTGGTGAAATTAAATGTGTGCACATATTTTATAATTCGGTCTGACCTGGGGTTAACTTATTATTCTTATTAAATATTTCCCTTAAAAAGAACTGGAGCTAGCATTGGCAGGCTATGATGCACAATCTTGCCTACACATATATAAAAATAGTGGATTATTATGGAGAGGAGTCTTGGGACAATTTAATTAAAGGTTATGTAAACCTTTGATGGGCATTTTATTATTATTATTATTATGATTATTATTATTATTAATAAACAGGTCAGTCAGTGTGTTTGGTGTAATTTTTTAATTTGTTTTTATTGATAATTAGTTTTACTTTTTTAGATACAGCTGCTCTATATTCTCTATACAAAGCAGATGTATGGAGCGCTAAATCATCTAAATCATCTAAATCCTGTTCCCATCATGTAATCATAACGCAGATGTGATAGATTACAGGTAAATCCTGCGTGTCAGAGACACGTAGGACTCGCTGACACTGAAACCGTTAGGTCTGCGGGACTGACAGATTCTGGTCATAGCGAAAGATACAGATGCTCTCTATACAGGATATACACTTTGAGATACAGCTCTATCTCAAAAAGTCAAAATATTTTTTAATAAAAACGAATTAAAAAGTTACACCAAACACACTGACTGACTTGTTTATTAAAAAAAAAAAATGCCCCTCAAAAGTGTACATAGCCTTTAAGTCCTACCCTCTCCATACTAGTCCGTTAAAGGGTATTCAGGTTTCAGCAATTGGAGCTTATTTATTGTGTAAAAAAAGAGCTAGGAAATTATGTTTCAATTTCTCCCATTTTTTAAGATCCAGTGGATAAAAATATTTTCTTTTCATGTAATGAATACACAGGTGCTCAGCTCCTTAAAGAGGCTCTGTCACCACATTATAAGTGGTCTATATTGTACATCATGTGATCGGCGCTATAATGTAGATAACAGCAGTGGTTTTTATTTAGAAAAACAATCAATTATGACGGAGTTATGACCTATTTTCGATTTATGCTAATGACTTTCTTAATAGACAACTGGGCGTGTTTTCACTTTTTGACCAAGTGGGCATTGTGGAGAGAAGTGTATGACGCTGACCAATCAGCGTCATACACTTCTCTCCATTCATGTAATCAGCACATAGTGATCTTGCTAGATCATGATGTGCTGTCACTTACTCACACATTAACATTACGGAAGTTTCTAGAGAGTGAATAGACATCAGTTCCAGCCGGGACGCGATGTCTATTCACAATCCCGACACTTCGGTAACATTTGTGTGTCACTTACTCACACAGCACATCGAGATCACGCTACTGCTGTCATTTACTGCGTGATCTCACGAGATCACGCTTGCTGTCATTAAGTCCCACACAAATGTTACCGAATTGTCGTGATTGTGAATAGACATCGCGTCTTGGCTGGAAGCGATGTCTATTCACTCTCAAGACACTTCAGTAACGTTAATGTGTGAGTGACAGCACATCATGATCTAGCAAGATCACTATGTGCTGATTACATGAATGGAGAGAAGTGTATGACACGGATTGGTCAGCGTCATACACTTCTCTTTACAACGCCCACTTGGTCAAAAGCTAAAAACGGAGATATGCTATAGATACCCATGAATGAAACAGATGGACGCTAGACTGTCAAGTATGAAGTATCCCAATAACCATGGTAAAATAGCTCATATTGAAACTATATCACTAAATAATACCTACCCAACAGAAAATCTTTAACATTCTTTATGAGTTCCTTAGAGCGATTTTTGTCAGCTTCTATTCGGCTCATTGCTTTGCTTAGTGTTTTGCTCAATCGGGAAGCTTTCAACTTTGTGTCTTCTGCTAATTGTCTGATGTTCTCAATCTGAAATCGAAATGAAATAGAATTTTGTACTACAGCAAATACATTGCCATATATATATATATATATATATATATATATATATATATATATATATATACACACTGCCGTTCAAAAGTTTAGGGTCACTTAGAAATTTCCTTATTTTTGCAAGAAAAGCAGTTTTTTTCAATGAAGATAACATTAAATGAATCAGAAATTCACTCTATACATTGTTAATGTCCTAAATGACTATTCTAGCTGCAAACGTCTGGTTTTTAATGCAATATCTACATAGGTGTATAGAGGCCCATTTCCAGCAACCATCACTCCAGGGTTCTAATGGTACATTGTGTTTGCTAACTGTGTTAGAAGGCTAATGGATGATTAGAAAACACTTGAAAACCCTTGTGCAATTATGTTAGCACTGCTGTAAACAGTTTTGCTGTTTAGAGGAGCTATAAAACTGACCTTCCTTTTGAGCTAGTTGAGAATCTGGAGCATTACATTTGTGGGTTCGATTAAACTCTCAAAATGGCTAGAAAAAGAGAGCTTTCATGTGAAACTCGACAGTCTATTCTTGTTCTTAGAAATGAAGGCTATTCCATGCGAGAAATTGCCAAGAAACTGAAGATTTCCTACAAGGGTGTGTAGTACTCCCTTCAGAGCACAGCACAAACAGGCTCTAACCAGAGTAGAAAGAGTAGTGGGAGGCCCCGCTGTACAACTGAGCAACAAGACAAGTACATTAGAGTCTCTAGTTTGAGAAATAGACGCCTCACAGTTCCTCAACTGGCAGCTTCATTAAAAAGTACCCGCAAAACGCCAGTGTAAACGTCTACAGTGAAGAGGCGACTCCGGGATGCTGGCCTTCAGGGCAGAGTGGCAAAGAAAAAGCCATATCTGAGACTGGCTAATAAAAGGAAAAGATTAATATGGGCAAAAGCACACAAACATTGGACAGAGGAAGATTAGAAAAAAGTGTTATGGGCAGACGAATCGAAGTTTGAGGTGTTTAGATCACACAGAAGAACATTTGTGAGACGCAGAACAACGGAAAAGATGCTGGAAGAGTGCCTGACACTCTCTGTCAAGCATGGTGGAGGTAATGTGATGGTCTGGGGTTGCTTTGGTGCTGGTAAAGTGGGAGATTTGTACAAGGTAAAAGGGATTTTGAATAAGGAACGCTATCACTCCATTTTGCAACGCCATGCCATACCCTGTGGACAGCGCTTGATTGGAGCCAATTTCATCCTACAACAGGACAATGACCCAAAGCACACCTCAAAATTATGCAAGAACTATTTAGGGAAGAAGCAGGCAGCTGGTATTCTATCTGTAATGGAGTGGCCAGCGCAGTCACCAGATTTCAACCCTATAGAGCTGTTGTGGGAGCAGCTTGACCGTATGGTACGCAAGAAGTGCCCATCAAGCCAATCCAACTTGTGGGAGGGCCTTCTGGAAGCATGGGGTGAAATTTCTCCCGATTACCTCAGCAAATTTACAGCTAGAATGGCAAAGGTCTGCAATGCTGTAATTGTTGCAAATGGAGCGTTCTTTGACGAAAGCAAAGTTTGAAGGACAAAATTATTATTTGAAATAAAAATCGTTTTCTAGTCATTTTGCAACTCATTTGATAAATATAAGTGTGTTTTCATAGAAAACACAAAATTGTCTGGGTGACCCCAAACTTTTGAACGGTAGTGTATGTATATATATATATATATATATATATATATATATATATATATATATATATACACTACCGTTCAAAAGTTTGGGGTCACCTAGACAATTTTGTGTTTTCCATGAAAACTCACACTTATATTTATCAAATGAGTTGCAAAATGACTAGAAAATATAGCCAAGACATTGACAAGGTTAGAAATAATGATTATTATTTGAAATAATAATTTTCTCCTTCAAACTTTGCTTTCGTCAAAGAATGCTCCATTTGCAGCAATTACAGCATTGCAGACCTTTGGCATTCTAGCTTTTAATTTGCTGAGGTAATCGGGAGAAATTTCACCCCATGCTTCCAGAAGGCCCACCCACAAGTTGGATTGGCTTGATGGGCACTTCTTGCGTACCATACGGTCAAGCTGCTCCCACAACAGCTCTATGGGGTTGATATCTGGTGACTGCGCTGGCCACTCCATTACAGATAGAATACCAGCTGCCTGTTTCTTCCCTAAATAGTTCTTGCATAATTTGGAGGTGTGCCTTGGGTCACTGTCCTGTTGTAGGATGAAATTGGCTCCAATCAAGCGCTGTCCACAGGGTATGGCATGGCGTTGCAAAATGGAGTGATAGCCTTCCTTATTCAAAATCCCTTTTACCTTGTACAAATCTCCCACTTTACCAGCACCAAAGCAACCCCAGACCATCACATTACCTCCACCATGCTTGACAGATGGCGTCAGGCACTCTTCCAGCATCTTTTGAGTTGTTCTGCGTCTCACAAATGTTCTTCTGTGTGATCCAAACACCTTAAACTTCGATTCGTCTGTCCATAACACTTTTTTCCAATCTTCCTCTGTCCAATGTCTGTGTGCTTTTGCCCATATTAATCTTTTCCTTTTATTACCCAGTCTCAGATATGGCTTTTTCTTTGCCTCTCTGCCCTGAAGGCCAGCATCCCGGAGTCGCCTCTTCACTGTAGACGTTGACACTGGCGTTTTGCGGGTACTATTTAATGAAGCTGCCAGTTGAGGACCTGTGAGGCGTCTATTTCTCAAACTAGAGACTCTAATGTACTTGTCTTGTTGCTCAGTTGTGCAGCGGGGCCTCCCACTTCTCTTTCTACTCTGGTTAGAGCCTGTTTGTGCTGTCCTCAGAAGGGAGTAGTACACACCGTTGTAGGAAATCTTCAGTTTCTTGGTAATTTCTCGCATGGAATAGCCTTCATTTCTAAGAACAAGAATAGACTGTCGAGTTTCACATGAAAGCTCTCTTTTTCTAGCCATTTTGAGAGTTTAATCGAACCCACAAATGTAATGCTCCAGATTCTCAACTAGCTCAAAGGAAGGTCAGTTTTATAGCTCCTCTAAACAGCAAAACTGTTTACAGCGGTGCTAACATAATTGCACAAGGGTTTTCAAGTGTTTTCTAATCATCCATTAGCCTTCTAACACAGTTAGCAAACACAATGTACCATTAGAACACTGGAGTGATGGTTGCTGGAAATGGGCCTCTATACACCTATGTAGATATTGCATTAAAAACCAGACGTTTGCAGCTAGAATAGTCATTTAGCACATTAACAATGTATAGAGTGTATTTCTGATTAATTTAATGTTATCTTCATTGAAAAAAACTGTGCTTTTCTTGCAAAAATAAGGAAATTTCTAAGTCCCTAAACTTTTGAACGGTAGTGTGTGTATATATATATATATATATATATATATATATATATATGTGTGTGTGTAAAAGAAGAAAGAAGCACAGCTCCAGAGGTGGGTGCAAGTCCAAGGCTCAGGCTACCAGCGCTCAGATAGACAGCAAACAAAAGAATTGAGGCAGCACTCCAGAGTAGTGGATGAAAAAAGTGGTGTGTTTATTCACCCCAGAGACAGGCAACGTTTCGATCCAGCTTACTGGGATCTTTCTCAAGCCTTTCTATAAAATAAAGGACTACTAAACAAGGAAAATGTTATTTTACTCTTTCATCATACAGATGTAGGCATCATTATTGACTTATTGGTTGTGAAACTTAAAGGGGTTATCTGTTTGGGCAACCTCCGTCCCATATCTGCTTTCCAGCATGATTGCAGGAGGTTCAGTGGTGGTCACCCTCAGCTGTAATTATAAGGGAAAGCTGGGGCACAAAATTGATTTACCGCTAGTCTGTGACATTATGGGAACATTGTGGTCACTATTAATGTTTCGTCTCTGACATAATAACATAATAGTGACTTTGAGGGCTCCTTCAAACACCTCAGGCAATATACATAACATCTTCAAAGAGATAAAGCCTTATGTCAGCTCCTATTATACAGTGGAGGAAATAAGTATTTGATCCCTTGCTGATTTTGTAAGTTTGCCCACTGTCAAAGTCATGAACAGTCTAGAATTTTTAGGCTAGGTTAATTTTACCAGTGAGAAATAGATTATATTAAAAAAAAAAAAGAAAATCACATTGTCAAAATTATATATATTTATTTGCATTGTGCACAGAGAAATAAGTATTTGATCCCCTACCAACTATTAAGAGTTGAGCCTCCTCCAGACCAGTTACACGCTCCAAATCAACTTGGTGCCTGCATTAAAGACAGCTGTCTTACATGGTCACCTGTATAAAAGACTCCTGTCCACAGACTCAATTAATCAGTCTGACTCTAACCTCTACAACATGGGCAAGACCAAAGAGCTTTCTAAGGATGTCAGGGACAAGATCATAGACCTGCACAAGGCTGGAATGGGCTACAAAACCATAAGTAAGACGCTGGGTGAGAAGGAGACAACTGTTGGTGCAATAGTAAGAAAATGGAAGACATACAAAATGACTGTCAATCGACATCGATCTGGGGCACCATGGAAAATCTCACCTCGTGGGGTATCCTTGATCCTGAGGAAGGTGAGAGCTCAGCCAAAAACTACACGGGGGGACCTTGTTAATGATCTCAAGGCAGCTGGGACCACAGTCACCAAGAAAACCATTGGTAACACATTACGCCGTAATCGATTAAAATCCTTCAGTGCCCGCAAGGTCCCCCTGCTCAAGAAGGCACATGTACAGGCCCGTCTGAAGTTTGCAAATGAACATCTGGATGATTCTGAGAGTGATTGGGAGAAGGTGCTGTGGTCAGATGAGACTAAAATTGAGCTCTTTGGCATTAACTCAACTCGCCGTTTTTGGAGGAAGAGAAATGCTGCCTATGACCCAAAGAACACCGTACCCACTGTCAAGCATGGAGGTGGAAACATTATGTTTTGGGGGTGTTTCTCTGCTAAGGGCACAGGACTACTTCGCCGCATCAATGGGAGAATGGATGGAGCCATGTACCGTCAAATCCTGAGTGACAACCTCCTTCCATCCACCAGGACATTAAAAATGGCTCGTGGCTGGGTCTTCCAGCACGACAATGACCCGAAACATACAGCCAAGGCAACAAAGGAGTGGCTCAAAAAGAAGCACATTAAGGTCATGGAGTGGCCTAGCCAGTCTCCAGACCTTAATCCCATCGAAAACTTATGGAGGGAGCTGAAGATCCGAATTGCCAAGCGACAGCCTCGAAATCTTAATGATTTACAGATGATCTGCAAAGTGGAGTGGGCCAAAATTCCATCTAACATGTGTGCAAACCTCATCATCAACTACTAAAAATGTCTGACTGCTGTGCGTGCCAACAAGGGTTTTGCCACCAAGTATTATGTCTTGTTTTCCAAAGGGATCAAATACTTATTTCTCTGTGCACAATGCAAATAAATATATATAATTTTGACAATGTGATTTTTTTTAATTTTTTTTATATAATCTATCTCTCACTGGTAAAATTAACCTAGCCTAAAAATTCTAGACTGTTCATGTCTTTGACAGTGGGCAAACTTACAAAATCAGCAAGGGATCAAATACTTATTTCCTCCACTGTATCCACATTTCTCTATAGAGCCTACAATGTGTTTCAACCCCCTTGCACCTTTTGTCAACCTCCAGCGGCTGTTTTCATCCTACAGAGAGAGACAATTTAAAACTTTCATACTAAAAAGGTAGATATCTGGAAGAAAAAAAACTCCTTGTGTCGGGCGCTTCTGTGTAGTTGGTGCGGTGATTACCACGAGCCCATTGGATAGATGATAAAACAATTTATTGGACAATTTGTTTAAATGCCTGACGAAGACCTCAATTTGTTTAGATGCCTGACGAAGACCTCAATACGGGGTTGAAATGCGTTGCAGCAGTCCTCTTTTTTATTCTTTTTAAACAAATTGTCCAATAAATTGTTTTATCATCTATACAATGGGCTCGTGGTAATCATCGCACCAACTACACAGAAGCACCCGACACAAGGAGCATTTTTTCCCCCAGATATCTACGTTTGAATGACCACGTCGAGGAAACTCCAGCACAGGAGGTATCCACCGTGGGTCTGCTCCAGAGGCTAGCACAGTGTACCGGAAACTACACCAGACGAGCAACAAAGTCAAGTTGTGCTGACGATCCTGCACAACCTAACCAGGTGAGTCTATCACAACTCATCTGTACATCAATATACCACCAGTGCATACGATATCACCCTAGAGGAGCGCCGTTTCTCTTTTTGTTTCTTTTCTCTAAGCAATACTAAAAAGGTGAGATAACTGGCAGGCAATTGATCTGCTATTTCCCCAGATATTCTCCTATTTTGTTTTCACTTCTTGAGCTATTTATCTCAATTTTCTCACCTCCGTTTCAACATTAGATATTTTTATGTTTTTATATTTGCTAATTTGTTGTATTCACCTGTTTACCAGCGTCAAGTAGATGAATTGCAACTCTCTTTAGCTTAGTGTCTGTTTCATTTGCTTTATTCAAGCCATCTTTGGCCAGTGACAATACTCCATTGCAATTTGGTCCGCCACATTTCCTCTTTCCAAACTTGTCTCGACATAAAGCTCCTCCACATGGTGCAACATCACATGGGAAGTCCCAGACTGTTCCGCAAACCTAAGTGAACAAATGACATTTAGAACCTCCATCATAGATAATTATCATTAAAAAAACATTATTTAATATGCATGAAATCATTGTTTATAAATATTACGTGCATAGTTTTAGTCAAAACAAGTAGTTTTATGAAACCGTGATTTAGTTGTTGCAGAACTTTGGTTTTGGATAAATGCTGGATTATCTTTACTAAGTAAGCTGTTCCCTAACCAGTTGCTGAAGAGTCACATGTGGCTGCTGGCACATAGCTCCTCAATTTATGGCAGCTCCAGATATTATTGTGTGCCAATATTGCATTACCACAGTCGAAACCATATCACAGGCAGTTAACACGAGGGAAGGAACCACATCACTTGGTCATATCCCTTTTAATATTCTAAGAAGACCAGCTATCAAAAAAAAACACCATCATTTTGCGATGTCACGAGATATCTATGCTATTTGTACCACTACCATATAGCTGTGATGTGAATTGCAGCCTGTTAAGGGTTTTGCTAGCATATCGTGATATTGTATTGAAATTGTTTCATGAGATATTGGAGTCCTTAACCAAATTAAAACAAAGGTAAGGGTGTACACATCTGTGTGTCGAGAAAGCTTCTGACTTACATGCTAAATGTGTGAAAAGGGCTCTATCGTCAAATGGAGCCAAAAAGAGTGTCCTTTCGGCGTCTGTCTGGCTGATATGCATTAGTATACAGCAAAAAAAAGTTTGAAACAGCGTAGTAGACTACTATAACATCCCATGGAGTTTAGTACAAAACCGTAACCTATGGGTGCCACTGAATGGCCGAGTCCACACGTAGCATAAATACTGCGGATGTTCCGCAATGGATTACATAGCGGAAAATCCAGAGAGTATTACAGTAGCAGCACAGTGGATGAGATTTGAACAAATCTCATCCACACGCTGCTTAAGAAACCTGTGGAAAAAAACGTTCTTAAATTGACCTGTGATGCGTTTTTTTAAATCCACAGTATGTCAATTTATGCTGTGTAATTGCTGCTTTTCTGTTGCAGGTTTTCCCCATTGAATTCAATGGGGTGGTAACATCCGCAACAAATAGCAGGTGTTGCGATTTGTGCGGTGGAAAAGCTATGATTCCGCCGCAAATATAGCAACTCAGATTTTTTTTAAATTATACTTACCCAAAACTCTCTGCTTCTGCATTCAGCCCGGTCTCCAGGGATGACGTTTCATTCCATGTAACCGCTACAGCCAATCACAGGCTGCAGTGGCCACATGGAATAAAACATCATCCCAGGAGGCTGCGCTGCAGGACGTCAGAGGGACGAGTCGCCATGGTTACGTCCACGGTAAATATGAACGTTTTTCTTTTTTCATATCCATTAAACGGATGCCATCATAGCCTATGGGTGACGAATGCTTAAATCGGATGTCCAACAGTGGCATCCGTTAACATTAGACTGTAATGGTATCCGTGGTAAAATATGATGTGAAAATAGCCTTGTGTGTATGGTCAGCTTACTTTTGGCCTAGTATGGGTCTCATTTAGAGAAAATTGCAAGCAAAAAGTGATGGAGTTGTCTATAGCATTTAGTCAAATCATTGTCTTTATTTGATGTGATTAGTTGATATTGACGTTGACTCCAGTTTTTGAGTGCACTATTTTTTTTACGTATGAGACCCTTATTTAGGTTATGGATAGTCACATTTTTGTTCTTTACTACAACATTCTGGTCAATAGGGTAATATACATGAGTCATGGTTGGCCTTTAATAGTTCCCTATGAAAGGCAATAGACAAAACATAATTATCCTGAATTCACAGAAGATAAGGTAGTGGTGGATTATTTTACCATAGAAGTCAGAAATACATTTATGGCTAATGGGAATTAGGGGATTTTATTCCTATTAGTGGCCAAAATTTAGCTGATTTTAGACCAAGCTAAGATTTGTTTGGGAAATGTATACATGGTGTACTTGCATTGTATTTCCGCAGCGGAAAACTTTACAACGTATGGCTATGCTAAAAATATTCCGCAACGCAAGAACTACAGTAATCTGTCTGAATTGCAGAATATTTTTCCCATACATTGTAGTCTTTTTTTTAAATATTTCTAATCTGCAGAAATACATATCAAGTGCGCCACGTGTGCGTGCACCCAAACAGTTGCAAAATTGTAGACAGGCTACTATGCTATAAATTGTCTATAGAAACAGTTTAGTTTAAATGCCATAGTTAATGATATATAAATAACTCTTTGCATCTGCAATATACAAAGCCATTTTTTTTATTATTAGACCAATAGGGGTGATCTGATAGAACACCTATAGTAGTCTTCACAGTTTTTTCCTTTTGTATACTAAATGGATATACTGTATACATTTATAAGTGACCCACACTGACAATTATGAAGGTTGTCAGGTGCGCCTAAATACGTTTGCATAATAATTACTTATCGTATGTCCTGTATAAAGATATCAGGACAGAGATACAAACTTTGTAGAACAAGGACTCTCACCATCTCATTCATTTTGCTGATTTGAAGTGATTTCATTCTATTAAGTTTGTCAAAGTTTTGCTTGTCTTTTGCATCTAGATTGTTTAATGCGTTTAAAATGTTTTTACTAGTTTTTGTGGCTGTCTTGATAATGGGAGTAGCATTGCGTGCTCTGTCTACCGCAGATAAAGATGTTTTGTAGTGTATGGTGATCTTGTCAAAAGACTCTTGAATATCTGTATAGAAAGAAAAACACATACAGTGATTGCCATCAGTGAATTACTAACACATGGGACGAATAAAATCAAGGGAAAATTACTGTAGTAAAATACAATACAATATTAACAGAACAATTTAATATGTTTCTGTCTTGTTTATTCACCAAATCCATAATGCACAATTATAACTTGACCCTGTTATCTCTTGTCAAATATAAAACAGAAGCAAAAACAATAAAAACTGTACATATAACTCAAGTTTTGCACTTTGGTTAACTTGTTAAACTTTTTTGCTATTGCTTTTTCTAAGTCGTTAATGTACGCAGGTGTTGTCAGGTAGCTTTCCATAGATCTGGAGTGATAAATTGGTCTAGTTATGCAGCAGTATATTCCTTCGTGACCTATAACTAGGCAGATTTGTCATTGAGTATTATGGGAACATTTTGGTTCCACTATAGAAGTTGTAATGTCAACCATTTTAGTCACCATGCAGCTTTCCCATAAATAGATAAAATTAAGAAATGGCTGGACAGAATTGCTAAAAATTTGACTGAAGAGGAATTCCCTTTAAGTAAAAGAACATTTGCAATCTCTATGAGAAACAGAATTAGGCTGTGTATGTATATCTATTACTGGCCATGCAAACACATGCAGAGCCAATTCTGCAGCACTCGGTGAGTGCCGGAAATGATTTTTTATCCAATATGGAAGCTCAAACTGGAATCATATATATGGGGAAATTGTTGTTCAGTGTCTTTTTTTTTGTAATTGGCCATGAATGGGTTTGAATTTTATCTGAAATGCACTTGGAAGGAGATCCCACATACAGACCACTTAGGGATGTCAGCATTTGCTTCAATGTCTGATAACAATCCTCTTAATTTTGAGGCATTTAATATAAGTCGTGCCAAGAGTCATTTTGATCTTATATATGCTGCAATATTGAGCTGATGCTTCTCATTAATTATTACATGTAATCGTTTAAGTGCTGGTTAATCAATCACACAACGTGTGAGTCATGATTTATATAAGATGATAGTAGCAATATAGTAAATAAAAATAAATTGACCAAATTCTTGCCTTTGAAATATCTACTTTCCTCTTCCTTAGAGGGATTTGATATGATGTATACTCCTTACCGTTATCCTTGATTGTATTTTCTTTCTCCTTCTTTTTCTTTATTTTGTTGAGTTCAGTAAATAAATAATCAATCTCTGTCCCCATTTCCGAAATTGTTTTATTCATTTTTGCAATTTCACTGAATTTCCGCAAATCTGGAACCTTAATTTTATCCACTTTCTGGCTGTAAAGGATGTGAAATAACACAGCTTAATACAAAGAATGGATTTTCTTTAATTCCAGAATGCAACTTTTACAATGAGCTAGTTTGGGAATAAGTTGGGTGCATGCAGAGATTTTTCCAATACTAAATTTAGAATTTACTTTAGGCTTTATAGAAATAAATTGTAATTATTTATCTGCACACGTTCATTCAGTGAAACCAGATGTTCTAATTACAAAAAAAGAGAAGGGAATTACCGTATGCTGTCATAGTATTTCTTCACTTTATTGTACTTCTCAGGTGAAAGGATTGGGCTCCGAAAGATTTTCTCGATGGCAGAAAGTTTATCTTGGAGGATACTCATCTGGACATCACAGCCAGTTGGTGACCTTGTGGGACCAATATTAGCAGCTAATCGAACCAAAGCATGAACAGAATTTAATAGAGATGATACTTCAGTGTCATATTGGTCAAAGCACATGTGACATCGTGGACATGCAGGGAACTCTTGCTTGAATTTAGGTGCACATTGGTCGCAGTTTCTTCCAGTGACCCCAGATTTACAGTTGCATGAACCAGTTTCCTTATCGCAGATGGGCTTTTGAGTACCTTCCAAGTTACACTTACAAACTGAAAGAATACAAAAAATGTTGTGTCATAAAGATATATTGTAGACATTTTGCTTGGTTCACAAATTCTAACTATTTTAAGACAAGCTTTTTTTATATATATTCTTTTTCTAAATATTAATTAAAACTAACAACTACTACTACTACTACTACTACTACTACTACTACTACTACTATTAACAAGAACTCCTATGATCATTTTGTTGCATGATGTTGGCGAGATATATGTGCTATGAGCAGATCATAAATGAATGAAGATGGTGTTAGTTACAAAAAGTATGTAAAAACACTAGAGCAGGGGTGACAAATTATTATCATAGTCGGTGCCAAATTTCACGATCATATTTCCAGGAAATTTTCTCAAGTGCCAAGATAACACAAGGTAACCCAACTCTAGCAGCAATAACCACAGGACCCCCAATAACAGAAACAGCTGCAGGATCTCCGGGCACAGCAACATCTGCAACAGAAACAATAGCAACCGCCGGGCCCCCGTAACAGTCACAGACCCTAACAATAGTAAATGACACCCAATAACAGTGACAGACTCAGGCCCCCAGTAACAGTGCAGACACACACCTCCAGTAACCAAAGAATCAAAAAACTCCAGTAACCGTGCAGCCACAGACCTTTAGGGATAGCCAGTTGTACCCCCTTGATTATACCTTGAGGAACGCAGCAGTGTGAGCCAGCCACTACTCACTGGTGCCAGCTCACTTATACTTTAGAAAACTCCCCAAGCACCCTGGCAGTCTGGCATGTCAGACAAATCCTTACTTCTGGCTCGCATGCCATGTGATGACTACACACGCACTAGAGATATCAAAATGTTAAAGGAACAGTGTCACCAAAATTTTTTTTTTTATATCAGTTTTATGTTAGGGTTTTATTAAAAACGTTTATATTTATTTGTGTGTTTGTGTGTTACTTTTTTCTATTTTTACACTTTTTCTTCCCTATGGGGGCTGCCATTTTTTTTTCCATTTCTGTATGTGTCTATTAACGACACATACAGACATGGAATACGGCAGCTCCAGTCCCATAGGGACTGCGAACGGGGCCCGTTCCATCCACTATGGTGCACGCCCACACAGTCCAATTTGAAATGCGCGCCGTCCGGCGCCATTTTCCTGTGGACCGGAAGTCGCGGCCGGGCAGTAACATTACTACTTCCGGTCGCGGCTTCCGGACTTGTGCACATGGAGCAGCGGCAGCAGACGGAGCGGATGGACCGGAGGGAGCGGCGGCGACTGGAGCAGGTAAGTTATTTCTATGTATGTTCGTGTTTCAGTGTGTTTACTACTGTATGTTAACCTTCTACACTGTGTGTTAGCTCAAAAAATGGCGACACACAGTGTAGGAGGTTAGACCGTTCAAACCCCTCGTTTCTCCCGGCACTAGCCAGGATAAAGGAGGGGGGGGATTCTGAGAGCTCACTAGAGCGAGGGATTTTTTCCCAATTTTGCAGCATAAAGCAATGTGGTTGCTTTACCACATGCAATGCTGCAATTTTGGCAATTGCTCCATCTAGTGACCAGTGCTGGGAAATATTATAAATTGAATCCAATTTATAATATTTCCTGACTCGTGAAAAAAATAACAAAAATTAGAACAATGTTTAATCACCTACACACTAATTGTTTAACTAAAAAAAAAACAACATGTTTTGCTGGCAACACATTCCCTTTAAGACTCTAAAGACACACACACTATTGTGCATTTCCCAGCACAGCAAGTTTTAGTTTTTTTAGTTTTTATTTTTCCTCCCTGCCTTTCAAAAACCATAACTTTTTATTTTTTCTGTTGACATATCTGTATGGCTTTTTGAGGAACCAGTTATAGTTAAATGTACTATGTAATATACTGAAAAACTTTTACCAATTTGGTCTCATTACAAAATTGGTATAATTTTGGAGTACATACGACTTTTTAATCACATTTTGTTCCATTTTTTTGGGAGGCCAAATGACCAACAAACATAAATTTTGTTTTTTTTTTGTGTTTTTTTTTATGGCGTTCACCTTGCAGGATAAATAATGTTATATTTTGATCGTTCAGATCATTACAGATGCTTCTATATCGATTATGTTTATTTTATATACATTATTTTACAGAAAAAATGGAAAAGGGTGTTTTTTTACTTTTAATATTTTTTTCACTTTTAATATTTTTTTTTATATATTCTTAAAAACATTATTTTTTTTAAACATTTTTGAAAATATTTTAGTTCCACTAAACATGAACAGGCACTCCACCACTTGTACAGTACACTGCAATACTTATCTATTGCAGTGTCTTGTGCTTTTAGCGTTCTCCTAATAAACCCTCACCCTCTGTCTAACGGCTTAGATGCCACGATTACCATTGACTGCGGCATCTAAGTGGTTAAACGGCCGGGATCTGAGTTATCTCTCATCCCGGATGGTAGAGCAGTGTGTCAGCTGTAATATACAGCTGACACCTGCTGCATATGAAGCGGGCTCAGCTCCTAGGCCTGCTTCATACTTTCCCCTCTAACTTCCGCCATAGACATACAGCAGATAACGAGAAGGGGTTAAATATGTTGTTTCACTTTGATAGGTTCATAAAAGCACATATTTTCATGTTTTTTTTTCTATATAGTATATTTCTAATGCTTATCTCACATGCACAACTGAAAAAAGTTTAGATGTGATTTTAGTTGTACACTAGTACAGAACACTTGTTGGCCTTGAGAATTACTAATTCAACAAGAAGCTAAGTCAGAAAACAATGTTAGAAGCTGTAGGCGATGGCAACATTCTTTAAAGTTGATAAGCTAAGAATATTATTATTAACCCGTTAGTGACTGACCATTAGTGTTTTTATGGCGGTCAATAATGGGCTTTATTCCGATGCAATAGCCTTTTTACGGCGCTGCATCAGAATAAATAAATAGAGCAGGGAGCCGTTAAATCTCCCTGTTCTCAGCTACCAGAGGTAGCTGAGAGCAGGGAGCCGCCCTGCTCTAATGAGCGAGATCAATATCAGTATCGATCTCACTAGTTTAACCCCTCAGATGCGCCGCATCTGAGTGGTTTTGGAGAGAGTGAGGGAGCTCCCTCTCTCACCCCACCGGCACCCTGCGTAAGATCGCATGGTGTCGGTAGTTTCTATGGCAGCTGTGGGGCCTAATAAAGGCCCCCAGGTCTGCCACTAGTAATGCCTGCTAGGCCATGCCACAGGCATGGCCTAGCAGATACCTGTCCGTTTTACACGGACAGGCACTAATACACTGCAATACTGTATTATAAAAGCGATCGGACGATCACCTAGTAAAGTCCCCTAGTGGGACTAGTAAAAAAGTAAAAAAAAGTTTCGTAAAGTTAATAAAAAAAAATAAGTGAAAAAAAAATGAAAAACCCACTTTTCCCCCTTACAAAATGCTTTATTATTAAAAATACAAATAAATTCCACATATATGGTATCGCCGCGACTGTAAAGACCCCAACGATAAAATTATTACATTATTTAACGCGCACGTTGAACGCCGTAAAGAATAAACTAAAAAAACAATTAAAAAAGTGCTGTTTTCTGTGAATGCTGCCTTAAAAAAATTCGATAAAAAGTGATCAAACATTCGCATCTACTTCAAAATGGTACCAATAAAAACTACAAGTCCCGCAAAAAAAAGCCCTCATACAGCTGCATCAGCGGAAAAATAAAAAAGTTATGGCTCTTGAAATATGGAGACACAAAAACACATAATTTGTGTTAATAAGTGTTTTTACTGTGTAAAAGTAGTAAAACATACAAAATCTATACAAATTTGGTATTGTTGCAATCGTATTAACCCGCTGAATAAAGTTAGTGTTATTTATACCACACGGTAAGCGGTGTAAATTTAGGACGCAAAAAAGTGTGGCGAAATTGCTGTCGTTTTTCTATCACCCACCCCAAAAAAAAAGTTAAGAAAAGTTGATCTATAAATTCTATCTAACCCAAAATGGTGCTATTAAAAAATACAACTTGTCCCTGCAAAAAACAAGACCTTATACAGCTATGTCGACGAAAAAATAAAAAGCTTATAACTCTTTGAATGAGATGATGGAAACGTAAAAAAAAAAGCTTGGTCATTAAGGGGTTAAATAAATAAATGTAGACAGCAAAAAAGTAACAAACAAAAGTTACAAACAATTTATAAAAGAAAGGGTAATGAAAGACTACACCATTCAGTCACAACATTAAAACCCTCATATACCCAATATTGTGTAGGTCCCCCTCGTACGAGAAATGGACTCCACAAGGCCTCTGAAGGTGATCTGTGGTATATGGCACCAAGACAATTGCAGAAAATTCTTTAAGACCTGTAAGTTGCGGACTTTGTTCACATTTTTGTGGTGTTTTGTGGCGGTCTTTGTTGCTGTAATGCTATATCTGTGGGTGGTGGGGGTCGTGGCTCAGAGCTAAGATTGGCAGCATGGGTGCTGTTGGTCTCCTGGGTTGCTCCCTCTGCAGGTACTGTGTTGCAGCAGCACTGGTGCTATGTGATACTGCACTTGGTAGAGTAGGGACCCACTTTAAAGAGGTCGCCGCGAAGTGGCAAGTGGGCTTATACAGTTTGATAAAAATGTTTACTAAGATCCTCATGTTCATAAGTTTTAAAATTTTGCTGAACCGCAATAGATTAAGTATAGCGTAGTGGAACAGTCTGTGGCTACGCAGGCCAAAATGCAGCAAGCTGCGATGCACTAGGTGTTCTGACACCTTTTTATCATAACCAGCAGTAACTTTTTCAGCAATATTTTCTACCGTAGCTTTTCCGTAGGATCAGCAGCCTCCCCATGGAAATCAATGAACCTTGGTTGCCCATGATTTCCGTGTGTTCACCTGTTCTCCTTCCTTGGACCACTTTTAGTAGGTACTAACCACAGCATACCGGGAACACCCCAGGAGACCTGCATTTTTGAGATTCTCTGACTGAGTCATCTAGCTATCACAATTTGACTCTTGTCAAAGTTGCTCAGATTCTTACGCTTTCCCATTTTTCCTGCACATCAACTTCAAGAACTGACTGTTCACTTGCTGCTGAATACATCCCACCCCTTGACAGTTCCTATCATAACAAGATAGTCCATGTAATTCACTTATGTGTGTGTGTGTGTGTGTGTGTGTGTATATATATATATATATATACACTACCGTTCAAAAGTTTGGGGTCACTTATATTTATCAAATGAGTTGCAAAATGACTAGAAAATATAGCCAAGACATTGACAAGCATAGAAATAATGATTTTTATTTGAAATAATAATTTTCTCCTTGTAACTTTGCTTTCGTCACAGAATGCTCCATTTGCAGCAATTACAGCATTGCAGACCTTTGGCATTCTAGCTGTTAAATTGCTGAGGTAATCGGGAGAAATTTCACGCCATGCTTCCAGAAGACCCTCCCACAAGTTGGATTAGCTTGATGGGCACTTCTTGCGTACCATACGGTCAAGCTACTCCCACAACAGCTCTATGGGGTTGAGATCTGGTGACTGCGCTGGCCACTCCATTACAGATAGAATACCTTTGTGTAAAGGTTCAGATAGCACCAGATACGTGGAAGGGTGAGGTTTTGCACGGATAGGGGCCCAACCCAAACATAAATATAAAAGAGTATCCGGCACACCAATATAGAAAAAAAGGTATTTTTTATTTTGTTTCTAATGCCAGTGGCAGAGTGCGACGTTTCGGTCTAGGTGACCTTCATCAGGCACTGAGCCGTGCTGGGCAACTGAATTGACGAGCGCTAGTGGTGCTCCTTGTAACTTTGCTTTCGTCACAGAATGCTCCATTTGCAGCAATTACAGCATTGCAGACCTTTGGCATTCTAGCTGTTAAATTGCTGAGGTAATCGGGAGAAATTTCACGCCATGCTTCCAGAAGACCCTCCCACAAGTTGGATTAGCTTGATGGGCACTTCTTGCGTACCATACGGTCAAGCTACTCCCACAACAGCTCTATGGGGTTGAGATCTGGTGACTGCGCTGGCCACTCCATTACAGATAGAATACCAGCTGCCAGCTTCTTCCCTAAATAGTTCTTGCATAATTTTGAGGTGTGCTTTGGGTCATTGTCCTGTTGTAGGATGAAATTGGCTCCAATCAATCCCTGACCTTGTACAAATCTCCCACTTTACCAGCACCAAAGCAACCCCAGACCATCACATTACCTCCACCATGCTTGACAGATGGCGTCAGGCACTCTTCCAGCATCTTTTCAGTTGTTCTGCGTCTCACAAATGTTCTTCTGTGTGATCCAAACACCTCAAACTTCGATTCGTCTGTCCATAACACTTTTTTCCAATCTTCCTCTGTCCAATGTCTGTGTGCTTTTGCCCATATTAATCTTTTCCTTTTATTAGCCAGTCTCAGATATGGCTTTTTCTTTGCCACTCTGCCGTGAAGGCCAGCATCTTCACTGTAGACGTTGACACTGGCGTTTTGCGGGTACTATTCAATGAAGCTGCCAGTTAAGGACCTGGGAGGCGTCTATTTCTCAGACTAGAGACTCTAATGTACTTGTCTTGTTGCTCAGTTGTGCAGCGGAGCCTCCCACTTCTCTTTCTACTCTGGTTAGTGTGTATATATATATACTATGCTATTGATTCCGTCGGAAAACTGGAAACCATCCGGAATGGTGACGAACGGAAAGCATTAGCGATGTTTCTGTCACCATTGAGATCAATGGTGACTGAAACGGAAGCTGTACTGTCAGTTTCACTTTCCATTGCGGGGTTCACCCGATGGAACCCTCCGATGGAACCCCGGAAAGGAAATGAACAGGCCCTAAAACCAGACTCTTTTCTTTCCGTTTGTATCAGTTTGTCATCAGTTATACTCTGTTTTTAACACATCCGTTTTTATCTTTGCATCTTTCTTGCCTTCATTTTTAGTCTGTGCATGTGCAGAAAAAAAACAGATCCGTTAAACGTAATGCATAACTGATACATATCTGATACTGGCATATCAGTTTGTATCCGCCATCCATTGACTGCGATGTTAAAGAAACCCGGAAAGGTCCTTTCCGTCAGGTTTCTGTAATTTTTGGCAGAAACAATAGTGCAGCAGACTACGCTATTGCTTCAGTCAAAAAAAAAACAACAAACAGAAATCTGATGGAATGGAGCCTAACTGAGCACAACTGATGCAAAAACAAAATTTTTTGATTGAAACATTTACTTCCGTTCTTGTGATCCTATGATGAATCCGCTAGAATTGAAGGCACAACACAAATGTGAACGCGCCCTAACCTACATAGTCCCCATCCTGCCTGGAGCGGATGAGTAATTTAAGATTAGATCTACACGGTCATTGCTCTTAACCCAAGGCTTAACTGCCATTAAAATGAGGGCACAGAAATGAAAAGGGGCTGACAGTTGACAAACCAGGCAGACTTAAATATTTAGGGGCAAAACTCTTTTAAGAATACGAAAACACATAAGCACCTTAAAATATTTCAAAACAGTTTATATTTCTGCAACCTAGGGAAGAAACTATTTTCAATATTGTTTTTTTTTAAATTAATATTATCATTAATATTTTACTAAAATGCATACAATTAGTAAGGTTTTTTATAGTCTAACCATTACGATAATGACAAGGAAGCAATAACTCCCATAGACAACTAGACAGAATAAGGTGTTGCTTGGTAAACAGACTATAAATGATTATAAATTTATACATACGTATACATTGAAGTGCCGGATTTCCATAGTAATTTTCTTCACATTGGTCACATTTCATTCCTGTGTACTTTGGTTTACATAGACACTGACCTGTAAGCTAAAAAGACAACAGCAATTTGATGAATCAGTATTAGACTTTGATGACAAATCCACCTTATCTAATCGGTGGTTGATCAACCATGCTCACTCAGCTGACTCCATGGAGCAACCAAGTATGTGCGACCCTTCCTTAGTAGGGAACTGGCTTTGGACTCCTCGCAGAAGGAATATCCTAGTGCATTTGGAAGTATGTTGTAGAATCCCCATTCATGATCCCCTTCCTTTGTTTTCCAGAAACAGGCACTGCTAATAATTCATTTACTCCTATTTACTACATGTTAATATTTAACTTCAAGGAATGTACCCTGTACTGTAGTATGTAAACAGGGCCGGCGTCAGCATCCGGTGAATCCGGGCAAGTGTCGGGGGCCCACTACACTTGGGGGGGCCCACTCAGCTGCTGGGTGCTGACCCTGCCGTCGTCACGGCCTCATTGTCAGTGATGTAAGGAGGAGAGAAGGAGTCCTAGGCAGAGCGCTAGCGGCTCTGCTCTGGGACTCCGTCTCTGCGGAAGCCCCTGACATCACTGTCCATATATGGACTGTGTTGTTAGGAGCAGAGCAGTGTCCCAGGCAGTGTCCCAGCCAGGCAGTGGCATGGCTATAGGGGTCGCAACGGTCACAGGCAGGGCCCCCTTTTGTCACACAGCACTGACCGCGCTGGTCCAGCTTCCGACTGAATCTGTGTCCGCAGGGCGCACATTCAGTCGGGTTCAATGCTGGAGCCTTTCTCAAGTATTCACTGTGCCGCGAGCAGCTCGGCACAGGCAGGCGCGATGTAGTGACTATGCCGAGTCACTCACAGAAGGATCTCCTCCACCCATCGTGGGAACGGAGATAGGTAAGTAATTATGTTATTATTTTTCTATTCGGTACATACATATGAGGGCATTATACTGGAAATGGGAGGGGGCCTCATATGGTAGCTGCTGAGGGGGCATTATACTGTATGGGACAGCTAAGGGGGGCATTATATTGTATGGGGGCATTATACTGTATGGGACTGCTACTGGGACATTATACTGTATGGGGGCATTATACTGTATGGGGCAGCTAAAGGGGGCATTATACTGTATGGGGGACATTATACTGTATGGGACAGCTATGGGGCATTATACTGTATGGGGTAGCTATGGGGGCATTATACTGTATGTGGCAGCTATGGAGGGCATATTAATGTATGGGGGCATTATACTGTATGGGGCAACTATGGGGGAATTATACTGTATGTGGCAGCGATGGGTAGCATTATACTGTGGGGCAGCTATGGGGGCATTATAATGTGGTGGGCAGCTATGGGGGGCATTATACTGTGTGGGGGCAGCTATGGGGGCATTATACTGTATGTGGCAGCTATGGAGGGCATATTAATGTATGGGGGCATTATACTGTATGGGGCAACTATGGGGGCATTATACTGAATGTGGCAGCTATGGGGCATTACACTCTATGGGGGCATTATACTGTATGTGGCAGCGATGGGTGGCATTATACTGTGGATGCAGTTATGGGGGTATTATACTGTGGTGGGCAGCTATGGGGGGCATTATACTGTGTGGGGGGCAGCTATGGGGGCATTATACTGTGGAGGCAGCTATGGGGGCATTATACTGTGGGGGCATTCATGGGGTCTGTTGGGAAAGGCAGCTGGGTATAGGCGTGTGAAAAAGGGGTCTGGTGGTGTTGGGGAGGGGTAGTGGGGCCCAAGCTGAATTTTGCACCAGGGTCCATGAGCCTTTAGCTATGCCCCTGGTCCCAGGCAGAGTGCTAGTAGTGCTCTGCCCAAGACTATGGCTCTGGGGTTGCCCCTGACAACACTGTCCACATATGGACAGTAACATCAGGGGCTTCTCCTGAAACGGAATCCACAGCCAGAGCGTCGGCAATGCTCTGGCTGGGGATTCCACTCCTAGAGGGAACCCCAAAGGCGCTACCTACAGGGAGGGGGCTGTGTGGCACTACCAGGGAGGGGGGCTGTGTGACACTACCAGGGCGGGGGCTGTGTGGCACTATCTGGGAGGGGGCTGTGTGGCACTACCTGAGAGGGGGGCTGTGTGGCACTATCTACAGAGGGCACTATATTTATGGGGGTACAAACTGGGGGTCTAACTTTTATATGTGGCATAAACAGTGCCTAACGTCTATATGGGGGTCCAAAGTGACGTTTTCTGACATTTTACTGCTGCCGTGAGTTCCCCCGCAAAGGGGCCTACTATGTCTGTGAAGCCCAAGGGCCTACATAAACCTGGAGCTGGCACTGCATGTTAATGCTATATATTATTCTGGACATATCAGTAGTGTATTGAATACAGAGTAAAGTATGCCATAATCAGAACATTTCACACCTCATTGCATTCGTTTCCTTTGGAATTATTTAGGTAACAGTCACAGGATTTACAACCTTTTCCACTGGTAAAATCCCAGTATCCAGAAGCACATGTATCACAGCTAATGCCAACCACATTAGGTAAGCATGGGCACTGCCCTGTAGTTCTGTCACACACACATTCTCCAACTTCCTCATAAATTGAGCAGTTTTGAGCATTTGTTCCTATTGGATCGCAGAGACAGCCTCGGAGAAAAAGAAGGAAAACATTATTAAAATAATATGTCATCACTTTTTACATAGAACAGAGACATTTTGGACTCATCTCCACTGCCATATAAGAAGGGTAGATAGATAAGCAAAGCTTCTGGGACATTTCTTAGCATCAGTTGTGTTAGTAAATGAGGGAAGATTATTAGGGGTTTATTTAGTGCTAGGATCATATTTTTATGCCATGATGATAGTGATTTCTATGATCCTGAATTAGAAGTTTTCCCACCAAAGATTGGCATATCCTTAGCAAGCTAGGATGTTACTGTAACTCACATAGAATTGAATGGAGAGAGATGGACATGTGCAGTCGCCTCTCCATTCCATCTCCTCCTGGAAGCGATGGCCGTTGGCTGACTCATTTGGTGTAACGGTGTGCAGGGTACCCCCGTTCTTCCAATAAGTAGCAACTATCACCTATTAGACATTTATGGAATATCTTGTAGCTATGCCAGAAATGTCAAAAAGTTGTATTATAAATGTTCTTTCCTTCCAAATTAAAAATGAGACCAACTCAAATAAAGAAATTAGGTGCATTCTCTAACTGAAATAACTACTTACAGTAACAGCAGTGAGAATAAATGTAATTCTACTAAAATGACTGCAGTTTTCAATATGATGGTCATTTGTTTTAGAATACAGGTGGTGGTCTTAGGTCATAAAATCTGTCTGTAGAGACGTGTAGTGAAGACCTGTCTTTTATCATCATTTTTTCCCATGTATGTTCAAGGGGATCATTTGGTTGGTAAATTGTTGGTTAATTATGGGTGCGGTAATCTGCTCTTTCATTAGATAACAGAAAAGTAATAGCTTTTGTCTGAATTGCACAATCGAATTGTAAACTTTTCCATATTCCAATACTGGATAAAAATTTCTATTTTTCATTACAGGACTCTATTGATAGTGAAGATAAAAAATATTGGACAATAAAAAGATTGATTAGATTAGATGGCAAAGAAAAGATACTGGGATTCCTTGAACAAATAAAGTCTGAACCTTTTATGTTAGCGTCCTTTTACACCGCCAATATGGGCCATGATAACAAACGCTGATCAATAAGACAGCTCGTTGATCGGCACTCGTTTGCTCCTTTCACAACGAGCAATGATTGGTTATGTATAGGAACGAGAGTTCGTTATAACGATTGTTTTTGCCAATACATTTCCATCATGTCGGCAGCACATCGCTATGTTTACACAAGGAGATGTGTAGCTAACAACGATAATATTTAGTGCTGCAAAAACAATGCGATCAGCCGATGAATGACCGTTTGCTCGTTCGTCGGCTGATCGTTGCCTTGTTTACATATGAACGCTCGTTTGCCTGATCATAGGCCCGAGTAAAAGGACTTTAAGTCACCTGAGACTTAAATTATCTTGAGGACCCAAACAGGAGATAGGACATTCTGGAAAAATAACCAAGGCTCTGAAAAATGCACTAGTACAGTACACTAAAGTGTCACACTGTATTATGTTAATGTGGCACATAAGTGACTAATAGAACTAGAAAACCAAGGATCATCCCTATAATTCATGCTTACTTGAACAGTTTTGATGAAGTCCTGATCCAAAGTAACCCGGTAGACAGGATTCACAATTAGGGCCATACGCGTTATTCATACACTTCAAGCACTCCCCTGTAACCTTGTCACACGCATCAGGATCGTTTACATCAATGTTGTTATTACACTGACATGGTAAACACTTTTCCCCCTCTTCTATGTTTCCATAAAAGCCATCAGGACATTCATCACAGTTCTTTCCTAAGAAAAAAAAATAAAAATGCAGTGCAAAGTTTAAGTGATGTATGTATCTATAGTACAAACTTCCTCAACTCAAGGTGTATTTATGATTTTAGTAGTATCAGACAGGTTTTCTGTCAGACATGAGAACAGTGCAATAGATCAATGCCCTCTGCTCATCGAGAACCTTCAGAAAGCTTAAAGGGGCTGTCCAGGATTAAAATAATCTGCTTTTTTTTTTCCATTGCAGAAACAGCGCCACCCTTGTCCACAGGATGTGTCTGGTATTGCAGCTATGCTGACACAGCTTATAGAAAAGAGTGGTGCTATTTCTGGAAGAACAGATTCCTTTTTTTTCTGTCCTGAACGACCCTTCTAATTTATGTTTCTGTCTGAATAGTTGGGCAGTAACACAGTGCAAGATAAGTAAAAAAAAAAAGTGTTTGCAAATTATTCAACTTTTGTGCATAGATTTAAACTGAAATGCTGTTCATAATTGAGTTTTGTATTAAGAAATGACTGCTAGTTTTTAACTATTTTTTGCTTTGCTTCATTAATACTTTGTATAGGCTGTAGTATTTTAGTACATCAGTGCTGGTTTCTATTTATTATTCTTTTATGTATTTTTCATATTTCACATTATTGATTTTGTAGATGGGTGTAAAATTAACCTGACCATTGACATCTGACAGGTAACATCATCTCTCTGTCCACCTTCTATTCAACTGTCCCATAAAATATTATCTATAACACACATTTTAACCGCATGCCAGAAGTAACTAAAGGTTTATTAAATATCTTAATTCATTATATCTAAAATGTGTTACAAAGGCAGTGAAAAAACTAGACTTGCGTCTTATCTTCAAATATAAAATTTGTAAAAAATGAACATATTAATGTATCGAGATCTGATATAAAAGTAATTGGAAATTACCTGTGTAACCTTCTAGACAGTTGCAAGTCACCTCCAAAGTCTCTTTGTCTTGTTGACAAGAATCTGCAAAATACTGATTGCTTGTAGGAGAACCTGGACACATGCATGGGCGACATGGTTGTCCCAATAATGGATTACCATAATAATTATCAAGACACCTATGGAGATAAGATGTAAGGGATATAAATCATTATTTATTATTTATTTAATTATGATAATTTGAATCTCGTTATATTATTGATAATAATACTAAACTACACCAGGATCCTCTGATGGGACTGCAAAAGAGCCTTTGAGGTCCAGCAGAGGATAATCTGAAGTTTATAGTGGATCTGATACCTTATTAGACCTAATTCATGAAATGGTAGGTATGTGCAATAGTAACAACAAAGTTTTCAATGCAATGAAAAGTGGTTATGTGCTGGTTCTATACAGCTTGAGGCTCAGCCATCAGAATAATTTCCATGGTAAGCCCAAAGTGCAAATGTGCTACTATCCAGCATTTTAGACAACCTTCTCATATTCTTTCTTATTATGTCGAAAAATTATTTCTTTCATAATTATATTACTTTGATGAGTTTGTGCAACTTATGTTTACACACCATGATTTTGTCAAACCAGTGATGAATGACAAAAAATTGTGGCCAAAAAAAAACAACTTTCACAGGAGGGAGCATATTTGTTGTCTAGAAATAACTCCCACAAAAGCCATGCGCTAGGTAGCAATGCTTTGTATTAAATAGGTCAACAGTATATGATCGTTGGGTGACCGAAACCCGGAACCACACTGATCAGCTGTTCCGGCTGCCTCTGGGCACCAGATGTCCGTGCCAGAAGCAGAAGTTCTGGTCACAGTACAGTATTGTGCTGTAGTACTGCAGCTCTGCTCATATTTGCAGTATTGCAGCACGGCCGCTATGCAGAGTACGGAGCCGTCTGATTCCGGCACTGAACACTGCATAACATCTGCTGCCCAGAACAGCGGATCCGTGCGGGGTCCCCCACCGATCATATACTATCCTGTGGATAGGTCATCAGTATGAAAAACTTCCCAGTGCCGGGACAACCCCTTTAATGTTTCTACGAGAGGAATTTACATTTACCAATAGTACCGCCCAATAATGATGATTTTTATGATCATGAATATCAATGATAAATTATTATTTATTATTGATCTTGCATTCACCTTGGTCAATTATCGATACAACTTCTTGGAAACTAGTGAATTGTGATGATAATCGGGTCAGTTTATACAGGCCTTTAAACTTTTTTGTCCAAACATCCCCAATCTATGCAACAGCTCACCTCACCCCCCTCCTAACTGAACTCTTTCTAGATTGCTCTTTTCATGCAGATACATTGTAACCCACCCATCAGACCTGTGAGAATTTGTTTTCAGTCTGTGAATGTAAACAAAGAATGTTTCCAAAATAGTGAGAAATGTAACGATTCACGCTATAACTGGCCACCACTGCCCCGCTACCATTACCGGAATATAAAAGCTATTTCAGCAGCCCGTATTCTCTAAGAGAAACCAGCAGAAAGACTGTCACAATATGCACAACCTGAACACTGACACCATGTTGCATACCGTTCACAGTTGGTCCCATTTGTAAATCCCTTACAGGCCTTACAAGCACCGGTGACTGGGTCACATGTCTTCGAATTGCCATTGCATTGACAAGGTCGGCAGTTTGGAAATCCGTAATATTTCGGCAAGCAGCTGTCACAGCGCCTTCCTTCTATGTCTCGGCGACAAGCACACTGTCCAGTCATCTGATCGCATAATGTGCTAATTGACCCTTTGCTGTCACAGCCACATTCTAAAAAAATGAAGAAAAATTTACATTTTTATTTTTCAAAAAGTATGAGTTTGTGATTATACCTCTTGTTTTCAGATTTTCCTTGAAGAATGAGACCTTGATTTCTACTTCATAACAGTTTTTATGAAGTCTTTTGTGATTGAAAATTATAGCTCTAGGTCTGCTATTGGCCAGAAACAAAACAATTTTCCTTGTTCTTGATACTAAGAAAAAATGATGTTTCCCGATCCCCTACAATATATTCCCGCAGTATATCCTATGATTTTCATACCTTGGCAACCACTTAGGCCAAATCCATAACTGCCCACAGCACACCTGTCACAGCAGCTTCCAACAACATTGAGTTTACACTGACATTTTCCTCCTATCTTACTGCAGGTAGAACTTGAAGATCCATCTGGATTACATGTGCACTCTGTAAGAGATAGAAATAATGGTTCTAATATTTTCTATTCTACAATAAATAATGAGTAAAAATAAGAATATATTAATACAAGCACAAAACAGAACCTTTAAATACTTTTACATAGTCTGCATTTCCTACGTGGTTATCACACAATTTCACAAAGCAAAAATGGAATATAATCTACATATCACCATGTAATTTATATGGTCTAGTTTATATTAAAAAAAATTTATACCTTAGCAAATTAGGCTGGGTTCACACAACCTATTTTGAGGCGTAAATGAGGCGTATTATGCCTCGATTTACGCCTGAAAATACGGCTCCAATACGTCGGCAAACATCTGCCCATTCATTTGAATGGGTTTGCCGACGTACTGTGCCGAAGACCTGTCATTTACGCGTCGTCGTTTGACAGCTGTCAAACGACGACGCGTAAAATGACTGCCTCGTCAAAGAAGTGCAGGACACTTCTTTGGACGTTTTTGGAGCCGTTTTCTCATAGACTCCAATGAAAACAGCTCAAAAAACGGACGTAAAACACGCAGCGAAAACGCTGTGAAAAACGCAGCGAAAAACGCGAGTTTCTCAAAAAACGTCTGAAAATCAGGGGCTGTTTTCTCTTGAAAACAGCTCCGTATTTTCAGACGTAATTGCAGTTATCGAGTGCACATACCCTTACAGTCACAGCGTATCTCACATGATATATATTTAAATACACTTAAAATCCTAATAATAAAAAATATAATGGGAAATCTTTCCAAAAGAGACACCTGAGGTTGTTGAACTGGAGTTTTTTTTACAATGTAAAGTTGTTTGATGCAATCTGCCGACATCAATCTGGTAACAGTATTTTAGAGTGAATTTTATGTGAATTGTAATCTCGAATCATCATTTTTAATTTGTACAAACTGGGGTTATACATTGCATTCAAGCAGACTGGATCTGTAAATAGGTAAATAGGTCATATATTTTTTAAAGGATGGATTGGTTTAAAGTAGGTGCATTTACCAAACCATATAAATAACTACCCAAAAGCAAATGTTTACGTACTATAGCATGTTGCAAGTTTTACGTTTTATTTACAGCAAAGTATAGACAATTCAAGATTTTGTTTTGCTGCAATAAATCTGCCATCATTTATTGTTTTAACTAATAAGGCAAGCAAATGACTTGAATTCATTCTTAAATATATTTCTTGGCAACCTCATTTACTATAACCTGTATAACCTGAGGTAATGCCTCCTATTTCATTTACTGTGCAGTGCTCCAGATAATGTTCTTGAGAATGTCTGCCATTGGGGTCAGTATCAGGCCGGAATGCACTTGCTAGTGGAATGTTGAAAGGTTCTATCCCTCTCATGTATAGATGATAGAATACTAGACACGGTGAATGTACAGCAGGGAAATTCTTGATACTTTATTTTTTTTACCTGTAACACTAGGAAAATCAGGATTATACACAAATGACTAAAATATAGAAAAGTCTTGTCGCAGCACAAACATGCAGTATATAGATCTAAGCAGAGAAGGCACTTACTCAGAGCTCCATTGTGTATACGAGCCGACATACTAAAAATAAGCCTCTCGCACACGTCCGGTAGAACTTGCGTTCCAATATCTGAAGCAATCTCAATGCAGTTATAATAATCATATTCTTCTAATTCTGATTCAGTACATAGATTGCTTACAGAAGCAATCTGGGGAATAAGTCCAAGCTGTAAGGGAAATAAAATAATAGTTAAAAAAAAAATCAATAAAAAACATTATTATATATTGATTGCATCTGTATTTATATAAGGACACTTAGCTGAAGATATACAGGGTATGTGAGATGTTATACTTATTATGTCTCAACTCACACGAGACCGACATGCACAGATTCCATTACCTTTAACATCTTTCCACTGACATCACATACATAGAGACTAGTGGAATGCAAGCAAGATAGGACTTGTATAGAGCAACATACACAAATAACTTTCTTGCTTAACCCCTTAGTGACCAGCCTATTTTAGGCCGTAATGACCAAGCTATTTTTTTTTTTTTTCATTTTTCTATAGTCGCATTCAAAGAACTATAACTTTTTTTATTTTTTCGTCATCATAGCTGTATGAGGTCTTGTTGTTTAGTTTTACTTTTTAGCCCCTTCCCTCCTCAGCCCTTTTTCAGATCTTCACTTTGGTTTTTCCTCCCCACCTTCCAAAAACGAAAATGTTTTATTTTTCCGTCTATATAGCCATATGAGGGCTTGATTTTTGCGGGAGAAGTTGTAGTTTTTCATGACACCATTTATTCTACCGCATAATGTACTGGGAAGCTGAAAAACAATTATTGGGGTGAAATGGGCAAAAAATAGAGATTACGCCATTTTTACGGCATCCATCAGGCGGTAAAAACGACATATTAAACTTATTCTAAAGGTTGATACGATTATGGGGATACCAAATTTATATGTTTTGGTTTTGGTTTATGTTTTACCACTTTTAAAAAATTTTTTATAAATTAAAATTATCTTCTGTGTCGCCATATTCTGAGAGCCATAACCTTTTTCATTTTTCCATCAATTCAGTGTTGTGAGGGCTTAAATTTTGCCAAACGAGCTGTAGTTTGGTACCATTTTGGGGTCTATGCGACTTTTGAATCACTTTTTATTTCATTTTTTTGGAGCACTAAGGCCACATTCAGACATGGCGGAATTGCTGTTGAATTCCGCTGCGGACAGTCCGTAGTGGAATTCTGCAGCAGATGTTTTTTTCATTTGTTTCTATAGATTTTTAGGAAATTTAGTTCAGACATTGTGGAAAACAACTGTGCGGAAATTAGGCTGCGGTGCAAATTTTTCCCTCCGCATCATGCTCATTACATTGCGGAGAAGAAGTGAAATTTCACTGCGGATTTCAGCCTTTGCAATGCAAAAGCTGAAATCTGCGGCATGTCCGCTGTGATATCTGCAATGTCTGAATTACCTGTCAAATATGCAAATGTTGGTGCAGATTCGTTGCGTAATTGCTCCGAATCTGCACCAACATTTGCAGCGGAAAATGTCTGCCACGTGTGAACGAGGCCTAAGGTAACCAAAAACCAGCAATTTGCGTCTTTTATACATAATTTTCTTTACGCCATTCACCGAGCGGGTTAAACAATAATATATTGTGATAGTTCTGACTTTTACGGATGCGGCGATACCAGTTATGTTAACTTTTATTTTTTTTTAACATTGATTTAGAGGAAAAATTTGAAAAAGGTTTTTTTTTTGGAACTTTTAATACTTTATTTTTTTTGGAACATAACAAAAAAACTTTATTTAACTGATTTTTAAATATTTTTATTAGTCCCCCTTGGAGACTTGAAGCAGTGATCGTTGGATCGCTTGCATGATATACTGCAATACTAATGTATTGCAGTATATCGTGATTCTGACAGTCTCTTTTGAAGCCCTGCAGTGCCCTCTGTAGATAATGCAACAGTGCCCCCTGTATATGGTGCCACAGTGCCCTCTGTAGATAATGCTACAGTTAACTCTATTGATAGTGCCACACACACCTCCTTGTAGATAGTGCCAAACACACCCCCTTGTGGACAGTGCCACATACACCCCCTTGTAGATAGTACCACACACCCCCTATAGATAGTGCCACACATACACCCCCCTTACAGATAGTGCCACACATACACACCCCTTACAGATAGTGCCACACATACCCCCCCCGTAGAAAATACGCCGCACACCCCACCCTGTCTACAGCACTACACCCCCTCCCTGAGGATAGCTAAATTGGGGCTCCTTCTAGGAGTGGAATCCCCAGCCAGAGTGTTGCCGACGCTCTGGCCGTGGATTCCTCTGCTGGAGAAGCCCCTGGTATCACTGTCCTTATACGGACATTGACGTCAGGGGCCACCTCTAGGAGCCGAATCCCCGGCTATGGACAGTAATTTCAGGGGCTCCTCCTGGACCGGAATCCCTGGCCAGAGCATTGCCGAGAGGAGCCTCTGACATTACTGTCAATATTTGGGCAGTGACGTCAGGGGCCTCCTCTAGGAGCGGAATCCCCGGCCTGAGTGTGGGCAGCACTCTGGCTGGGGATTCCGGTCCAGGAGGAGCCCCTGACGGGACAGAGATATCAGGGGTTCCTCCAGGAGGGTAATCCCCAAGCAGAGCATCGGCAACGCTTTGCCTGGGAATTCCACTCCTAGAGGGAGCCCCAATGGAGTTATCTACAGGGAGGGGGTGTAGCGCTGTTGACAGGGTGAGGTGTGTGGAGCGCTATCAACAGGGGGTTTGCACTTTCTACAGGGGGTGTGTGTGCGGCACTTTCTACAGGGGGTGTGTGTGTGTTGCGCTCCTCCTTTGGTCTGCTCTCTGCTCTCCAGAGGATGTCTCGGGAGCTTCCGTGCCCCGCGGGCTGCATGTTTGAGACCACTGCCTTAGATGCTGAAGACCAACATTATTAATATGATAAGATGGTGGATAATGTATCCAGGGCCGGCCTTAGGTTAGATATATATAGACACGTACATACTGGAACATATATACTATACATACATAGAGGCACATATTTTGACATACAGGCAAATATACATTCATTATGTATATACACACACACACACACACACACACACACACACACACACACACACACACACACACACGAGGCATGTATACACACATAATGGGTCTTATACAAATACATATAGGTAAATATACGAACATACAGGTCCAAATATACCCACGCAGGCACATATATACACAGAACAGATTGTAACACCACAGATAACAGTGATAACTCTCTGATTACAGATAATGTAGTAGATATTGCCTGCAGTCCTATGTAACACCACAGATAACACCCTGATAACTCTCGGAGTACAGATAAAGTAGTAGTGTTACCGGCAGTCCTACGTAACACCACAGATAACACAGTGATAACTCTCTGATTACAGAAAATGTATTAGTGTTACCTGGAGTCCTATGTAACACCACAGATAACACACGGTGGCAATATTGTTGGAATGTACATCCGCCATACATACACGGATAGTGTTAAGAGGTTAAAGGGATTGTCCGGGTTTAAACTTATTATGTTGCAGCAGGAGAGGAGGGCTTCAACTAAAAAAGCAGCCCATACTTACCAGGGCCGCCGTCAGCACGCGGCGAACCAAGGTGAGTGACAGGGCCCACTACCATATATGGACAGTGATGTCAGGAGCAGAGCAGGATTCCCGGGGCAGAGTGCTAGTAGTGCTGTGCCCAGGACTATGGCTCTGGGGCTGCCTTGCAAAACACTGTCCATATATGGACAGTGACGTGAGGGGCTGCTCCCGAAGCGGAATCTCCATCCAGAGTGTCGGCAATGCTCTGGCAGGGGATTCCACTCCTAGCGGGAACCAAAGGTGCAACTACCCGGGAGGGGGGCAGTGTGGAATTACCAAGGAGGGGGGCTGTGTGACACTACCAGGGAGGGGGGCTGTGTTAGACTACCGGGGTGGAGGGGTCTGTGTGGCACTACCAGGGAAATGGGGGCTGTGTGGCACTACCTGGGAGAGGGGGCTGTGTGGCACTACCAGGGAGAGGGGGCTGTGTGGCACTACCTGGGAGAGGGGGCTGTGTGGCACTACCTGGGAGAGGGGGCTGTGTGGCACTACCTGGGAGGGGGGCTGTGTGGCACTATCTACGGAGGGTGGTAAACTTATGGGGGTACAAACTGGGGGCCTAACTTTTATGTGGGGGCATAAACAGGGCCTAACGTCTATATGGCGGCACAAAGTGAAATTTTCTGCCATTTTACTGCTGCCGTGAGTTCCCCCACAAAGGGGCCTACTAAGTCTTGTGTCGGCCAAGGGTCCACCTAAGCCTGGAGCCGGCCCTGATACTTACCTCTCTCCTCCCAGACATTCCTGCGCTGGGGGCTTCTGTCATCTCTGTTCTGTGTGTACACAGAGTGACTGCAGCGGTGACATCACATTGACAGTACATCACCGCCACAGCTAATTACTGGTCTCAGCTGAACGCCGCTGAGGCTATTAATAGGCTGCAGTAATGGTGTACGGTCAACATGATGTCACCGCTATATACAAACAGAGAAGAGATCTGTCGGGACCCCCAGCGCAGGAACGTCTGGGAGGAGCTAGAGGTAAGTATATGTTTTTTTTTCATTTTAACTCCTCCTGCTGCTTCAACAAAATGTTTAATTTGTATTCCGGACAACCACTTTAAAGGCTATGCCCACCTTTGAAATAGTTTTTTTTAATTTTTAAATAATCAGTGTGTTTTGTGTAATTTTCTAAATAAATACTTTTTATTAAAAACTATTTTAACTTTTTGAGATACAGCTGCTTTGTATTCTGTATACAGAGCAGCCGTATCTAGCACTGAGACCGGAATCCGTCAGGCCAGTGGGACTGACGGGTTCAGTGTCAGTAGGTCCTGTGTCTCTGACACGCAGGATCCACCTGTTATCGATCACATTTAAGTTATGAACCGTCGACATGTAGGACCCGCTGACACTGAACCCGTCAGTCCCACTGACCTGACAGACTCAGGTCTCCGCGCTAGATACGGCTGCTCTGTATACAGAATACAAAACAGCTGTATCTCAAAAAGTACAAATAGTTTGAACTCCGTTCTGACAGAAAGCTCAGATGGAACGCCTGAACAGAGCCCTGACGCAGATGTGAGCGAAGCCTTAAATGTAATTACAAAGTTGCACCAAACACACTGATTTTGATAGAAAAAAAAATTCAAACATTTCAAAGGTGTACATAGCTTTTCACATAATCTGAACAGGGTTTAAAAGTGCAACAAATGGTAAATGTGCACTATGAAAGCACTGAATTCTGTGCCCATTTGACATTTATTAACACTTTAGAGCCTTTTAGTGCCACCTTGGTGCCCATTTGCCACCTATTGCTCCTTCTGCTTGGTAGCCCCTTGATGGCCATTTGCTGCCCCTGTCGCCTTTAGCATCTTTTGTCACAGAAGAACAATAACGGGGCAACAAAATAGCAAATGAGCATCAAGGGGGCACTGAATAGAAGGACACTAAAGGGGCAATAAGTGGCAAATGGGCACCAAGGTGGCACTGAATACTCTGTCCATTTGCCATTATTGCCCTTTTTAGACCCCATCAGTTCCCACATTCAAACAAAGTCCAGTCAGTGACTTACCTGCTGGGCTTCAGGTAAACACTTCCTGCTGGAGCCACCCTGGACAAAACGTTCCCTCGGTGTCTCCACCAGCCCTGGAAGCGCGGTGTCTCCTCCCTGTCTTGTGTTCTGAATAATGTCATCACGCCAGTCTCGTCATTCAGGATGCAGGACAGGGTGAGCGGACGAGCGGTGGCCGGGGCGCGGGGCAGCCAGTATGAGGTCAGTGCAGTAAATGAGTAGCACCTGACTCGCTGGCGTCCCGAGTAGTAGCTATGGCACGGGCATGTACTCCCGGTGGCGCCCCCCTTACAGTGCGGTGGGCGGCGCCCTGTGCGACCGCACTGGTCGCACGTACCTAAGGCCCGCCATGAATGTATCCTACTATAAATGATTAAGAATAATAGGAGACACTTCAGAGTTCACTTACTGCCCACCTGGTGCTTTTGTGTTCACAGAACTCCTCGATGACTATGATTATTCTTATAATTTTCAGAAGAGGAGTGCATTGTATCCTATATTATGGACAGTTCCAATATATATAAATGAATTTCAACAAGGCATTCATTGTGTTCAACATTTTACTTCATATATACATATTTATTATGTTATTTTACTTACCGAATCAACTAAAATATAAAATTTGCTATTGGTGTTTGTGTGTGATGTTTGAGAAAAATAGACATCTATTTGGTATTCCATGTTGGGGTCCAGGCAAACAGATTCATTAAGAATAGCTAACCTATAAAGGAAAAATGCCAGTTAAAGGCAGATAATACATAATGCATATCAAAATACCTCTGTTTGATAAATAAATGCTGTACTAGCTTTTAAGGTCATGTGTTGTATGTAGAATTACAACACATTGGGGGAGATTTACTAAGCAAAATGTGCCAGAATTCTGGCATAAATTGTGTCAAAAATGTGGCATATTTAACATACACCAAATTTATTGTGTGTTTTAGCAACTTCTTGCACCTCCCTCAACATTTTTGATGTATCTCGAGAAGGGGCGTAGCTAAGATCACACAATGCACCAGATTTATTAACAGCGTGCACCATTTTTTTGCCACAAAATACTGGTGTAAAGTGTCAGTCAGTGGGTGGGGCTTAGTGGAGGGGACGGGGCCATCCGCAACCCAATATATTTACTATTATTTATGCCAGAAATTGTTATAAATTATAGTGGAAATCTACGCCAGCTCATAGCTGGTGTACATTTCAGTTTTGCGTCTCTTAATAAAATTATCAAATCTTCTGCTTAAAACTGGTAAATGATACTGAACATTCATCTGAATTAAATGTAAAGCTTCTATGCTCTGTACTTTTGCATACATTAGCCAATGAGCTCCAGGGCAGAGCTATTGTAAGAACCTGTTTATGGGCACATAAGACTATGTGGAGCACGTATACTGGACAACTATTAATATGACGACTATTGACAATATTTTCCCCCATATTTTATACTTTTTACATGAGGCCAGTGTATACTGTGTTAAGAAATTAGAATTATAACTTACAAGATCTACCCATGGCAAGGCTTTGAATGTTGTAATTTACCTGGAAGTAGCAGGCAGACTCAATGTATATCCCTCAGACTGGGGTGTCCTATTCCTGCAATATTCACTTATTTCCCCATTTGGTAGGTTGACTATAATTTTTGCTGTCCAGTCTTCCAGTGACTTTACAGATAAAAAAAAATGAAAAACAAATTGTCGTGATAAGATACGAAAATATTAATTAGTTGACACCGGTTCTTGTATGGAAACCTGTGTATTTGGGGATTCCACATTATTCACAATGGCTAAAACAACATGTTACCTCTGGCTCATATCGAATAGCGATGATAAAGTCCATGGAGAATGGGATGTTGTTCACAGTAAATCTCAGTCCAGCCCCATTTAGAACACGTGCAAATCCAGGGCCTGTCCATGTGATAGGCTGCCCAGGACTTGGCTGCCGTAATACCAGTTCCACAACACCCTCCGAGCCATATGGAACAATTTCCTAGATGTAAAAAAATTCAGCACAAATTTCACTTTCCGGGAGGCAGAAGATATCAGCAGTCACCATACTACCACATATAAAACAACCATTACCTGGGATTGTCGCCTGCCTCGGATACTTCTTCTCTTCATACTTTTCAGTATTATCCTATCATTCTCATATCGGAAATCTATTCCTTGTTTGAGGAAGTATTCCTTGCATTTTAGCATGGGAGTTGGACTAACCTGGGCACAAATGTTTTGGCAGTTTGAGCTGAGCATATTCGTATAATGAGCCGGTGCAAACATGTATTTCACAACATGTAATATTTAGAAGATTTTTAAAATACTTTTTGCATTTCTAATAGTCTTCTTTTATCAATTTTAGCTTTAGAAGTCTATTAAAACATTGAGTCTAACACAAATAAAGATATCCGTCTACTGTTTCCATATGAAAAAAGTGACTCACTATAGTTGCAGATCCAGAGAGTGCTTGGGCTTTTTCTGCCTCGTAGATATAATAATCTAGGGCTGCAATATAATATCCATTTGCAGGCTCATTACACCGAAGTCCTACAATGTTAGGAAGACAGTCACACTGACCTGTGCTTTGAGAACATCTGTAAATACGAAATAATACAAAAAACAAATATTTTTTTTTTTATATTTTATCAACACAAAATGGTAAATAATGGTAAGTAACTTCCCTTTAATGATAAACATCAATTTTGGGGACAAAATGCTTGTTTACCATAATACTAAAGGTCTACAAAGATTTTGTAGGGGTTTTGTGGGATGACCTCTTTAATATTACAACAAAGAAATTAATATAGTTTGACACAACTTGGCACATTTATCAGTACAAATGTGCCAGTTTGTACTGAAAAGAATGGCACTCAGACTGTGCCATATTTTTAAAGTGTTGCACCTCTTGTTTTGACTGCGGTTGGTGGGATGTTGTCATGATCTGTACATTACGGCTATATTCATATCTGCGTCGGAGGCTCAGTTAGGGGCCTCCTTTGCATATCCTGCAGGGTTTGCCGGAGTTTACCGGAGACAATAGCGAAGCATGCTGCGCTATTGTGTCCGGTAAAAGCACGGACACCCCGTAAAGCCGACGGAGCCCATTAAAGTCAATGGGCTCCGTCGGCAACCGGCGGTATCCGCTGTGCAACGGAACCATTGCCTCCGTTATTTCTTTTCTCTGCTCCTCTGACGGAGCAGAACAACGGAATGACACAACGCAGGTGTGAACCCAGCCTTAGTCATGTGTGTTGAAACATTATACCCACAAATTGTGTACATGGACGAACTGTTGATTGATCGCGCCATTTTGATATATGAGTCATGCTCAATGCAACTCTGAAGTCCCACCCACTTTTTCTGACACATTCAGATGTGTAAAAAAGGTGTTTCTGGCGAAATTATTTTCAATGTATTAATGCCAGAAAACTGGTGTGAATACAATGATGAATCTGCCCCATTGTTTCAAAATGCCTTTATTCTAATAAAGAAAACCTTTTATCTTGTAGCTTTTTTTATAATATGCATCACCACTTTTAAAAATATAACATTTTTAATTCTTTCTATTGTTTATTGGCAGCGCTTTCGTATTTTGCCAATCTTAACCCCTTAGTGACCAGCCTATTTTACGCCCTAATGACCAAGCAATTTTTTTCATTTTTCCATAGCTGCATTCAAAGAGTTATAACTTTTTTATTTTTCCGTCGACATAGCTGTATGAGGACTTGTTTTTTGTGGGATTAGTTGTACTTTTTAAAGGCACCATTTTGGGGTACATATAATGTTTTGATTAACTTTTATCAACTTTTTTTGGTGGGATTAGAAAAAAAAACCTGAAATTCCGCCATTGTTCTATGCGTTTTAAATTGACGCCGTTCACTGTGCGGTGTAAATAACATGTTACCTTTATTCTGTGGGTTGTTACGATTACGGTGATACCACATATGTAGAGGTTTTTATGTTTTACGTCTTTTGCACAATAAAAATAACTTTTGAACTAAAATTATTTGTTTTTGCATCGTCGCCTTCCAAGAGCCATAGTTTTTTTTATTTTTCCATCAATGTAGTGATTTTTTGGGCTTGTTTTTTGCGGAACGAGACGTAGTTTTGAGTGCTACTGTTTTGGGGTACATGGGACTTATTGATTAATTTTTATTATGACTTTTTTTGACGGCAATGGAAAAAAATAGCAATTTCGCCATTGTTTTTTTGCAATTTTATTTTACGGTCTTCACCTTACGGTTTAAATTACATATTAACTTTATTGATTGAGTCATTATGGTCACAGCGATACCATATATGTGAACTTTTATTTATTTTATACACTTTTACTAAATTAAACCACTTTTTATTACCGTCATTTTTATTAATAATTTTTATTTCACATTAATTAGTTATTTTTTTTGTCCCACTAGGGTACTTTACTATTCGATCTTCAGATTGCTGCTATAATGCTTTGATATACTTAGTATACCAGAGCATTACTACCTGTCAGTGTGATCTGACAGGCAATCTATTAGGACATGCCTCCGGCGCGTCCTAATAGGCATATGCCCAGGGAAAACCTGGGGGCTTTCATCAGGCCCCCGGCTGCCATGACACCCCATCAGAGACCCAGAATTACATTTGCGGGCCGCCGATGTGTGACAGAGGGAGCACACTCCCTCTGTAAACAAGTTAAATGCCGCGGTCGCTATTGACGGCGGCATGTAATGGGTTAAATGACCCCGATCGAAGTAAACTTCGATTGTGGGCGTTGGAGCAGGAGCTCAGCTGTCATCAGACAGCAGAGCCTCGGCTCCAGCCTGCACGGGAGACCCGTGCAGGTCTTAGACTGGGCCGCCGCGAAAAGGCCCCTAAGTGACCGCGTGAAAAGGTGTATTGGTGGTCACTAAGGGGTTAAGGGCTTTTTTAAACGCATTTGATATAATATCATATATCTATGAAGATAGCAAAAAATCTTTGAAACAAGAATAATTCAAAAAGTATGTAAACATCTGTGTACTATACTTACACACTCATACGAGAGCCTCCAATATCACAGTTACATGCTGAACAAGAGTACAGGCTGTTTCCAAGTCCCCAATAGCCGGGCTAAAATGTAACAAAATTGATCATGGATATCTACTTACAAGCCTTATATATACACAATTAAAAATACATACAATTTCCCTGACATATATGGGTCAAATAATAAAATAATTAATATTGATTAACCTCTATCTTAACAAAGCAATATGAACTAAACATAAAACACATGAAAGATATTTGGAATACTATTAAACATGAGAATAATGAAAAAAAAATAATTACACTACAATAAAAGGTAACATGATTCCAAATATAGATGTTACACCCCAAATAAATGAATAAATATATATATATAGATATAAAAATATGTTTTTTCGCTTAATTTCCCTTGCTGTGCTTTATTATTTTGGACTTCACTTTTCTATTTTGCAACAACACTGACACCTACAGGCTATTAGAATGTATAGCAAGGCTTTGCCATTGGCATCACCATACAGATCTTTTTAAATTAGAACATAAATTGCAAGATTTTTTTTTTTAAATTTAAAAAAAATAAATAAGGAATGTTGGAAAGTGCAATCACACATGGTGAAAATCCTGTGGAACAATCTGCAGTAAGTTCTCCCTAAAATTAAAAACCCCCAAGTAATCATGCAGATTTTAATGTGAAATTGCCTATGGATTTTAACAATCTCAAAATACAATGGGTAATATAATTTTTGTACAGTAAAAAAAAAAGATTAATAAATGTATTAAAACACCAGATTGTTTTTATGTAATCGAAAATCTTATTTTTCTTATTACTACTTACTATTTATGAAATGATTATATTAATGTTTACAGTGATGCCAACTCTTTATATTTGTGCCTACATACATTGCACTACTAGGCTATGTTCACAGAATATTTCTGTAGCATGTTCTTGAAAAATCTGTGTGAAATCCTCTACAAAATCTTGAAGAAATCCTTTACAGATAGAGCATGCTGTGGATTTAACATTCTACAGCACATGAAATCTGCAACAAATCTGCCACGTGTGAATAAACAGTCCTACCTAACATTCATTTTAAGAAATGCAGTTGCATTTTCATAATTTTTTCATTGTTGCTTTACTGTTAAAGTATAATTTAGTCTCCAGCAACAAGTTTAAATGTGATCACAGGAGATGCAGCCAGCAGATTGGGCGGTACTGGTGCAGCAGAAACCGTGTGACGTCAGAAGATTCTTCTGTAAATTTCTATTGGTTGCCCCATTGAGTTCTACTGTTAAACAACTAGGCAAGAATCAGAAACTTTCGAAAATGTTGGCCCTTCCCTGCCCTAAATATTGCAGTTTCTTATTGTAAAGACCCCTAAAAAGTGATGTACAATAATAGTTTAGGCTATGTTCACACGGAGTATTTTGACGAGTTTTTTGATGTGGAAACCGCGTCGCAAAACTCGGCAAAAACGGCCCGAAAATGCCTCCCATTGATTTCAATGGGAGGCGTCGGCGTCTTTTTCCCACGAGCAGTAAAACTGCCTCGCGGGAAAAGGAAGCGACATTCCCTATCTTCGGGCGTTTCCGCCTCTGACCTCCCATTGACTTCAATGGGAGGCAGAGAAAGCGTATTTTGCTGTGTTTTATGCCCGCGGCGCTCAATGGCCGCGGGCGAAAAACGCAGCGAAAAACTCTGCGAAAATCGGCATGCAGGGAGAGGAAAATCTGCCTCAAACTTCCAAACTGAATTTTGAGGCAGATATTCCTCCTGCAAAATACTCCGTGTGAACATAGCCTTAAAGTTAGGAACCGCCCTTAAAGGAACACGAAACCCATAAATTAATGATAATAGAAAACAGGAGGTATATTTGCCCCCACTGTTTGTCAGTCTGCAGGCTTTTCTACATGTTCCTAAAACAAACAGTCTTATAGAAATCCTGCAGAAAATACAAGGTTAGTCTCCTGCTGTTCTGTTCCCTTTTCCGATAGGAACGGTAGAGGGGGTGGGGCTTAACAATTTTTTTGTCATACAAAAGAGCAGTGGGAGGAGGCTCCTGCTTCAGTCAGTTGTCTTACAGTGTGGAGGAGGAGGGGAATTTGCTGTTCTCATGGGGCACACAGAAAATATTTCTTTATATATTTCCCAGTTTCAATTGTAATATGGGACAAATAGGAGCAAAGACAAGGAGGTGACATCCTTTTAAACTAAGCAATACCCAAACTTACAAGACATTCATCACAGTGCCGCCCTGTTGAAAGGCTCTGACATTGGCATGCTCCTGTAACAGCATCACACACTGAGAAGGGTAAGGTTCCAAAAGGGTTGCAACCACAGTCTGAAATAGAAAAATTGAATTGATATTTAATAGCACAGCAGATATTGAAATGATTATTTTTTGTTTTTTTCATAATTTATTTGGAACTACAACTACTGGCAAGAATATTAAATTACTATTTTTTCCTAGGATAAAATACTGTTTTCAATTTCACAGCTACGTACATTGACAGCCGGCCAGATCATTGGCATTCAGTCCAAAGTAGCCAGGTTTACACTGATCGCAGCGAATTCCTTCAACATTTTCTTTACATACGCATGTCCCAGCAATGATTCCTAGTTTGCGGTCTGTTTTACCTTTACACAATCCATTACCTTGTGTACCATTTGGGTCACAATCACAAGCTGGAAGAAGAGCACAGAATTATTTTAAAATATTTTACGTTATTTACAACTTTTATAGAATCTCGCAAAATCAAGAGGCGCAGGGAGCAGAGAGTGAGAGTAGGGAGCAGTGTGTAAGGCTGTATTCATACTAGCAATTGTCTTTACAATCTTTTTTGCATATGTTTCCTGGGAAAAACATAAAAATAAGGATCCTTAAAGAGGCTCTGTCACCAGATTATAAATGCTCTATCTCCTACATAATCTGATCGGTGCTGTAATGTAGGTAACAGCAGTGGTTTTTATTTAGAAAAACAATCTATTTTCACCAAGTTATGAGCGATTTTAGCTTTATGCTAATGACTTTCTTAATTCCCAACTGGGCGTGTTTTTACTTTTGACCAAGTGGGCGTTGTGGGGAGAAGTGTATGAATCAATGACCAATCAGTGACCAATCAGCGTCATACACTTCTCTCCATTAATTTACTCTGCACATAGTGATCCTGCGTTGTTTACTATGTGCTGTCACATACACCCACATTAACGTTACTGAAGTGTCTTGACAGTGAATAGACATCACCTCCAGCCAGGACGGGATGTCTATTCACAATCCCGATACTTTGCTAATGTTTGTGTGTGACTTAAAGCACAGCAAGCGTAATCTCGCGAGATCACGCTGTAAATGACAGCACAGCGTGATCTTGATGTGCTTTGCTGTAAGTCCCACACACACGTTACCGAAGTGTCAGGATTGTGGATAGACATCCCGTCCTGGTTGGACGTGATGTCTATTTACTGTCAAGACACTTCAGTAACGTTAATGTGGGTGTATGTGACAGCACATAGCGAACAACGCAGGATCACTATGTGCTGAGTAAATGAATGGAGAGAATTGTATGACGCTGATTGGTCACTGATTGGTCAGCATCATACACTTCTCTCCACATTGCCCACTTGGTCAAAAGTAAAAACACGCCCAGTTGGGCATTAAGAAAGTCATTAGCATAAAGCTAAAATCACTCATAACTTGGTGAAAATAGATCGTTTTTCTAAATAAAAACCACTGCTGTAATCTACATTACAGCGCCGATCACATCATGTACAATATATGGCACTTATAATGTGGTGACAGAGCCTCTTTAAATGGATTCCGGTCTTTTGGAATGCAGTATGATACAAAAAATATATCAGTGAAGTTAAAGTTATAAGATTCAAGCAAGCTAGTAGGAAATTGATGGAATTTAATATAATTTTATACATTATTTGTCCAACCAGTGTAGGTGAGTTGCACAAGAAATGCAGAACAAAAAGCATACAATAAAAATGCACATGTCCTATTTACACAAGGATTGTATAGGATTTGAACTTACGAATACAAGTCTCAGGATCAGATATGGCTTTTAGAGGGTCATGATAGAAGTATGGTTTGCACAGTTCACACTGATTTCCTTTGGTATTGTGCTGGCAGTCTTCACATACACCACCACTGGTGCCATTGTTTGCCTGGTATACCAGCATGTTGAAATTACATCTATCAGTGTGTCCATTACAATTGCATTCTGAAAAATGAAAATAAATAAATAAAACACAAAATATTTGTAACAATTACCAGACAAATAATTGTTCTATATTTTAAAAATGTTTCACTTTATGAATGCTTGAGTTATACATATGTTCTTCTCGTAATCTCCATTTATGACTATAAAGTATAGTCCGTCTTGTCACGAGGAGAAAGATTTAGCAGTAAATTCTGAGTGAGTGAACAGTCAGAAGGGGAAGGGGAAGCCTACGAGCCTGATGAGTGGAGGATAATAAGATGTATTACAAAGTATACTCTTATTTCCTCCCGATTCACATTACGAGCAGATAAGGGGAATGGGAAAATGAATGGGAATCAGCGCTTGTATGAGCGCTACGACCCCTTCAAAACAGCTGATCGACAGGGGTCCTAGGAGTCGGACCCCAACCGATCCGATATTGATGGCCTATCCTGAGGATACCCCATCAATTTTTAAGGACGGGAAAACCCCTTTAAATGTTTTTTAGCTTTAGTTGAAGCCTTCTTCTAATAAGGAACAGTAATAAGGAATGCAGCTGTAAACTTACGACATGTTAAAAAGTATAAGTAAACTATAGAAGTATACTATATAAAAAGATAGGACAGGACAACATAAACGTTATGGAGAAATAATAATAATAGTAATTAAGGGGGCTGAAGCGGGAAACTGACAATGTGGCAACAAAATGTGTAAACCAAAAATGGGTAATTGCATTATAAAAGTATATATAAAAAAAGTATCCTGTACTTACTTCTACAGGCATTATCCTCAAATCCAACCGCTGGGCTCCATGGTGCATCATTATAAAATTCTTTACATTTCTCACAGTTTAGACCATCTGTATTATGTTGACAGACGCATTTACCATGAACCTAGAAACAGTAAAAACTTTTAAAGCAGTTGCTTTTCTTTTCTCTTGATTTACATAAAACTATTTGGGAATTTTATTTTATTGAATGTCAGCATTTAAAGAGAACCTTTCACCTGCACATACATGTGCAGCTGAGTGCAGTATGTAATAGGCAGGGCTTCACAAACCCTGGGGCACATTACATTTTTTCCTATCCTCCTAGTTATTTAGATATCGGTGCCATTATATTTGGCGCCCGATATTTGAATCACCTCCTGAACTGTCAATGGGGCGTGTAATTTGCAAGGAGGCGTGTTACTATGGCTGTGACACTGTCCAATCAGCTATGGAGAGTGTCAAAGCTAGAGCTGGATGGAGGAGAGTGTGCGTGCGCACCTCTGCCGCCACCACTGAACAGAAGAGAAGGAGAATGTGAATTCTTCTTCTTCTGTTCCGTGGCGACGGGAGTATTGTCAGCAGCGGTGTCGGAGCTGTGCGCACATGAGCGCGCACTCTCTCACGCCTCAGCTCTCGGCAGACAAGGACGACAAAATTATGTGATCTCTCGCGACTGATGATGCTCCCGCCGCCACGGAACAGAAGAAGAAGAATTCACATTGTTCTTTTTTTCAGTGGTGGTGGCGGAGGTTCGTGCACACGCTCTCCTCTCTCCAGCTCTTGCTATGACACTGTCTTGGACAGTGTCACAGCAATGTTACATGCCCCCTTGCCAATTACACGCTCCATTGACAGTTCAGCCGGTTATTTAAATATCGGGCGCCAAATATAATGGCACCGATATCTAAATAACGGAGGAGGATAGGAAAACAAATGTAAAGTGCCCCAGAGTTTGTGCGGCCCTCCCCATTACATGCTGCACTCAGCTGCACATGTATGGACAGGTGATAGGTTCTCTTTGATTCATAAAATTTTCCCTGGTACCCAACAATATATATTTGTAACACACACTCACAATTACACTCAACTGTAACATACAATGAATATCGGATACGGGGCACTTCCTTTATCTTACCATTCCAGGCTCATTGAAAATATCGCCTCTCATGGTTTCTACTGGGATGCATTGACTGGCATGACCATTGCAAAAGCAGTTTCCTCTTACAATCATTTCATAAATAGCATAGTAATATTTTTCCTGGGGTACACTCTGCCATCCATTTCCTAATGTATCCCCAAAGGTGTGAAGCTTTGTAAAGTTAACTCTTAAATTTGTTACGGTAATTATATCTGGAAAATAAGAGAATAACATTTATTGTCAACTTAAAACAAAAAGACTAATTATAATCACAATACATAAAATTGCTAAGAAAGGCTATGTTCACACGGGGTCTTTTGCCGAGTTTTTTGACGCGGAAACCGCGTCGCAAAACTCGGCAGAAACGGCCCGAGAACGCCTCCCATTGATTTCAATGGGAGGCGTCGGCGTCTTTTTCCCGCGAGCAGTAAAACTGCCTCGCGGGAAAAAGAAGCGACATGCCCTATCTTCGGGCGCTTCCGCCTCCGACCTCCCATTGACTTCAATGGGAGGCAGGAGAAAGCGTGTTTTCTGCCCGCGGCGCTCAATGGCCGCGGGCGAAAAACGGCGCGATCATTGCTATTCACACGTAGTATTTTGGGGGAGGAATATCTGCCTCAAAATTCCGTTTGGAGCTTTGAGGCAGATATTCCTCCCCCAAAATACTCCGTGTGAACATAGCCAAATAAGTTGTGTAGTATACATTTTTTCACTGTATGTGCATAGAAGGCTGTATTTACAGCTGTTGCAACCCTAGGCATGAAGCCTTAATATGCCTTCCTTCAAGGGGTTTTCCCATCTTGGATATTTACGTCTAATCTCGCTACTTGAGTACCGTACCCTGCATTACGTCTGACCATGATTGTTCTCTCTACCTGTTGCACAGAGCCCTGCACTACATCTGACTATAATTGAGACTACATTTGCCCCATCTATTGTATTCCAGATCGAGTACTAGCACTGTTACAAAATAATCAGGCCCAATATGGAGTTCGCAGAATCTAATTTGTCAGAGCACGCTTTTCAGATCTCTAAATTGCATTACATTCTTTTCAACCTCCGTGGACACATAACTGAAGTAAAGAGCCAAGTCACGGAATTAGAAGTACATGTATGGGAGTTGCATGCTTTTTCTACTGTTGTCAGTGCTACTTCCCAAACATATCAGATTCCACCACCTGAAAAGTTTTGGCATAAAAAAGGCTTGTACAGAGGGTTTCTTAACCACTGCCTTCCATCCACAGTCTAATGGATGAACTGAGCGTACTTGTCAAACTTTAAAACAGTATCTACAGTGTTACACAAACTATTTCCAGGATGACTGGGTTTACTTTCTTCCTGCTGCAGAATTTATTGGTAACAACTCTAAACATTTCTCTACATCTCAGAGTCCATGTTTTGCCAACCTGGGTTTTCGCCCCACTTTCATTCATGACCTCCCTATTTCTTTTTCCGTTCCTGCCGTTACTAATAGATTTGTAGGAATTTGGGGATAAACTCCATTTCTTAAGGGGCTATAAGTTGTGCTGAATTTATGTTGCCTATTGTTCTAGAATATGGTGAACTTTGTTTTGTACTGTCTCTTTATAAGGCCATGCGATGTGTGGTAAACTGCTTTTACATCTCAAGATGTGTTTATCCAAGAGAAAGATTTGTTTAGTGCGACATACCTTTTTTATATTTTATGTTATGTTCTAACTGTGTTGCTTGTTTTTGCAGGTTCAGGCAATGATGGCTGGCTACTGTGACTTTAAATTATTTGGTGCTGGAAAAAACGACCCAGACGCCATCTTGACTGAGGTTTGCCGCACCATAACAGCTTTGGGATGGCTGTTACCGCCTAAAGCGGTTTAGTGTGTGGGCTAAGCCCTTAGAGAGAGAGAGAGAAAATGAGCTGCTGTGTGGTGCCGTGTGGCTTGAGTAGGAGCCCTGATATTAAATGGGTCCTGGAGCATTGGTGGGTGATGTGCAGGAGCCTCCCCACGTAAGATAGCGTGCATAGGTGACAGGCAGAGGCCCCCTGCATGAGACAGTGTGCATTGCAGTGTGGTCAAGCGGGAGCCTGACCACAAATGAGATAGAGGCAGCATTGGAAGCCTAAAAAAGGGCCTGGAATTTGGAAAGAACGTCCCCTATATCAGGGAGGAGTGCCCAAGACTCTGTCAGACTGAGTGGTGAGCCAGGGATCACTGCCGGCCTGCACCTGAAGTTGAACCACTTTTTTTAATAACTGTACCTATTGCTTGTTCTGAGTGGTGTGTTTCTGTTCCTGTGGCCATGTGTGCAAATAACACCGGTCTGAGTAAAGAGATTTTGTTTTGCCATCATCCTGATCTCTATAACCTCTTCCAACAGTCTGTCTCTTATTCGTTACGGTACAGTGGTTCATGAGATCTTAGATCTTATTTCTGTGGCGCGCAGCCAGGGCTGCAGGCGATGATTCCAATGATATGAATGATTTTCACCCTCTCTCCGCCTACCAGACACTATAAACAGCAACAGGGAGAAATCTGTCAATCAGCAACAGGAGGGTGGGAGGAGGGTGAAGATGTAAGTTCTCCTAAACTACTGCACTGTAACGAATAAGGGACAGATTGCTGAAATCATAGTGTCTGTCATTACTTTATGCTGCCCTCTGAAGGGGCAGCATACGAAGGTGACAAGTCCCCTTTAATACAAGCTTGTGTCTGCAAACTTACATATTCCAAATAAACAATGATTAGATATTTTGTTCTTTTAGTGATTGTATCATACGTTATTTTTATACCTTGTATGTAGGGATCATATGGGTCATCAATATCAAAACTGGGATCTAGAGCCTTTAAAACCACCTAGAAAACAAATGGATATTATCTTTAGGGACACGTGTGGACTGAGAGGAATATATAATATTATAAGATTTGCTTTACATATAGGTTGTTCAAAGCACAGCTCAAAGTCACCAATATTAATAATTACGTTCCATTGGTATTTCATTCAAATTTGGACTTAGGGCTCCTATACATATGTCCATCCCCCCCAGGTTTTTTTTCCCGTCCAGTGTAGTACGAAAATGATGAAGGGAAACGGATATTTTCCTATGGGGTCATAACATAGCCTTATAGAAGCTGAACTTTGTTATTACCTCTCCTTCTGTTGAAGGCTCCATGTCAGAATATCTGGAATCACAGACTACATCTCCTACTTCATCAGCGTAACCTTCGGGAATGCCTGGAAACGCTAAATCACAATTTTGTGCAAAATATCTAAACACCTTCCACGTCTTTCCAAAATCACGAGATCGCTCAACCAGCATTGCAGCAGGACGGAAGGTCTGGAAAACCAACATAACAAAAAAGTTAATAAAAGTAATAAAATAGATAGATGGATATGAGATGGATGGATGGATGGATGGATGGATGGATGGATAGATAGATAGATATGAGATAGATAGATAGATAGATAGATAGATAGATAGATAGATAGATAGATAGATAGATAGATAGATAGATTAGATATTAGATAGATAGATAGATAGATAGATAGATAGATAGATAGATAGATAGATAGATAGATAGATAGATAGATAGATATGAGATAGATAGATATGAGATAGATAGATATGAGATAGATAGATATGAGATAGATAGATATGAGATAGATAGATAGATAGATAGATAGATAGATAGATAGATAGATAGATAGATAGATAGATAGATAGATAGATAGATAGATAGATAGATAGATATAGATAGATAGATAGATAGATAGATAGATAGATAGATAGATAGATAGATAGATAGATAGATAGATAGATAGATAGATAGATAGATAGATAGATAGATAGATAGATATGAGATAGATAGATAGATAGATAGATAGATAGATAGATAGATAGATAGATAGATAGAAATCACATTTAAAATGGGCGCTCCTGATTTATTTGTGAATTAGATTTTTAGTAAGTTCATATGGGCCTCATTTATCAAAACTGCCTTACAGTAAAAAAAAGTATTGTGTGACAACCAATCAGAGTTCAGCTTTCATTACTTGAACTGCTGTTGAAAAATAACAGCTGCACTATGATTGGTTGCTATTGTTTTTTCTGTTAGATAGTTTTGATTAATAAGGCCCATTGTCTTTTTACGTCATGTTTTTTTTTTGAATGAAATATATTTTAAAGACAAAGTACCTTAAAGGTCATCACAAGATGGCTGAACTGAAATAATGTTTCGAGGTCGAGTCTAATGCTGACCTGGTCATCTCCTAAAGAACAAAATGTAAAAATGTTACTATGCTCCAGAACTCTCCTTTGTCTTAGAGCATTATATCAGCAGAATCACATGTCTATTGTATTTCAAATAGGACTACACATCTCTGTATACAATACACAGCACTGGGCATAGGCTTGGATACGTGACCCATTCCTTCTTAGGCCCCATGCACACGAACGTGTTTTTGTGTCCACAATTCACCTGCAAATCTGCGGGTGAATTGCGGTCCCATTCATTTCTATGGGCCCACGCACACGACCGTGGTTTCACGCTCCCTGCATTGCCTGGGAGCCTGTACCGCAAAAAGATAGGGATGTCTTATTACGGCTGGATTTTGCGGTCTAGGCTCATTGAAATGAATGTACACGGCCATGTGCAAGTCCCGCGATTTGCGGGCGGCCCGCGGATGACACTCCGCATCTGTCAGAGCCGCAAATCACGGGCCATGCACACCACTACGGTCGTGTGCATGAGCCCTAAGTCGATGCTCACGCCCAAAAATGTTTTACAGGGCTGCAGCTGTATGGCAACTTTATTTTTTCTTTTGACAGATCCATCAAAAAAGGTGTACAGTTGGCATTCATTTGACTGATGCATTATCTTTGATAAGTGAACTTTTTGTCTTCAGACCGATTCAAATGTGTGATGTGCAAAGGTATGAAAATGTATACCCTTATTTTTAGATACATCCGTCCTTGACTTGCATAATAAAAAATATATATACCTTAACATATAAGGTTTTTTTTGTGGTGTCCTGTTGTTTTGAAAAGCAAGTGTGTAATCACAAGCGGCAGATATTGTTGCTGAAAATTTCTGTGACTGAAAACCAGTTTGATTGATCTGAATGGAACTTGCAGAAATCCCTGCACTTGCTGCAGAATCCACCACATTCAGATGAATGGAACTCATTTTTAGTCGCAGAAATTTATGCACCAAAAGTAAAAAAAATGTATCCAGATGTAAACCTGCCAGAGGTTTGTCAAAGAACACACCTATGGCATATACAAATCTATAGAAACTGTACAGTAAACATCCCCGGTACCTTTCTTGGTTACAGATGTACATATACTGCCATATATATGTAAAATGTGGTGTGAATTGAGCTTTACCTTCTTGATTGTAGGGAACAGCCCAAACTCATACTTTCTTGTCATCGTAGTGATAGATCCTCCTGACTCTAAGGGGGGATTTACCCAAAAAATGCGGCGTTTTGCGTGCGCAAAAGGCACTTAACAGCTCCGTGTGTCAGCAGCGTATGATGTGCGGCCGCGTGATTTTCGCGCAGCCGCCATCATTATGACACTCCGTTTGGATGTTTGCGAACAGAAAAGCATGTGGTGCTTTTCTGTTTACATTCATAGTTTGACAGCTGTTGCGCGAATCACGCGCGTCCCACGGAAGTGCTTCCGTGTGGAATGCGTGATTTTCACGCATCCATTGACTTCAATGAGTGCGTGATGCGCGAACAACACAGAAATATAGGACATGTCGTGAGTTTTACGCAACGAACTCACGTTGCGCAAAAATCACGGACTGTCTCACGGCCTTATAGACTAACATAGGTAAAAATCATGCGCGTTGCACGGACGTATATCACGTTCGTGTAAATAAGCCCTAAGGGTAAACACTGCAGACATTTTAACAATTTTTTACCGTGCGGAAAGTTCGCAGAGTTTTCGCAAGAGAAATTGACATTCTGCAGATTGGGAATCCGCACCGCAGGTCAATTTCCGCTCTTCTTTTCTGTATATTTTTTACACAGCATTTGGTTGAGATTTAAGAAAACATCATTAACTTTGCTGCTACTATAATACTCTACAGAATTTCCACTCAGAAAATCCAGTTAAAAATTCTGCAGTATATACATTACATGTGAATATACTCTAAGGGTATGTTCACACAGGCAGGATAAACTGTGGAATTTCCGCAATAGAATTATGTGAGGAGATTCCGCACCATTTACAGTAGCAGCAAGCTGGATGAGATATTTCTGAGGCACATGCTGTGGAAAAAAATACAGAAAAGTCATGTGGAAAGTGTTCTGCGGTGCGGCTGTGAAATCTGCAGCATGTCAGTTTATGCTGTGTAATCTGTGCGGAGATGCTGCCTGTTTGGCCCATAGACTTGAATGGCGAGCATAAATTCTGCACTAAAACATGTAAGTTAAAGGAGTTGGCTAGGGATACTTTTTATTTGTATTTTGACTTAATTTGCTATTTACAAATAATTTTGTTATAGACTACTTCTTTCACTATGCCAGCATTTCTGTGATTTTTTTTTAAGTTCCTGTGACGTTCTGTGCCTCAACCCAGCCTGCTCTTCCGCCTGAGCCAAGGCACGGCTCATCATCAATTACGTGTAACTCTGGTCTCACTGCCTGGGGATGACTCACAGCCCCCTGTAAATTGTGCTACCCACGCCCGCATGTAGATAGTGCCACCCTCGCCCCCCTGTAGATATTGCTACCCACACCCCCCTGTAGATAGTGTGACCCACACTTCCCTTGTAGATAGTGCCACCCACGCCCTCTTTGTAGATAGCGCCATTGGGGCTACCTCTATGAGCAGAATCCCCAGCCAGAGCATCGACCACGCTGTGACCAGGGATACTGCTACAGGAGGAGCCCCTAACGTCACTGTCCATATATGGACAGTGACGGCAGGGACTCGCTATAGGAGCGGAATCCCTGGTCAGAGTGTCAGCAATGTTCTGGCCAGGGATTCTGCACTAGGAGTAGCCCCTGACGTAACTGTCCATACATGGATAGTGATGTCAGTGGCTCCTCCTGGAGTGGAATCCCCAGCCAGAGCGATGCCGACGCTCTGGCCGGGGATTCCGCTTCTAGAGGGAACCCCTGAAGTCCCTATCCATATATAACAGGTATGTCAGGGGCTCCCTCTCGGAGCAGAATCCCTGGCCAGAGCGTCAGCAATGCTCTGGCCGGGGATTCCGCTAATAGAGGGAGCCCCTGACATCCCTGTCCATATATCGACTGTGATGTCAGGGGCTCGTCCTGGAGCAGAATCCCGGCCAGACTGTTGTCGACAGTCTGACCGTGGATTCCGCTCCTAGAGGGAGCCTCTGACGTCCCTGTCCAAATATGGACATTGACGTCAGGGGCTCCTCCAGGAGCGAAATCCCTGGCCAGAGCGTCGGTAATGCTCTGGCTGGAGATTCTACTCCTAGAGGGTGCACCAAAGTCGCTATTTACAGGGGAGGGGCGTGGGTGGCACTTTCTACAGGGGGGCGTGGGTGGCACTATCTACTGGGGGCTGCATGGTGCTATCTGCAGGGAGCTGTGTGGTGCTATCTCCAGGGGTGTGTGGCGCTATCTGCAGGGAGCTGTGTGGCGTTATTTACAGGGGTGTGTGCCGCTATCTACAGGGGGTGGTGTGACACTGTACAGGGGGCTGTTTGGCACTATTTACAGGGGTCTGTGGCACTGTGGGCATTATCTACAGGGCACTGTGGCATTATCTATAGAGGGCAATGTGGCATTATCTACAGAGGGCTGTGCAGCGCTATCTACAGGGGGCACTGTGGCATTACCTACAGAGGGCACTGTGGCATTACCTACAGAGGGCACTGTGGCATTATCTACAGAGGGCACTGTGGCATTATCTACAGAGGACTGTGTGGAACCATCTACAGGGAGTGTGTGTGGCATTATCTATGGAGGTCTGTGTGCCGCTATCTGCAGGGGGTGTGTGGCGCTACCTACAGGGGGTGGGAGGCATTATCAACAGGGAGCTGTGTGGCATTATCTACAGATGGAACTGTGGCATTATCTACAGACGGCACTGTGGCATTACCTACAGACGGTTCTGTGGCATTATCCACAAATGGCACTGTGGCATTATCTACAAAGAGCACTGTGGCATTATCTATAGAGGGCACTGTGGCATTATCTGCAGAGGGCACTCTGGCATTATTTACAGAGGGCACAGCAGCATTATCTACAGGGGGTTGTGGCACTATCTACAGAGGGCACTGTGGCATTATTTACAGAGGGCACTGTGGCATTCCCTACAGCGGGCACTGTGGCATTCTCTACAGCGGGGCACTGTGACATTCCATACAGAGGGGACTCAGGTATTATTTACATGGGCACTGTGTGTGGCACTATCTACTTGAGCACTGTGGGACTATCTATGTGGGCACTGGAACTCTATACGTGGGCACTGGCATTAGGGGCGGCTAAGGGGGCATTTTACTGTATGGGGCAGCTATGGGGGCATTATACTCTATGGGGGTATCTGTGTGGGTATTATACTGTATGGGGGCATCTCTGTGGGCATTGTATTGTATGGAGCAGCTTTGGGGGGCATTATACTGTATGGGGGCATCTGTGTGGGCATTATGCTGTATGAGGGCAGCTATGGGGCATTATACTGGATGGGGGCACCTGTGTGGGTGTTATACTGTATTGGGGCATCTGTGTTGGCTTTATACTGTATTGGTGCATCTATGGGGCATTATACTGTATGGGGCAATTAGAGGACATTATACTGTGTGGGGGCAGCAGCTATTTGGCATTATACCGTAGGAGGCAGCTGTAGGGGCATTATACTGTGTGAGTGGTTCTATGGGGGCATTATACTATGGAAAGAACTATGGGAGCATGATACTGTGTGGGATGAACCAGGTGTGTATGGGTGGCTTTAGAGATGCAACTTAAAAGGAAAAAAAATTGCCATGCCGCGCTACGCGCACCACTTCGGTATGGCATAAGGGAGAGAATTACATACATTTATGGTACAGCACACAGTGTATCCGGCCTGGGCACCGCAGGGAGTTCCAGCCAATATATCCACTGCGGAAAGCTGCACATAAATAAAAAATTACTTACTTACATAGCCATGGCGATGCATCCCTCTGCAGTCTTGCAGGGCGGTTCCCTGGGACGACGTTTCATCCCATGCGGTGACATGGGATGAAACGTCATCCCAGGAATAATTCTGGGTAAGTATAAGATTTTCTTTTTTGAGTTGCGTTTATTACGGCGGAATCGCTGCCTTTCCGCCGCCAAAAAATTTAACATGTGCTATTTGTTGCTGGTTCTACCTCCCCATTGAATTCAATGGGGAAAACCCGCAACAAATAAGCAACGATTACAGAAATACAATTGATGTGCTGCCTAATAAAAAAAAAATGCACCGCTGGTCGATTTCTGAGCGTTTTTCTCCGCTCAGAATTTACGCAGTGTGTGGGTGAGATTTGTTCAAATCTCATCCACTTTGCTGCTTCTGTATTATGCTATGGATTTTTCACAACAAAATCCGTTGCAGAAAATCTGCAGTATTTATGCTACGTTTGAACTTATTATTATACACAAAAGAACTCCTCTTGCAAATAGCAATAAGGGGTTAGATGCTATTAATGTAAAGCATACTACCAAACTAGTATTTAAGGCACTCCTAGATAAGTATTTCATACACAGAGGAGAGAAAGGAGCGTAGAAGCCATATAGTAAAAAACTGAAAAAACTTTATTGAACATAGTTATATACACAGAAATTTTTTTAAAAAGGTACAATTGGATAGAGTGACTCTATAAAATGCCAATACAGAAAGGCAGACTCGATAAGTTGCGTATAAGGGTACAGTAGACCGTTATGGGGAGTGGATAAGAGGCAGTATGTGAAAAGCACTAGATGGCATATCCTGGCATAAGTATGAAAGGTAGAGACATAGACACAATATAATGCTGGTGCAAGTCTACGTAGTTCAAAAAGCACAGTTAAGCAATAATCAATCAGTCACAGACTGATACTTCCATACATTCCCCAAGTATTAAGAAGTCTTACCCATAGGAGAGTGTACACAGGAGCCTGACAAACGTGTGGAAAACCCCAACGCGCGTTTCGCGGTATGCTTCCTCAAGGGGTGTCAACAAAATCTGTTGCAGAAAATCTGCAGTATTTATGCTACGTTTGAACTTATTATATTTTAATAGGTATTACCCTCGTACAATTTTATATATAATGTTAGAGCAATTAGATTCACACTAGGTGTACACCACCAATTATTGATATATAAGTATAGGAAAGGGAAGTGGGAAAAGTAGTGTGTATTACCAAAATAGAAAAAATAATAAATATTTTATTTAAACAATTAAAAAAAAAGAAAAACAATGTTTGATGGAAAAAGTGTTGTACCAAGATCCCCTAAATTGGCACACTAAGACAAATTATGTCTAGAATAAATATGCTCCGTTTTATCCGTTTTTATAAAACGGAGCATATTTATTCTAGACATAATTTGCCTTATGTGCCAATTTAGGTGATCTTGGTACAACACTATTTCCATCTAACATTTTTTTTTATTGTTTCAATAAAATATTTATTTTTTCTATTTTGGTAATACACACTACTTTTCCCACTTCCCTTTCCTATACTTATACGTTTGAATTTACCCTAATACAGGATCTCTTGGCACAGATCAAGCAGCAGGTGAGGAAGATGTGCTGACTGGATTGTGTGTACCAGGATCTTTAAGGCTGTGAAAAGCGGTAGGGGAGGGAGATGGGTGCCCGTAATTAGAGCAGGGAAAGGTGGAGACACAGAGCAGCATGATGATTATTAGTGGGTGTTTGTGGCAGTGTGTAGGGAGGGAGCTGGGTGACTGTAATTAGAGCAGGGACATATGGGGACACAAAGCAGCAGGCTGATTATTAGTGATTGTTTGTGACAGTGTGCAGGGAGGGAGCTGTGTGACTGTAATTAGAGAATGGATGAATGGAGACACAGAAGAGCATGATGATTATTACTGGGTGTTTGTGACAGTGTATAGGGAGGGAGATGGGTGCCTGTAAATAGAGCAGGGACAGATGGAGACACAGATGAGCATGATGATTATTAGTGGTTGTTTGCGACAGTTTGCAGGGAGGGACCTGGGTGACTGTAATTAGAGCAGGGACAGATGAAGACACAGGAGCATGATGATTATTAGGGGGTGTTTGTGGCAGTGTGTAGGGAGGGAGCTGGGTGACTGTAATTAGAGCAGGGACATATGGGGACACAAAGCAGCAGGCTGATTATTAGTGATTGTTTGTGACAGTGTGCAGGGAGGGAGCTGTGTGACTGTAATTAGAGAATGGATGAATGGAGACACAGAAGAGCATGATGATTATTACTGGGTGTTTGTGACAGTGTATAGGGAGGGAGATGGGTGCCTGTAAATAGAGCAGGGACAGATGGAGACACAGATGAGCATGATGATTATTAGTGGTTGTTTGCGACAGTTTGCAGGGAGGGACCTGGGTGACTGTAATTAGAGCAGGGACAGATGAAGACACAGGAGCATGATGATTATTAGGGGGTGTTTGTGACAGTGTGCAGGGAGGGAGATGGGTGCCTGTAATTAGAGCAGGGACAGATGTATACAGAGGAGCATGATGATTATTAGGGGGTGTTTGTGACAGTGTGCAGGGAGGGAGATGGGTGTCTGTAATTAGAGCAGGGATAGATGTAGGCAGATGAGCATGATGATTATTAGAGGGTGTTTGTGACAGTGTGCAAGGTGGGAAATGGGTGCCTGTAATCAGAGCAGGGACACATGGAGACAGAGGAGCATGATGATTATTAGGGGGTGATTGTGACAGTTTGCAAGTAGGGAGCTGGGTGACTGTAATTAGCATAGGGAGGGACCCTGTGGACATAAAGGGGCGTGGCAGTATGCACAGAGATGGCTGGGATGCTGTGGAGGGAGGAAGGGGGTGGAACTGTAAGCTGTCTTCTCAGCTATAGCAAGAGATCATTGGTAGGGTGGGTTACAAGACAGGAAACAGCTACGACCAGAAGAAAAGGATGTGAACAAACAGAAAGAGCAAGTGACGATTGAGATAAAAAAGGAACTCATTAAAAGGTTAGTAGGGGGTTTTAGGGAAGGCAAACCAAGGCTAGGGGACACTTTTTAGAAAATAATTTTTTCCTGGCCAACCCCTTTAAGTTTTGTTGCGGTTTGTACAGCATTAAAGAGGCTCTGTCACCACATTATAAGTTGCCTATCTTGTACATGATGTGATCGGTGCTGTAATGTAGATTACAGCAGTGTTTTTTATTTAGAAAAACGATAATTTTTGACGGAGTTATGACCTATATTAGCTTTATGCTATATCGCTATCTGCAGACACATAGACACACTATAACGCTACTCATGTGTCATGACAATGAATATACATTACCTCCAGCCAGAGCGTCATGTGTATTTATTCTCCTGACCACTTCTGTAGCGTCTCTGTGAGTTACAGCATAGCAGGTGTAGTCTTGCGAGATTACACTGTAAACTGTCATTCACAGCGAGATCTCGCTGTGCTGTAACTCACAGAGACACTACAGAAGTGGTCAGGAGAATGAATACACATGACGTCCTGGCTAGATGTAATGTATATTCATTGTCATGACACATGAGTAGCGTTATAGTGTGTTTATGTGACTGCAGATCGCGATATAGCTATATCGCGATCTTCAGTGTAAATGAATGGAGAGAAGTGTTTGACGCTGATTGGTCACTGATTGGTCAGCGTCATACACTCCTCTGTACAACGCCCACTTGGTCATATAGTAAAACACGCCAAGTTGTCCATTGAGAAACTCATTAGCATAAAGCTAATATAGGTCATAACTCCGTCAAAAATGATAGTTTTTCTAAATAAAAAACACTGCTGTAATCTACATTACAGCGCCGACCACATCATGTACAATATAGGCCACATATAATGTGGTGACAGAGCTTCTTTAAGACAGCGGAATGGTTGTAAAAACTGCTGGAAATCCGCAGGTGCACATAAAGTTTATTACAGTAAATGCTTTACACTAAAACCCCGGGTTAACAGGTTCCCGACCGCTGGCCGTAAATATACGGCCAGCGGTCAGGGTCTCTAAAGTCCGGCGTATAGTATATATACGGCCGCACTTCAGAGACTGTGCACGCGCGATCGCGTGCACACAGCTCTATGCCCTGGCTGTTGCTAACAGCCATGGGCACTGGGCAGAATGTCAGGGGTCAATCTTTTGGCCCCTGAACATGTGATCGCTGTGACAACCAATCACAGCGATCACATGCATTTCTGCATAGAAAACAGTGTGCACGCGATCGCGTGCACACAGCCCTGTGCCCTCGCTGTTACCAACAGCTCTGGGCACTGGGCAGAGTATCAGGGACCAATCTGATGGTCCCTGAACATGTGGTCGCTGTGACAACCAATCACAGCGATCACATGCATTTCTGCTTATAAAACAGTGTGCACGCGATCGCGTGCACACAGCCCTGTGCCCGCGATCGCGTGCACACAGCCCTGTGCCCTCGCTGTTACCAACAGCTCTGGGCACTGGGCAGAGTATCAGGGACCAATCTGATGGTCCCTGAACATGTGGTCGCTGTGAAAATCACAGCGACCACATTTGTTTTATTTTGAGTTTTCTGGCAGTAAATCTCCTGCCTCTTTTCTTCTCCTCAAATATTGTTTCAGTTTGAGGAGAAAAAGAGACTCGGGAGAATTGCTGCCAGAAGATTACAGTTACACAAAAAAAAAACAGTTACACTATAAAACATTCTCTGTATAGATAGATTTCTATCTATCTATACAATCTATCCATCTATCTTTTTTTCTATCTATCTACCTTTCTTTCTTTTATTCTATTAGAATAGGCAGGTAGGGAGTATATAATTATATATATATCCACATATATATAATATATATAGCAATAGCGGTTTATTTTTTTGTTAGCGGTAGTGTAGATATATATAGCAGTTAGGCCCCATGCACACGACAGCAAAAAACCTCCGTTTTTGCGGACCGCAGCTGCGGTCCGCAAAAACTGAGCCATTCACTTTCATTGAACGCTGACACCTTTCAGTAGCACTACGGAAGGGTGTCAGTGCCGTGGAAATGTTCCGGGAATTATGTAACATGTCCGTTCTTTCGCATTTTGCGGGCCGTGCTCCCATACTTTGTATGGGAGCACGGCCCGAAAATGCGGCTGTCAGTCAGCGGCCGGCCGTGCCCGCGATCGCGGACAGCAATTGCGGGCACGGTCGTGTGCATGGGGCCTTAGTTTGTGTGTTTTATAAAAAAAATAAAAAAATAAAATTTGTTTAGTTAGTGTTAGTGTTAGTTACGTTATGGCGAGGAAGTTGTTTAGCGCCGAGGAGGCATACGCCATGCTGTGGTCTGAGTCGGAGACCGCATCAGAGATGGCGTCCGAGATGGAACCTGTTTTAGGTAGTGACGATGACAGCGTCACTTCAGGTTCATCTTCAGGGGACGTTGTCCCTGATGCAGTCGAAACTGCAGAACATGAAAGCGCAGGGCCAAGTAGCGCTGTAGCACGGGACAGCCTGGTCCCTCCAGTCCAGGCTCTTGTATGGGCACCTGCCCCATCTTTTGGGCCTAGAATCCACGGATTTACGACCACTCCTGGCATAACCGTGGACAATACAAATTTTGTCCAAATGGATTACTTCCATTTATTTATAACGGACGACATCCTAAATCAGATTGTCCACGAAACAAATTTATATGCCACGCAATATATAAGGCAGAAACCTTCATCCACCCATGCCAGAGATTGGACGCCCACCAATTTGCAGGAATTACCTAAATATGGGTATTGTCAAAAAGCCCTCCATTAGGTCTTACTGGTCAACAAGACCCGCCCAAGCCACCCCAGTATATTCTGCAGTAATGCCCAGGTCTCGTTATGAGACAATAATGAGGTTCCTCCACTTCAATGACAACGCACAGGCCCCCCCAAGTACCGATGCAAACCGGGATCGGTTGTTCAAAATAAGACCGCTAATAAATTCCCTGAATAATTTATTTCTGCAACTCTACACCCCTGAGCAGAATGTAAGTGTGGACGAGCAGATATTTTGGAAGTGTTATAGAAACTCTGTTGAGTTTTGTAAAACCAGCTTTGAAAAAAAGCGATATGTGAAATAATCTTCTTCTATCGTCCGCCCTCCTACATCTCTATGTGATAAATAAGACACATATATTTGGTATCCCCGTGCACGGGAGAAGTGGCAGAATGTGAAAGGAGATGAATTTTGTCCGTGGTCTATACCGTGTGTGAAAAATGCTGGTATAAACTGACGCATTTGCTAAAAAATTGCTAATTTTATTTTGTTCCATCTTATTCAAGAAACTTTCAGAAGAAAACTGGACTGTCTAAAAATATGATAAACCCCTTGAAGAAAACCTTGTGGGGTCTGCTTGCGTGAATGAAGTCATTTATGGGGTGATTCTAATCTTTCAGCAGCATTACACCCCCAGAAAACAGTATGCGGCTCTAAAGTCAAGTGCAGAATTCCTGGACCGAAAAGGCCAAAAAGCCTCCTTTTATGCCAAGCCCTGGCACATGCCCGCACAGTGAATAAGGCACACATATTTGGTATCCCCATGCACGGGAGAAGTGGAAGAACGTGAAAGGAGATGAATTTTGGCCGTGGTCTATACCGTGTGTGAAAAATACTAGCCTAAACTGACGCATTTGCTAAAAAAGTGCTGATTTTATTTTGTTCCATCTTATTCAAGAAACTTTCAGAAGAAAACTGGACTTGCTAAAAATATGATAAACCCCTTGAAGGAAACCTTGTGGGGTCTACTTGTGTGAACGAAGTCATTTATGGGGTGTTTCCAATGTTTCAGCAGCATTAGGCCCCCCAGAAAACAGTATGCTGCTATAAAATCAAGTGCAGAATTCCTGGACCGAAAAGGCCAAAAAGCCTCTTTTTATGCCAAGCCCTGGCACATGCCCATGAATAAAGCACACATATTTGGTATCCCCATGCACGGGAGAAGAGGAAGAATGTGAAATGCGATGAATTTTGTCCGTGGTCCATTTTGTGTGTGAAAAAGCTAGCATAAACTGACGCATTTGTTAAAAAAAAAAGCTAATTTTATTTTGTTCCATCTTATTCAAGAAACTTTCAGAAGAAAACTGGACTGTCTAAAAATATGATAAACCCCTTGAAGGAAACCTTGTGGGGTCTACTTGTGTGAATGAAGTCATTTATGGGGTGTTTCTAATGTTTCAGCAGCATTAGGCCCCCCAGAAAACAGTATGCGGCTCTAAAATCAAATGCAAAATTCCTGGACCAAAAAGCCTCCTTTTATGCCAAGCCCTGGCACATGCCCGCACAGTGAATAAGGCACACATATTTGGTATCCCCATGCACGGGAGAAGTGGAAGAACGTGAAAGGAGATGAATTTTGGCCATGGTCTATACCGTGTGTGAAAAATACTAGCCTAAACTGACGCATTTGCTAAAAAAGTGCTGATTTTATTTTGTTCCATCTTATTCAAGAAACTTTCAGAAGAAAACTGGACTTGCTAAAAATATGATAAACCCCTTGAAGGAAACCTTGTGGGGTCTACTTGTGTGAATGAAGTCATTTATGGGGTGTTTCTAATGTTTCAGCAGCATTAGGCCCCCCAGAAAACAGTATGCGGCTCTAAAATCAAATGCAAAATTCCTGGACCAAAAAGCCTCCTTTTATGCCAAGCCCTGGCACATGCCCGCACAGTGAATAAGGCACACATATTTGGTATCCCCATGCACGGGAGAAGTGGAAGAACGTGAAAGGAGATGAATTTTGGCCGTGGTCTATACCGTGTGTGAAAAATACTAGCCTAAACTGACGCATTTGCTAAAAAAGTGCTGATTTTATTTTGTTCCATCTTATTCAAGAAACTTTCAGAAGAAAACTGGACTTGCTAAAAATATGATAAACCCCTTGAAGGAAACCTTGTGGGGTCTACTTGTGTGAATGAAGTCATTTATGGGGTGTTTCTAATGTTTCAGCAGCATTAGGCCCCCCAGAAAACAGTATGCGGCTCTAAAATCAAATGCAAAATTCCTGGACCGAAAAGGCCAAAAAGCCTCCTTTTATGCCAAGCCCTGGCACATGCCCGCACAGCGAATAAGGCACACATATTTGGTATCCCCATGCACGGGAGAAGTGGAAGAATGTGAAAGGAGATGAATTTTGTCCGTGGTCTATACCGTGTGTGAAAAATACTAGCCTAAACTGACGCATTTGCTAAAAAAGTGCTGATTTTATTTTGTTCCATCTTATTCAAGAAACTTTCAGAAGAAAACTGGACTTGCTAAAAATATGATAAACCCCTTGAAGGAAACCTTGTGGGGTCTACTTGTGTGAATGAAGTCATTTATGGGGTGTTTCTAATGTTTCAGCAGCATTAGGCCCCCCAGAAAACAGTATGCGGCTCTAAAATCAAATGCAAAATTCCTGGACCGAAAAGGCCAAAAAGCCTCCTTTTATGCCAAGCCCTGGCACATGCCCGCACAGCGAATAAGGCACACATATTTGGTATCCCCATGCACGGGAGAAGTGGAAGAATGTGAAAGGAGATGAATTTTGTCCGTGGTCTATACCGTGTGTGAAAAATACTAGCCTAAACTGACGCATTTGCTAAAAAAGTGCTGATTTTATTTTGTTCCATCTTATTCAAGAAACTTTCAGAAGAAAACTGGACTTGCTAAAAATATGATAAACCCCTTGAAGGAAACCTTGTGGGGTCTACTTGTGCGAATGAAGTCATTTATGGGGTGATTCTAATGTTTCAGCAGCATTACGCCCCCCAGAAAACAGTATACGGCTATAAAATCAAATGCAAAATTCCTGGACCGAAAAGGCCAAAAAGCCTCCTTTTATGCCAAGCCCTGGCACATGCCCGCACAGTGAATAAGGCTCACATATTTGGTATCCCCATGCACGGGAGAAGTGGAAGAATGTGAAAGGAGATTAATTTTGGCCGTGGTTCATACCGTGTGTGAAAAATGCTAGCATAAACCGACGCAATTGTTAAATTCTTGCATTTTTTTCCAATTTTGCCCACTTTAGAGAAAAAAAAAATAATTATATATACTGACAAATGCCACTAAAACAAAGCCCTATCTGTCCTTTAAAAAGAGTGTAAAATTCAAAGATGAACTTTATTCACCTGCTGAGTTATAGTCATCTAAAAAGCGCGTAGCAAAATTGTGAAATTTGCTCTGGTCATTTAGCTGTAAAACAGCCTAGTCCTTAACCGGTTAAACCGCTGCGGGAAAATCTGCAATTTTTTCCACATCTCAATTGCGTTTCCACAGTAAAATGCACAGAAAAAAAATAAAACCGTGTGTGGTTTAGCTCCATGGGTTTTGATCACACTAGTTGTATAGGCACTCTTAAGCCAGAATCCCACATATAGTTTTAATGCAGTTTTTGGCGATATTTTTGGCTCAGTTTTTTAGCCAATCACAGGAGGGGTCACAAAAGAAAGGAGATGCATCTGTATTTTCTTTACACTTTTACTTCTTATTTAATCTTTCTGAATTGAGCTAAAAAATCTGAGCCAAAAACGTCAACAAAACGGCATGAAAATTGTGGTCTAGTGTGGTCAAAATCCATGCTGCTAAACCACACACTGTTTTACTATCAATTACTGCAGCTCTTAAGTGCACCTTTTGGCAGCACAGTTTTTACAGGTGAAACGCGTTAAAAACACATGTAAAAACCATGCGGCCTTAAATGCATTTTCTTTTGTATGCCATTATAAGCATTGATCACAACATACAAAAAGTTGAATGGCAGAGATCAGCGGTTTCTCTGATTTTTACCATTAGGCCTTGTTGACGCACTGCTGAAGATTTTGAATGCATTTTTTAAGCCAAACCAGAATTGGATCCAGGAGAGCAGATCTGTAAGTCCTTCCTTTAGATATATTTTTCCTGTTTAGGGTCCGTTCCTGGTTTTGGCTCAAGAAATGTATTCAAAATCTTCAGAAAATTTGCACAGTGTGAACAAAGTCTTAAAGCAAGGTTGCATCTGTGTATTACAGATATTGCCCTGCTCCTGATCATGTGATCTTACTAGCAGTGCTTAAAGCAAGGTTGCATCTGTGTATTACAGATATTGCCCTGCTCCTGATCATGTGATCTTACTAGCAGTGCTCGTCATTATACGGTTACTGCCCTCTCGTTCGTGAGACGCATACTTTTCATGTGTCAGCAAGTAGTTAATGATCTGAACTTTCTTTATACTTTATTATAATCATTTACGTTATTGTATTTATTCTGTATAATAGAATATTTTTTGACATTAGTTATACTTTTTTTTTAACAATAGTTATACACAAAGTCTTACCATTTTCAGACTGCCACCACTTCTTTTTCCAATCTGGATCAAATGTTGAAATAACATTTTCAATCCAGTGACTATTGGTATTATAATACTGATTATATGGATTCCTGGAATCACAGATGAAACATTTCTGATCATCCTATGATAAAAAGAGACATAAATATGCATCAATGTATTTTTCTTTCTCTACACAGATATGTAGCTAGATAAAGAAATATGTGATGATACAAATACTATTTGCAAAATAGACTCAAAATGTGTTATAAATGTCCTTACCATATTGTCATTTCTAAAGCAAGCTGGCGGAGATCAAGACTGTTCTATTATTTATCCCAGTATGGTTTTCATTGCATTGTGGGGAATGAGTTTACACAGCAATTAATAGGCTATGTGCACACACAAAACGAAAAACGGCTGTAAAATACGGAGCTGTTTTCAAGGGAAAACAGCCTCTGATTTACAGCCGTTTTTTTATGCATCAGGCATTTTTTGATGCTTTTTTTATGGCCATTTTTGGAGCTGTTTTTCTATAGACCCAATGAAAAATGGCTCCAAAAACGGCTCAAGAAGTGACATGCACTTCTTTTTTACGGGGTGGTTTTTTAAAAGTGCCCTGTGGGAACGAAATGCCATTTTCCCATTGACATCAATGGGCAGATTTTTGGAGGCGTTCAGACTCCGTCGTTTTAGCCGTTTTTCGGGGCGTTTATGGCCTGAAAAACAGCTGAAAATAGGCTGTGTGAGGAACGGATGGCATCTATAGCTAAAACTGTAAAAGGAAAAGAGTGAAGGGGATCCAGCACTATACCGGCGCTGCAACCTCTTCATTCTTAGGATTGCCCATGTATGTAAAAATGTATTCATATCTTATAAAGGGATAGCATATCGCTAGGACGTGCCATCATTTTATGATCGGTGGGAATCCAACTTCTGGGACTCATGTCCCAGAGGTTGGATTCCCACCGATCATAAAGTGATGGCACGTCCTAGCGATATGCTATCCCTTTATAAGATATGAATACATTTTTACATACATGCATACATTTCTATATTTCCCCATAGTAAAGCATGAGAACCACCTTAGGCACAAGCTGTTCTTTTAAGAGAGCATATCTCTGTACATATGGCAACCAATGGAGCCTGTACAACAGAATGGAGATTGTACGGCTCGCTACTAATGACGCAACATATGACCTTCATGTACATGAGCTCTTAGACTGTGAAATTGTTCTCTTAAGATATTTACTAGTGCCACAGTTATAGTGTTTATTAAACTGTACCTCTAAGTAGCTGATAATGCAGTATCTCCGAGGCTCCTCTTGTCCACATGTGGAAGATGCTGACAGCTGTTTACTGCGTCCCACCAGAAGATCCCCAAGTGTTGGATAACAGGAGCCATCTTCACAGTTTCCCTGACCACTGACAAGACTTAGAAGCTCTCATTGGGATAAGAAAAAAACCTGATGAGTTCATGAATTATTTGGCATCAGAATAATACAAAATAAATTCCGGAATTGTCTTCCTTATTTATATAAATTTCATCACAAAAAAAAAGGTAGTTAAATTAGGCAAAGGATAGATCAATATGCAAGTTCGTATCTTTCCTGGATTTTGGGGTAACATATTGCATCACAATGACAAGAATAGGGATCTACAAATTGTAATAGATGACTTCCCCTACGTTTATCCATCGATAACAGAAGGTTTTTAAACTGCAAACAACACCTAAGACCGTTCTGGATTTTGTCTTTCTAAAGAAACATTACATGAAAGTGGTAGACAGTGAGGTTACCCTGACAGTGAGACATATTTATCAATGGACACATGTATGGCAGTCAGAGCTGGCACAGAGCTTTTGTGTGTTTCACAAGAGTTGTTAGTATTAAAAATATTTACCATGGGCCACGTGACGTTTCAAAATTATGTCTCAGGCATCTTTAAAACTTAAAAGGTTGTCTCATGAATACAACCCCTTTTTAAATAAGAAGCCAAGTACTCTCCCCCCCCCCCCCCCAACGAGCAGTCATGGGCAGCCACACATATTATATTATATGCCAGCCATTCCAATGGATGGCTGTCCTTGTAATGTATGGACGCACTAGTTCCACCAGAGCGGCTCTGCGTTGGGACAAATAAAGGAGGGTCATTACCTAATAGGGCAAAAGGACAGGGGTTGTCATGGTGGCAAAAACACGCCCCTATGTCAATCCCTAGTCTAGGAGCATGTTTTTGTTGTATTTACCTAAAATGTATTTCTCATAAAATAACAATTCTGGAGGATCTTTTCATAGAAAGTTGTGCCGTTCCTCTGTTATTCCTCAGAGAATTTTTTTAAATAAATAAACAAATGTGTGTATCCGGGACATAGAAAGGAGCTGGCTTAGTTAATAAACTGAGTCAGACAGCCAGCCCCTTCATCATGTTACTGGTCACGTGGCGACACGCAGTGAAGGGGAACACTGCCTCCGTTGCCTGCTCTATCTTTTTCCTCACAGTGGTCTGTCTTTTTGCTCACAGAGGTCTGTCTTTTTCCTCACAGAGGTCTGTCTTTTTCCTCACAGAGGTCTGTCTTCTTCCTCACAGAGGTCTGTCTTTTTCCTCACAGAGGTCTGTCTTTTTCCTCACAGAGGTCTGTCTTTTTCCTCACAGAGGTCTGTCTTTTTCGTCACAGAGGTCTGTCTTTTTCCTCACAGAGGTCTGTCTTCTTCCTCACAGAGGTCTGTCTTTTTCCTCACAGAGGTCTGTCTTTTTCCTCACAGAGGTCTGTCTTTTTCCTCACAGAGGTCTGTCTTCTTCCTCACAGAGGTCTGTCTTTTTCCTCACAGAGGTCTGTCTTTTTCCTCACAGAGGTCTGTCTTTTTCCTCACAGAGGTCTGTCTTCTTCCTCACAGAGGTCTGTCTTCTTCCTCACAGAGGTCTGTCTTTTTCCTCACAGAGGTCTGTCTTTTTCCTCACAGAGGTCTGTCTTTTTCCTCACAGAGGTCTGTCTTCTTCCTCACAGAGGTCTGTCTTCTTCCTCACAGAGGTCTGTCTTTTTCCTCACAGAGGTCTGTCTTTTTCCTCACAGAGGTCTGTCTTTTTCCTCACAGAGGTCTGTCTTTTTCCTCACAGAGGTCTGTCTTTTTCCTCACAGAGGTCTGTCTTTTTCCTCACAGAGGTCTGTCTTTTTCCTCACAGAGGTCTGTCTTATCTGCATGCATGTAGTGGTTATCTACTCGTGGATGTATTGGGATGCTGTTTGCTTTTAGCTTCAACTCTCTTCTCACAGGTATACTCTCTTAGACTGTTATGATGATGCATACACATGTCCCATTAGTGAAGAGAGCCACACTGTTACCACAGGTGAAAAAAAATACACATTTCTAGTTATTGCTTCCATGGAAAATCATGATCAAATTAATACATGAAGTTTCTGCCACCTGTGTTTTATTCAATTGTAGTAAAACAATAAAAAACAACACTATAACCCCAGAGTCAGGGTGTGCTGCGCTTTGTAAGACCTGCCACATTATATAGGAATTGCACAAGTTCTGTGCTGAATTGTGTGAATGTATTTGTTTTTAAATGTTGTGTATTGCAATGTAATATCTGGCAACAATGGTCAAACACACACATAAAAGAGCAAGAAAACAACCCTAGGCTTTGTTCACATTTGCGTTGGAGGTTTCTAACGGAACCTCAGTCGGAACCTTCCATTATACTTGCCGGCCAGAATAGCGCAGCATTCAGCTCTATTCTGTCCGGAAAAATGACGGAAACCATAACGAAAACCCGAAGGAATCCATTAAAGTATATTGGTTCCATCTGGCGCTGTTGTTTTCCGACATGCACTTAAGTTTTTTTAATTTTTGTGTTCCTATGACGGAACAGAAATACAAAAAAGCAGGTGCAGGTGTGAATAGAACCTTACATATGGAGTGTAAAAGAGGGTCGTTTATTAGTACATCTGAAATACAAATAGAGTATTATGTGTGTCACTTATTAAAGCAATATTACAAAAGAAAGGCAAAAATTACACGCCTACTGTTATCATTCTTAGTGTACCCTCTGCCTCCAGTACCTGTGCATTGCTAGGACATTACCAAATAAATCACTCATATATATTAGTTTCTTTCCCTTCTCAATGGCTAACAAATCTAATCTATCTATCTATCTATCTATCTATCTATCTATCTATCTATCTATCTATCTATCTATCTATCTATCTATCTATCTATCTATCTATCTATCTATCTATCTATCTATCTATCTATCTATCTATCTATCTATCTATCTATCTATCTATCTATCTATCTATCTATCTATCTATCTATCTATCTATCTATCTATCTATCTATCTATCTATCTATCTATCTATCTATCTATCTATCTATCTATCTATCTATCTATCTATCTATCTATCTATCTATCTATCTATCTATCTATCTATCTATCTATCTATCTATCTATCTATCTATCTATCTATCTATCTATTTCATTGATGATGTGTTCTGCTACTTATAAGACATTGCACAAATTATATTGACAGCAAATCTGTTCTAAAATTAAAACTGCAAAATTCCTATATCTATCAAATTATGCTTTAAATATTTCCTTGCCCATTACCTATTATCAGTGGTTCTCTATCTATCTATCTATCTATCTATCTATCTATCTATCTATCTATCTATCTATCTATCTATCTATCTATCTATCTATCTATCTATCCCCAAATCTATTTATCTAGCTGCTCTGTGGCTTGAAAAAAGCAAGTGGGTTGTAGATCAAGTGGAGTTCCAAAAACCGGAGTTGAAAAGAGGAGTTAAAGCCCCAGTAAGTGCTCTTCTACTTCTTCTTTTTGATTAACACCTGTTCGCTGTTTTTTTTGTAACTTGGATAATGGATAGCAAGATTGGAGGTTTTCTTCAGTGCACAGTTTGCCATATGTATGCACGACTGGAGCCGGAGTTCAAGGGTGAATATCTCTGTGGCAGATGTGAGCATGTTGTTCACCTGGAAGCTCGTATTAGAGATCTGGAGGAGCAGAATGCAACACTGAGGAGGATAGACAATCTTGAGCTGAGCTTGCTGCTCACGGAGCATGCAGTTAGTGGGTTACAACTGGAGGGTGAAGACATGGGTGAGCAGGATCAGGTAAGTAGCTGGGTTAATGTAGTTAGGGGCAGTAGAAAGGGGTCAAAGAAAAGGAATGCCGATCCGGTTTCTGACATTCCAGGCAAAATTGCCAAGTTGGGTGATGATGCGAGGGTGTCAGTCTCAAAAATGGCAGCCCTAGTGGATACTGATCTCCCTAACAGCCGGGAGAACAGCCCAGCTAGTAGTCGGCGGGATGGTAATGCAGGTAAGACAAGACAATTGATAGTTGTAGGGGATTCTATAATCAGGAAGACGGATAGAATAATTTGTCGCCAAGACCACCTCAACCGAATGGTTTGCTGTCTCCCTGGTGCCAGGGTTCGGCATGTGGTGGAACGGGTGGACAAATTGCTGGGAGGGGCTGGTGATGATCCAGCTGTCGTGGTCCATGTCGGTACCAACGACAGAATAAATGGTAGGTGGAGGAGCCTTAAGAATAATTTTAAAGAACTAGGCTACAAGCTGAAGGGAAGGACCTCGAAAGTAGTATTCTCAGGAATACTGCCTGTGCCATGCGCATCACAGGAAAGACAGCGGGAGCTCAGGGAGTTAAATGCATGGCTGAAGTCTTGGTGTAGAGGAGAAGGATTTGGGTTCCTAGAGCACTGGGCTGACTTTTCATTGGGGTACAAACTGTATTCTGCAGATGATTTGCACCTAAATGGAAGGGGGTCCGCTGTGCTGGGGGAGAGAATTCTAGCTGGGGTGGCGGAGTATTTAAACTAGGGCTGAGGAGGGAGGTCAATGTAGAAAAAAAAAGGGGTAGCCAGGTTAGAGAGGGGTCAGACTATATTGGTGGGGGGAGAAACAGAATGTGGGGAGAGGACTAGACAACAAGATAAGGAGATCCTTTCGTTACAAAACATCAGTGTAAATAAAAAGGCCCGATTAATGTCAAATCACATTTCTGATAATAAAAGTGAAAAACTGACAGGCAAGTTAAAGTGTATGTTCACAAATGCCAGAAGTCTAGCAAGCAAAATGGGGGAGCTGGAGGCCTTGATACTGGAAGAAAATATAGATATAGTTGGTGTTGCTGAAACATGCCTGGACTCTTCACATGACTGGGCTGTAAATCTACAGGGTTTTATACTTTTTCGGAAAGACAGGACAAATAGGAAAGGTGGTGGTGTATGTCTGTATGTGAGAAGTGATATGAAGGCGAGTGTGAAAGAGACAATAGTGGGTGAATACTGTGAGGAGGTTGAAACCTTGTGGGTGGAACTAGAAAGGGAGGTAAACACTGAAAAAATTACTTTTGGTGTAATCTATAGACCCCCCAATATAACTGAGGAGATGGAAGTTCAGCTATATAAACAGATGGAGCGGGCTGCACAGGCGGGTACTGTAGTGATAATGGGAGATTTTAATTTCCGGGATATTAATTGGTGTCATGGTTCAGCTTCAACTGCAAAGGGGAGACATTTCCTCAACCTGTTGCAGGAAAATTTTATGGGCCAGTTTGTGCAAGACCCGACTAGAGGTGAAGCTCTGTTGGATCTGGTCATTTCTAATAATGCAGATCTTGTTGGGAATGTCAATGTTCATGAAAACCTCGGTAACAGTGATCATAATATAGTTACATTTTACCTATACTGTAAAAAACAAACGCAGGCTGGGAGGGCAAAAACATTTAATTTTAAGAAAGCCAATTTCCCCAGGATGAGGGCTGCAATTCAGGATATGGACTGGGAAGAACTAATGTCAAATAATGGAACAAATGATAAATGGGAGATTTTCACATCTACTTTGAGTTATTATAGTGCAAAATTTATTCCTATAGGTAACAAGTATAAACGACTCAAATTAAACCCCACATGGCTTACACCTTCTGTGAAAGGGGCAATACACGACAAAAAATGGGCATTTAAAAAATACAAATCTGAGGGTACAGCTGTAGCCTTTGTAAAATATAAAGAGCTTAATAAAATCTGTAAAAATGTAATAAAATTAGCAAAAATACAAAATGAAAGGCAGGTGGCCAAGGATAGTAAAACAAATCCCAAAACATTCTTCAAGTATATAAATGCTAAAAAGCCAAGGTCTGAACATGTAGGACCCCTAGATAATGGTAATGGGGAGTTGATCACAGGGGATCAAGAGAAGGCAGAGTTACTAAATGGGTTCTTTAGCTCTGTATATACAACAGAAGAAAGAGCAGCTGATGTAGCCGCTGCCAGTGCTGTTAATATATCAGTTGATATACTGAATTTGATGAATGTAGATATGGTCCAAGCTAAATTAAATAAAATAAATGTGCACAAGGCCCCGGGACCAGATGGGTTACACCCTAGAGTCCTTAAGGAGCTTAGTTCAGTTATTTCTGTCCCCCTTTTCATAATATTCAGAGAATCTCTAGTGACTGGTATAGTGCCAAGGGACTGGCGCAGCGCAAATGTGGTGCCTATTTTCAAAAAGGGCTCTAGGTCTTCCCCAGGTAATTATAGACCAGTAAGCTTAACATCCATCGTGGGGAAAATGTTTGAGGGGCTATTGAGGGACTATATACAGGATTATGTGACAATAAATAGCATTATAAGTGACAGCCAGCACGGTTTTACTAAGGACAGAAGTTGTCAAACTAACCTAATCTGTTTTTATGAAGAGGTGAGCAGAAGTCTAGACAGAGGGGCCGCTGTGGATTTAGTGTTTTTGGACTTTGCAAAGGCATTTGACACTGTCCCCCATAGACGCCTAATGGGTAAATTAAGGACTAATAGGTTTAGAAAATATAGTTTGTAATTGGATTGAGAATTGGCTCAAGGACCGTATCCAGAGAGTTGTGGTCAATGATTCCTACTCTGAATGGTCCCCGGTAATAAGTGGTGTACCCCAGGGTTCAGCGCTGGGACCACTATTATTGAACTTATTTATTAATGATATAGAGGATGGGATTAATAGCACTATTTCTATTTTTGCAGATGACACCAAGCTATGTAATATAGTTCAGTCTATGGAAGATGTTCATGAATTGCAGGCAGATTTAAACAAACTAAGTGTTTGGGCGTCCACTTGGCAGATGAAGTTTAATGTAGCTAAATGTAAAGTTATGCATCTGGGTACCAACAACCTGCATGCATCATATGTCCTAGGGGGAGCTACACTAGCGGATTCACTTGTTGAGAAGGATCTGGGTGTACTTGTAAATCATAAACTCAATAACAGCATGCAAAGTCAATCAGCTGCTTCAAAGGCCAGCAGGATATTGTCGTGTATTAAAAGAGGCATGGACTCGCGGGACAGGGATGTAATATTACCACTTAGTGAGGCCTCATCTAGAATATGCAGTTCAGTTCTGGGCTCCAGTTCATAGAAAGGATGCCCTGGAGTTGGAAAAAATACAAAGAAGAGCAACGAAGCTAATTAGGGGCATGGAGAATTTAAGTTATGAGGAAAGATTGAAAGAATTAAACCTATTTAGCCTTGAAAAAAGACGACTAAGGGGGGACATGATTAACTTATATAAATATATTAATGGCACATACAAAAAATATGGTGAAATCTTGTTCCTTGTAAAACCCCCTCAAAAAAAAGGGGGCACTCCCTCCGTCTGGAGAAAAAAAGGTTCAACTTGCAGAGGCGACAAGCCTTCTTTACTGTGAGAACTGTGAATCTATGGAATAGCCTACCGCAGGAGCTGGTCACAGCAGGGACAGTAGATGGCTTTAAAAAAGGGTTAGATAATTTCCTAGAACAAAAAAATATTAGCTCCTATGTGTAGAAATTTTTCCTTCCCTTTTCCCGTCCCTTGGTTGAACTTGATGGACATGTGTCTTTTTTCAGCCGTACTAACTATGTAACTATGTAGACAGAAAATACAAAAATGCAACAGCACTGGCGGCTTATTGGTGCAAGCCCTGGGGAACAGACCCTCGTCCCGTATATACACACAGCAAAAAATAGGCAGAACTCCGTAGATCAAGTGAAAAAAGTGTGGGTACTTTATTACCCTCGGTGCCACGTTTCAGCTCCTAACACCGGAGCCTTTCTTCAGGTTATTAACACAGTGCAAAGCAATCAGTAAAGATCCCATCATTAAGTTTTTTAAAGTGCAATTCAAATGGTCTGCAGTGAAAATGTACTATTCAGGAATATACAGTAGGATACACAAACTTATTGACAGTGTAAAATCGTTTCAAACATTGTGTACAATCAATAGTTACACAAAAATTGTAAAAATATTGTTAAAGAGGCTCTGTCACCACATTATAAGTGCCCAATCTTCTACATAATGTGATTGGCGCTGTAATGTAGATTACAGCAGTGTTTTTTTTATTTAGAAACACGATACATTTTGACGGACTTATGACCTATTTTAGATTTATGCTAATTACTTTCTTAATACCCAACTGGGCGTTTTTTAGCTTTTGACCAAGTGGGCATTGTGGAGAGAAGTGTATGACGCTGACCAAGTTGGCATTGTGGAGAGAAGTGTATGACGCTGACCAATCAACGTCATACACTTCTCTCCATTCATTTACTCAGCACATAGTGATCTTGCGAGATCATGATGTGCAGTCACTTACTCACACATTAACGTTACTGAAGTGTCTTGACAGTAAATAGACATCACTTCCAGCCATGACGTGATGTCTATTCACAATCCCGACACTTCGGTAACACGAGATCACGCTTGCTGTCATTAACTCCCACACAAACGTTACCGAAGTGTCGGGATTGTGAATAGTCATCACGTCCTGGCTGGAGGTGATGTCTTTTCACTCTCAAGACGCTTCAGTAACGTTAATGTGTGAGTAAGTGACAGCACATCGTGATCTAGCAAGATCACTATGTGCAGAGTAAATGAATAGAGAGAAGTGTATGACGCTGATTGGTCAGCGTCATACACTCCTCTTTACAATGCCCACTTGGTCAAGAGTAAAAACACGTTCAGTTGGTCATTAAGAAAGTAATTAGCATAAATCTAAAAAAAGGTCATAACTCCATCAAAAGTTATTGTTTTTCTAAATAAAAAACACTGCTGTAATCTTCACTACAGCGCCGATCACATATATGGCACTTATAATGTGGTGACAGAGCCTCTTTAAATACTGAGAGGAGGGGATGGACACGTTGGTGATGTGGATAGCAGTCAGGTGTGTGCATGATTGATACATCTAAAATAAAACTAAAAGTAATCACCTCCAGGGATCCAGTAATCATTTTGGTGTCTTAGCCATTCTCCTGCATCTGCGTGTTGCGCATGCGCATAACGTCAATAGCAAGTGTGACTGTCCGCGCATGCGCCATAGCAATTTTAAATAACAGCTGCCGAACAGGGGCTACAATTAATACACGTGCACATTAGTACATACCCAGCCGTGTTGGTCATTCTACCGAAGAAAAATGCAATATAAGGAAGAATGGACCATATTAAACAGGGAAAGTCTAATGGCGGTTATATGGAGGGGAGAAAATTGTTTTCATAGCTGTAAACACATGTAAGGGTTCAGTGTAAGTACGAATAAGTAATAACGTAACGCATCTATATCAAAATATCGGCAGTGATAAGATCATACCACCCAATGGACCGCAAGACTTGCCTTGCGGTCCACCGGGTGGTATGCTCTCATCACTACCGATATTATGATATAGATGCATTACGTTATTGCTTATTCGACTATAAATACTTTTATCATTATAATAATTTTCATCTTTTTTCATTCCTTTTAGAACACTACGTCTCAAGCGTTTATCACCACAGGGGGTCCAGGAAGAGCCTCTAATGTTTTCATATATGTTATTGAATGTTCTCTGTCTGTGATAGAGGTACCATTGATTTATAATAATTTCTATGTACATACCCCAGTAGCTATGACCGTTGGTAGGGATCTATGGCTGTTTTAACTTTATTTGCTTAATATTGCTGTGCGTACAGCTTATGTGGCTTATACATGTTTTTAGGGATCTCATATTTGGGGTTACTCTGTGACTCTCATTTGAGGATGAGCGGCACACTGTTCTGTACCACAGATCAGCGATGCATCTCCTCATACCTGGTACTGTGACGATGACTCTCTATCTGAGGGCCAGCTGTCATATATCTCCTCCCACTTCATCCTGTACTTACACTGAACCCTTACATGTGTTACCAGCTTTTTTTTACAAATTTTTTTTTTCTCTTTTCCATATAACCGCCATTAGACTTTTCCTGTTTAATATGATCCATTCTTCCCTACATTGCATTTTTCTTCGGTAGAATGACCAACATGGCTGGGTATGAACTAATGCGCGTGCGCACGAGGCGTGTATTAATTTTAGTCCCTGTTTGGCCGCTGTCATTTAAAATTGCTATGGCGCATGCGCGGACAGTCACACTTGCTATTGACAACGTTATGTGCATGCACAACACGCAGGCGCAGTAGAAAGGCTGAGAAGCCAAACTGATTACTGGATCCCAGGAGGTGATTACTTTTAGTTTTATTTTAGATGTATCAATCATGCACACACCTGACTGCAATCCACATCACCAACGTGTCCATCCCCTCCCCTCAGTATTTAACGATACTTTTACAATTTTTGTGTAACTATTGATTGTACACAATGTTTGAAACGATTTTACACTGTCAATAAGTTTGTGTATCCTACTGTATATTCCTGAATAGTATATTTTCACTGCAGACCATTTGAATTGCACTTTGAAAGACTTAATGATGGGATCTTTACTGATTGCTTTGCACTGTGTTAATAACCTGTGTGTTCATTATGTCATTGCTTGAGAAAGGCTCCGGTGTTAGGAGCTGAAACGTGGCACCGAGGGTAATAAAGTACCCACACTTTTTTCACTTAATCTACGGAGTGCTGCCTATTTTTTGCTGTGTATCTATCTATCTATCTATCTATCTATCTATCTATCTATCTATCTATCTATCTATCTATCTATCTATCTATCTATCTATCTATCTATCTATCTATCTCATATCTATCTATCTATCTATCTATCTATCTATCTATCTATCTATCTATCTATCTATCTATCTATCTATCTATCTATCTATCTATCTATCTATCTATCTATCTATCTATCATCTTTCATCAATCTATTTATCTATTATCTATCTACATTTTTTTTCTTTCAGTCTAAGTTATTTTTTAACACCTGGAAGGGTCATTTTATATGTCTATTTATGGGTCAAAGGTTAGTCGTACCCTCCAGCTCTGCAGCTACTGCAATAATCCTGTTAAGATTTGGTCAGCTATACAACGCTAAATTACATAAAAATATGTTTACTCAAATTATTAATTCAGCATAAAACTCCTCGACCAGCCCAAGATTTGTTGAGCTTGTAGCTGAACAAATAAATCCAATTGCTGGTTATATTATATTCCGTTCACTAAACTAGTAGATTTACTGCCTGATTAGAACGATTAAAAATGAATTTTAAAAATAGAGTATTAAAATATGGCTCATGTAGCCCAATATGACATATGTTCAGGCTCAGACAAAGTGGTCAGGGATAGGAGATGGTCTATTGAACTTCTCACGTGTAGACCAAAATTTCCTCTTATAGTATAAAGCCCTGACACCCACTTGCTGAAAAATGATTGTTCCAGCCCACCGGGCTCACAGCATGTGGTCAAAGAGAAAGACTCTGAAAACAGTCCTGTTAACAGACCGCTACTAGGAGACTCTGAGACCACCTGCTGAAATAATGATTTCAACCCTACGCGTTTCAGTGTCACTAGTAGATGTGACACATCATCAGGGATTGTTAAATTGATTAAATGCCGGTTAGCACGATTTCTGTGCTAACATTATTTCTCCCGGCTCGTGCACGACTCTAATGGCGGCCATTTGCATTAGAGTCGTGCACGAGCCGGGAGAAATAATGTTAGCACAGAAATCGTGCTAACCGGCATTTAATCAATTTAACAATCCCTGATGATGTGTCACATCTACTAGTGACACTGAAACGCGTAGGTTTGAAATCATTATTTCAGCAAGTGGTCTCAGAGTCTCCTAGTAGCGGTCTGTTAACAGGACTGTTTTCAGAGTCTTTCTCTTTGACCACATGCTGTGAGCCCGGTGGGCTGGAACAATCATTTTTCAGCAAGTGGGTGTCAGGGCTTTATACTATAAGAGGAGATTTTGGTCTACACGTGAGAAGTTCAATAGACCATCTCCTATCCCTGACCACTTTGTCTGAGCCTGAACATATGTCATATTTGGCTACATGAGCCATATTTTAATACTCTATTATTAAAATTCATTTTTAATCGTTCTAATCAGGCAGTAAATCTTGTAGCTGAATAAAGCCCACACAGTGCTGCGCTCAGTCCTCTCTAGGACTGGGCGCGGACATTTCATGCATCCATATGTCAATATAGGTGGGCCACTGTATAGAGAATTAGGGTGTTTTTACACAGTGCGGTTTTGCTAGGTTTTTGGCAGCGTGGCGGAAAACCGCACAAAAAAAGCATGCATTTTTCAATGCAGTTTTTAGCCGCTAGGCAAGACCGTACCGTGTAAATTCACGCTTATCATTCTGCATAAATGATCATGGCCAAAGAGTTAAAAAAGAAAATGAATCAATTTTATCTCTATTAGATCTATATGATGCATAGATTTGAGTGATAAGACATATATGTAACAGTCTATAAACTATCATGTATTACAGTCAACATGTTAAAAATACTTTGAGTCAGTTGGGTTTTATGAAACACAAAGGGTATTGTTATATTACACTTTGTATTAATAAGAATATACTCGCTATCAATTCTCAATAACCTACTACATTTATTTGCACTACACTTTCTATACGCTCGTGTTGTCGCAGCTCAACCATGGTGACTTTGCAAGTTTTAAATGCCTCCATAAAGAAGTAGAATGAAAAATAAGTTTTACATAAATGACTGGATTACCTAACTATGAAGCTATACAAAAGTGTACAAATAATGTGAAGAGGAATGTGTCAGTGTTAATAATATTCCACTTTGTGAAACTTGAGATTTATTGAACGTACTAAATACAATGCAGTAAAAAGCTAAGGACCACTTTACACCTGGAGTCAAATACTTTCAGCTTCTTTTGTCACCTTCCCTCCAGGGATTAATCTCTAAAACAGGTTGAGTCTTGAAAGATACATCTGAAATGAAGCCCTTCTTGACATAACATTACAGACTGTACTTGGCAGAACTTGTTCTAATAACCACCTAGTGAAGCAAAGTATAATATATGTTGTTAATATAGCAATGGTTTCATTTTGGGCTGCTATTATTTACCCAAGTTGAGTTAAATTCATTCAGTTTCGACTTTATATATTCAGATTAAGATCTAAGCACTCCAGTAATATTTTCTGTACCATTTTATCCACATGCCTAATACACACACATACACACGGTTGTAGATATAGTTTGTACTGCAATAGTTGAAGTGTTTGATATTGTCATTATAACAGGTTTTTTTATTTAAAAAAAATAAAAGGACACATTCACAAACACAGTTTGATGCTATTTTGTTAATTAAATTTTTCCCAAAAATATTGATTTTCTTGAAAGGAGTAAAGGTATATAGAAAAGACACTACATAAACGGCACTGTGTGAGCCTGTCTTGCATTCTTGTTTTATTCAAACCTTTCCTATCACAAACTGTCATCCAGTGACTTGTTATATCTGTAGTCCTGTTTTTCTCTGTCAAGACAAAATTCAAGGACAACACGTAAAGCGTTTTCCCATGACGGGACAACTGATGACCTATCCATAGGATAGGTCATCAGTGTATGATCGGTGTGGCAGAGCCATCTGCTTCCAGCTCCAACTACTGCATATCATTCAAAACATCGGGCGACTGGAGGCAGCCGGAAAAGCTGATCGGTGCGGTGTCCGGGTATCGGACCCACACCGATCATGTACTTATGACCTATCCTGTGTATAAGTCATCAGTTGCCCGGTCGTGGACAATCCCTTTAAAAAATATATAAAATATTCAAATATAACAAGTAAATCTAATGGTTCCATGACCTTCAATCTACCAAACAGTGGAGTGTATCACAGTATCAGTCCAGTAAATAAACATAACTAGTACTTACCTACGATGAAAATAATTAATTCCAGGACAAACATTATCTGTATTAAAAATAATATAGAAAATGTAAATGAATATAAGTCATAGAATAAGTGTAGTCTATTTTACACGTTACAAGAACATAGTGCATGAAATCTGTTACTAAACAAAAGGTTAAATCTGTGTTACGGAATAAATTATTGTAGAATATAGTTATCTTCAATTACATATAAATAAATTGCCTGATGAAAAAGCTGCATGGCCACTTTATGGCCCATCTAATCCATAGTCGCTAACATAACCCACACCACCTGTCCCAGGCTCCCCAACCTGTCCCCTTCTCTATTATTCTCCCTTTTGTATAAGTAAATACTTATGTGCAAATACTTTTGTTTTGACTATATTATAACTAGAATTTACAGTTATCCGTATGTCCATTCAATTAAGCACAATTTACATTCTGCTTATTGCATTCCATTCTCCTCTCTTAATGAAATTGACACCTAAAAATGGTTAACAAGAATGATTAACTACGTTATTTTATTATGTTTTATTTGTAGGTGACGGAGAAGACATCTTGACTAGGTTTCTGATTACGTTTTTTTATGACTAGTAATTCCCATACATTTTTGCCTATACATTTAGCACTGCCTTTTTTTCGGCTTTATGGTGAATGCTACACATTTCAATTGTCGTTTTTTTTTCTTTGTTTAATAATGCAGTTGTTTCATTGCAATATTAATTCTGTTTTTATAAAATAAATGAAACTGTTAAGGCTCTGTTCACATCTGGGTCAGAAGCTGTATTAGGGGCTTCTGTCACAGATTTTGTCATTTTTGATGGACAAAATAGAGCAGCATGAGCTTATTTTGTCCGGCAAAACGAAGGACACCATGATGAATGTAGCGTCCATGGCCGCGGGCCGTCGGGCTTACTCACCCCCCGACGCCCGCAGCCATGGATCCGTGAGCGCTGGTCCCTGTCTCCTTCCTAGGAGACGCCAGCGCTCACTTCTGCTCCGTCCTGCTGTGTCCCGTAGGGTGCGCGCGCTCGCGCATGACCTTAAAGGGCCAGCGCGCGCACAAAAGGATCGTCATCATCATCAACTGCCCTGATTTCCTGGTCTATAAGAAGGCCCCAGGCCTTCTGATCCTTGCCTGAGCATTGTTAGTCTTTCCCAGTCTGTCTCGCAAATGGTCCCTTAGTGTTTCCCCGTTCCAGTTGTTACTCGTGCCCTGTTACCCATTCCCGTATTCCGTATTGTTCTAGTTCCTGTGCCTACCAGCGTTGGAGTCGTGTCTTCTGCCACGTCCAGTGTCTTCTGCCACGTCCAGTGTCTTCTGCCACGTCCAGTGTCTTCTGCCACGTCCAGTGTCGTTTGCCACGTCCAGTGTCTTCTGCCACGTCCAGTGTCTTCTGCTACATCGGATACTGCCCGCTACATCTGGTGCCCCCCGCCGCACCAGCCTCCATCCGTGCTGAAGCCACAGCCACCGTCCGGACTATTGCAGGTACCCTAGCGTTACTGTCTGCCATTGACTTTCGCATAGACTGTGGCCTGGTCAGCTGCCTCCCCGCTACGGCGGAGTGGCCTAGTGGGTCCACATACCCTGTGTCCGTGACAATGAATTACCCAACGGAACCCATTAAAGTCAATGGGTTCCGTTAGGCGCCATTAGTTTCTGTCATTCAAAGGATCCAGCGGCTCTGATTTTTCGTTGTTCCGCTCCTATGACGGAGCAGAACAATGGAAAACCTGAACGCAGTAGTTAATAGTGCATTACAGTGCAGCACTATTATTATGTCTTCTGTGAAAATTTCATTTGCTGGTAATTTCGCAAATAACGAGTTAAAATAACATTGTTTTACAAATGCAGTCTCACTTTTACCAGGGACGTGTATGAAGGGCCTGGCTGCCGGGCTGAGTTCATTAGCTAAGCCAGCCCCTCCTCTGTCCAGCTAACAGAGCCAGGCGTCTAGTCACTTCATACACATCACCAACAAGTCTTACAACAATTGGGGAGTGCCTCACAGTTTAGGAAAGAACTGGCTTATGACATTGCAATTACAATTAACCCCTTTTACGCCGGAGCCAGTTTTTTATTTTTATTTTTTCGTATTTTCCTCCCAGCCATCTAAGAGCAATAACTTTATTTTTATTTTTTCTGTTCACATTTTTTTTGGACAAATGTTAGTTTTTAATGGCACCATTTAATATACCATATAATGTACTGAGAAACTTTAAAAAAAAAAATTGTGGGGTGGATGGAAAAAAAACCCTGCAATTCCAACATTGTTTTTGGGATTTGTTGTTACGGAATTCACCCTGTTGTAAAAATTACATGTTAACTTTATTCTGCAGGTCAATACGATTACAGAGATACCAAATTAATAGTTTTTTTTATGTTTTACTATTCTTACCAAATAAAAACGATTTGTTAAGATAAACAATTTTTTTGTGACACCATATTCTGAAACCCAGAACTTTTTTATTTTTCCATCGATGAAGTGGTGTGAGGATTTCATTCTTGCAGGATGAGCATTTTGGGGTACATATGACTTTTTGATCACTTATTATTCCCTTTTTTTTTTGTAGGAAAAGTGAACAAAAAACAGCAATTCTGGTGTTTTTATTTTACGGTGTTTATCGTGTAGGATAAATAACATTATATTGTGATAGTTTGGCTCATTACGGATGCAGCAATACCAATTTTGTTTTTCTCTAATCGTTGTTCTATTTGTAGAGGACCTGAACAGGGTATACTTACTGTATGTATTGTGCATCCTCAGCAGAGCTTAATAAGGGAACCAACATGGCAGACCTGAGGGCATGCACTAGGCCCCCATCTGGAATGACAATCTATCAGCAGCCTGTGATCGGGGGTCGATGGGATGACAATGGAATTACCTGGGGAACTACCTGGATTTCGGCATTGATTACTAATAAAATGTGGTCTGATTATTATCTAAGTCAAAATTATAGACAAACACAATCTCACTAAACTAATAACACACAAACAGTTGTACTGTTCACGTCTTTTATTGAGCACATTGAGTAAACCACCACAGTGCAGGAATAAAAAGTAAGTGAAATATAAAACCTGTAGGTCTCTATGTAATGTCTACGCCTGTAATGTTCACGCCTGCTGATATACACCATGTCTGGTGTCTGCAGGTTCATCTGTGCCGAGCCTCCATTACTGTCTGAATTAGGGATGCACAATGCATCGAAACTTCGATACTGTTTCGATACTCTGCATCCCCAAACGGTTCGATACCATTATTTCATGTATTTCGATACTTAGCTGTGCAGCCGCATAGCTAAGTGTAGTAATACATGAATGTATGAGAGTGGGGCTGCGGCTGTGTAATACAGTCATTGCCGCGCTCCTCAGTCCTGATAACCAGTGCGCGGGGTTAGGATGATGCGATGTGGCCGGTGCTGCACTAATGAGCGGCAGCACTGAAGACAAAACATGGCGGGAGCACTGCAAAACATCCCTATGTTCTGTCTTCAGTGCCTGAACCGGCGCTCATTAGTGCAGCGCCGGCCCCATCACCTCGTGCTGACCGCGCACGCACTTCCTGTCAGGAGCGGGGCAATGGCTGTATTACACAGCCCCAGCCCCGCTCTATAACGGTGAAGATCAAAGAAACCTCTAATCTCCGCCGCTATTCTCCTGAATGCTGCGATCACAGCAGACTGCAGAATTCAGGGGAAAATGAGAAGGGGGGATGTCCCTTGGATCGCGTCACAGGGAATTCCTGTGACGCGATTGAGGGACATACCATATATGGGCAGACAGCCCAGGATCCATTGACGGACCCCAGGGCTGTCCTACCATATTTCCTGTTGTTAGGGCATACTATCAGTACACAGGCTAATGTACTGGCATATAGATATATGCCAGTACATTAAAGTTTAAAAAAATAAAGTAAAAACATTAAGTAATGTTAAATAAAAAAATACACATACACCTTTTTTACAATAAACATTAAAGGAAGTCTCAATACATAAAATATACACACATTCAGTTTTGGCGCGACCGTAATAACCTGCACAGCAATTTTTTTGCATCATTTATGATGTGTACGCTGTAAAAAAAATAAAATAAAAACTGCTTTCTATCACTTGTGAGGCACGAGGTGTGATGATGAACTTAACCTCCATGTGCCTCACATTAATAGTAATTAACCCCATCATGTACCTTACATATTAACCCATTATGACTGAGAAACATGATGGGGTTAATTACTATTAATGTGAGGCACGTGGAGGTTAAATTCAGCATCACACCACGGGCCTCACATCAGAAAATGGAAGAACTTTTTTTATTATTACTGTTGGCAAAGTATCGTATTGGTATCGAAATTGCAATACTAAACAAAGTATCAGTATCGAAGTCCAAATTCTGGTATCGTGACAACCCTAGTCTGAACTATTAAAGGTACTCTTGTACTAGGACTGTTGTTTGGCCAGCTGCTACTCCGCTACGGCGGTGCGGCCTAGTGGGTCCACATACCAATGGGTCGTGACAGTATGCTCAGGCCATTGACCCCGCTGCCCAACCCAGGACCACGATGATGTCACAAGCCATGCAGTCAGACCTGCGAGACCTTCAGTTACGACAAGACAAACTCCTCCTTGCAGTGAACTCCATTGTACAGCGACTGGATGCGCAAGCTGCAGCCCTCACGCCACCTGTTCCTGTTGCTCTGGCTGTTCCTCCTACTACACCTCCTGTCAGTACCGGTGCCGACTCACGATTTTCACTGCCACTACCTCCTCGCTATGACGGAGATGCAAGTACCTGCAGGGGATTTATGAACCAGTGCCAGATCCACTTCAGTCTACATGCCAGAGCATTTCCTTCCGATGGCGCAAGGATCAATGTCATTATCTTTCTCCATACTGGCAAGGCCCTAGGATGGGCGAGTCCTATCTGGGAACATCAGGGACCAGAGACCTGTGACTTCCAGTGTTTCCTACAAATTTTTTGCACAGTATTTGAGAAACCTGGACGAGTCTTGTCAGCAGCTGCATCTCTGCTGACCATCCACCAGGGAGACATCTACGTGGGCGAGTACGCCATTCAGTTTCGCACCCCGGCGGCAGAGCTGTCCTGGAACAACGAGGCCTTGGTGGCTACGTTCAGGCAGGGACTGTCTTACGAGATTAAAGACGAACTTGCCGCTCATGATCTGCCACCTACACTGGATGACCTCATTCTTCTTGCTACCCGGATTGACATGAGGATCTGGGAGCAATCCCAAGAGGTTAGTCGGGAGAGAAAATTCCCCAGTCTGGCTCCTACCTTCCAGCAATCCCTGTTGCCCTCACCAGTTGTTCCACCAGAGGAGCCTATGCAGGTGGACTGGCTCAAATTGTCAGCCCAGGAGAAACAACGCAGACGCACTTCGGGACTTTGTCTATATTGCGGCCTCAGACGCCATGTTGTGCGTTTGTGTCCTCAGAAGCCAAAAAAACCTCAATGCCTAGGATTGGTTGGAGAGACAACCCTAGGTGGAACGGCGCTGAATAAAAAATTCTCTTCAAAACTGTCCATCCCCGTGACCATAGTGAAGAAGACACACAGTTTCTCTGCCTATCTGGACTCTGGGTCCGCCGCAAACTTCATCCAAAAAGACCTAGTGGATCTTCTCAAGTTACCCACAGTCCCTCTGGAGACGTCTTTGGCTATTGCCTCGGTGAATGGACTGCCACTGCCCGACCCGATTGTATCTAAAACCAAGCCGCTGAAGGTCCAAGTTGGAGCCCTCCATACTGAACTTATTTAATTTCTTGTTTTGCCTAAAGCCGTCAATCCTGTCCTACTGGGCCTACCTTGGCTCCGACCTCATGCCCCAGTCCTGGACTGGAATTCTGGAGAGGTTCTCTAATGGGGCTCCAAATGTCGCAACCGCTGTCTGTTACAGATCCATCCTGTCCAGCCTCCTCTGCCTCAGTCATTGGCAGGATTACCCTTAATTTCTCTCAGTTTGCAGATATCGTCAGCAAGAAGGAGGCTGAGACGCTTCCCCCACCCCGGGCTTATGACTGTCCCATTGAACTGGTTGCAAATGCGTCCTCTCCCTGTGGACGGGTATACCCTCTCTCCTTGCCAGAGGCTCAGTCTATGTCGGTTTATATCAAGGAGAATCTGGAGAGGGGTTTCATACAAAAATCCTCCTCCCCGGCCGGGGCGGGGTTCTTCTTTGTCAAGAAAAAAGACGGAACTCTTTGACCTTGAATTGACTACCGTGGTCTCAATCAAATCACGGTCAAGAACAAATATCCTTTGCCACTAATTTCTTAACTATTTAACCGCATACGAGGAGCCAAGATTTTTTCTAAACTAGGCTTGCGTGGGGCTTACAATTTCATCTGGATCCGCCAGGGTGACGAATGGAAAATGGCATTCAACACTTGAGACCGGCACTATGAATACCTGGTAATGCCCTTCGGTCTGTGTAACGCACCCGCGTTCTTCCAAGAATTTGTCAATGATATCTTCCGAGATCTCCTCTATGTCTGTATTGTGGTCTCTCTCGATGATATTCTGATTGTTTCTCCAGATTATCGGAGGCATGTTCGTCAATTTCTGCTGCGTTTAAGGGAGAATCGTCTATGCCAAGCTGAAGAAGTGCATATTTGAGTAGAATACCCTACCCTTCCTGGGCTACATCATCTCGGATCAAGGCCTCGAGATGGATCCTGAGAAGGTAAAGTCCATCCTGGAATGGCCATGACCTCAAGGCCTGAGGTCCATACAGGCTTTTTTGGGATTCGCCAACTTTTACCGACAGTTTATCCCAAACTTCTCTACACTCACCAAAAAAAGGTATGAACGCCAAGGTGTGGACTCCAGAACCAGAATCTGTATTGAACAGCCTTAAGAGTGCCTTCACGTCAGCCTCAATCCTCCATCATTCTGATGTATCTCAACAGTTTTCGTTGGAGGTGGACGCCTCCTCTGTTGGTGCAGGTGCACTGTTCCAGAGAGGTTCCAAAGGGAAGGCAGTGGTATGTGGCTATTACTTTGGCTTTGGAGGAGTGGAGACATCTACTAGAGGGCGCAGCTCATCCCATCCTGATATATACCGACCACAAGAACCTCACCTATCTCCAGTCGGCCCAATGGCTGAACCCCCCCCCCCCACGTCAAGCCAGGTGGTCGCTGTCCTTCACCCGGTTCCAATTTGTGCTCCACTACCATCCCGCTGACAAAAATGTGAGGGCCGATGCCCTGTCCAGGTCATTTGAAACAGAGGACACCGTGGAATGTCCGCAAAGTATCATTGACCCGTCCTGTATTATTCCTGTTAATCCTCTGCAAGTAAGAGACATCCCTCCGGGGAGGACTTTTGTGCGGTTGGCAGACAGGAGGAGAATCCTTCGCTGGGGGCACAGCCCCGAAATCTGATTGCCCGTCATTTCTGGTGGCTCATGCTGCACAAAGATATTGTGGACTTTGTCTCGTCCTGCGCTGTGTGTGCTTCCAACAAAGTTGCTCACTCCAAGCATGCCGGTCTGCTCCAGCCTCTGCCTGAGCCCAATGCTCCCTGGCAGCATATAGCAATGGACATTGTCACAGACCTTCCTTCCTCTGCAGGATGCAATATGGTCTGGGTGTTGGTGGACCGGTTCTCGAAGATGGCTCATTTTATCCCACTGAATGGTCTACTTTCTGCTCCTCAACTGGCTAACCTCTTCACCCAACACATCTTCGGTTTGCATGACTTGCCTCTTCATATCATGTCCGATCAAGGGTTCAGTTCACCTCTAAATTCTGGAGAGCACTCTGTAAACTCCTAGATGTGAAGTTGGACTTTTCTTCAGCTTACCGTCCCCAGTCCAATGGCCACTCGAGAAGATTAACCAAATCATGGAGAATAATCTTCGCCACTTCATCTCCATGCAGCATGATGACTGGGTACAGCTTCTTACAAGGGCCGAGTTCTCATACAACAACCACACAAGTGAGTCCACCACCTCCACATCATTCTACATTGTGTACAGCCAAAATCCACTAATCAGTCTTCCTGTTCCAGCTACATCCCAGGTACCCGCAGCTGACTCTGAATTTAGAGACTTACTACAGGTCTGGCAGCAAACCCGGTCCTCTATTCTGCAGGCAGTCGATCACATGAAGCGAAAGGCGGATACTAGGAGAAGAGAGCCGCCTGAGTATCTGCCGGGTACCAAAGTCTAGCTGTCCTCTAGAAATATCCATTTAAAGGTGCCTTTCTACAAGTTTGCTCCCAGGTTCCTCGAACCCTTTAAGATACTACAACAAATAAACCCTGTCTCCTATAAGCTTCGGCTGCCTCCTACCCTCAGAATCCCCTACTCCTTTCATGTGTCCCTCCTGAAGCCTGTGGTCCTGAACTGCTATAGTAAGACTTGTGGTCCCGCAGTGGCTCCCAGCGGTTCATCTGACGTGTTTGAGGTGAAGGAGATCCTGGATTGCAAGAGGGTAGGAGGAAAGACTTTTTATTTGGTGGATTGGAGAGGGTTTGGTCCAGAGGAGAGGTCCTGGGAGCCAGAAGAGAACCTCAATTCTAATACCCTCATTAAGTTCCTCTTTCAATCTGGCCCCAAGAAGAGGGGCGTAATAGGGGGGATACTGTAATGTCCACAGTCGCAGACCATCGTTCTTACCTGCCCCCTGACGGTTGCGGCCATGGACGAGTGAGTGCCAGGCGGCATCTCCCTCCTGAGAGACGCCGGCACTCACTTCCGCATCGCTGCACTGCTTCCCATAGGGTGCGCACGCGCTCGCGTCTGGCCTTAAAGGGCCAGTGCACACACATGAGTAAGATCTGGATTTAGTCCATGATCACCCTGGACTATAAAAAGGGCTCTGCCCTTTTTACTCATTGCCTGAGCGTTTTTGTGTTTACCCATGTTAGTCTTAGCAAATGGTCCCTTAGTGTTATCCTGTTCCTGTTGTTCCCGTGCCCTGCTACCTGTATCCTGTATCCCATGCTATATTTGTCCTGTACCTTAGACTGTTGGAGTCGTGCTATGCTCTCTGTCACACCTGCTGATATACACCACGCCTGGTGTCTGCAAGTTCATCAGTGCCGAGCCTCCATTACTGTCTGGACTATAAAAGGTATTCTTGTACTAGGACTGTTGTTTGGCCATCTGCTACTCCACTACGGCGTTTCGGCCCAGTGGATCCACATACCCACGGATCGTGACACTCTGTTTAGCAGCAATCCCCTCCACCAAACATTTCTTATAGCTACAAATAAGATTTACACAATGTTGAGGAGGAATTTTGTACCATTCCTTCCTGTAAATGTGTTTCAGTTCATCAATATTTCTGGGATACCTTGAGTGTACAGCTCTCTTCAGGTCATACCACAGCAGATAAGCCTGATAAAGGCCTAAGTCCTTGGTCGAAACGCGTAGCTTCTTGAACTATATATAGAGATATATGCTGTTTACCCACACATGTCTTTTTTATGAAATAAATCTTTTTTTATACTTTGCCTACTGAGAGGGATTTCAATTACTGGGGATTTGGCTGACTTTCAACGTGAGTGCAGGAGCGCCCTTAATAAGGAGTGATCGTTTTTCAAGTGCTTTTGAGCCACAGTGTTTCGATAGTGTTAAGGTCAGGACTCTGACTTGGCCATTCCAAAACACAAATCTTCTTCTCTTTTAACAATTCTGTAGTTGATTTACTTATGTGCCTTGGGTCATTGCCTTGTTGCATCAACCAACGTCTCTTCAGCTTAAGGCCATTGACTGCTGCCCTTATATTCTCCTGTAAAATGTTTTGATTCACCTTCGAATTAATTGTTCCCTCAATGATCGCAAGGCGTACAAAGCCCTGAGTTAGCAAATCTGTCCCAAACATAGGGTGCATTTGTGCATAGAACATTTTACAATAATTAATGTAAATCCTTCAAGGTATCCTCCCATGAAAATCATTCTTGTTCAGTGTTTTTCTAATAGTGGACACATGAACAGAGGTTTTTGCAGTGTATAAAGTCTTCAGTAGGTCTTTTGAGTCACCCTTTGGTACTTCCTGACCTCTTTCAGTATTGCCCTTTATGCACTTGTAGTGATCTTAAGAGGATGCCCACTCCCGGGGAGAGTAGCAACAGTCCTGAGTTTTCTCCATTTGTAGACAATTTTTCTAACCATGGATTGATGTACACCCAGACTTTTAGCAATGCTATTGTAGCCTTTTCTAACTTCATGCATCTTTATAACATGTCTTTTGAGGTCTTCTGAAAGTTATTTGCTTGAAGGCATGGTGAACACTAACCAAGCTTTCTCGAGAAGAACAGATTTTTCAGTAACCAGGCTTTGTACAACTTTATTTAAGAGACAAAGCACCTGTAAAACCCACACTTCCAATTTCATCTCACATTTTGACAACTATCTCTTGGAGAAATCATTAACACAGAGCTTCACTTACTTTTTGTCCCTGCACTGTGGATGTTTACTCAATGTGTTCAATCCAAGACATGAACAGTACAACTGTTTGTGTGTTATAAATTTAGTAAGATTGTGTTAGTTTTTAATTGTGACTTACGGATGTAGCCATCTTTATCTTGACTCTGATAACTTGCTGCAGCGTGATATCACACAACAAAAGCCATTAACAAGTCATTGAAAAAATCCAGATAAAGGATCTTGCCACTGGGTATTTAATGCGTTAAAAGTCCAGCTAAAGACGGCTACAATTGTAGATAACAATCAGATCACATTTTATTAGTATCTAATGCAGAAATCCAATTTTAACTGAACGCCACATGTCAGGAAGGGGTTATAATAAGGATCAGAGAAAATAAAATGAAAATTTGAATTTTCAAACTGGAGGAAAAAAAAAAGTCCCATGTGGGTTATATTTGGACTCTTTCCACTATACCACACTCCTCTTGTCGAACATGGCGCAAAAAGTTTTTAAAACACTTAAGAAATGTGATGCACAGCATTAAAAATTTGAGTAATAAATCTACTCTTTATTTTTGGGTTTTTTACTATTTTACTTAAACATTTCAATATCTATTTTATTTTTGGCTAAGAATCTTTCATTCAGGCTTAATTTCGATGTAATTCTGTAAAATGGCATAATAGGAATGACAACTTATTTTATATTGGAAACAATAGAGATGGGACAGCACCAGATGATCACCAATGTGGGTATTTACAGTTAGGCCCCATCCACACGACAGTATTTTTCATCAGTAATTACGGAGTAGTAATTACTGACAGTAATTACGGACCCATTCATTTCTATTGGCCACGGACACCTTTCAGTATTTTTACTGATGGGTGTCCGTGCTGAAAAAAATTATAGAACCTGTCCTATTCTTGTCAGTAATTACGGCAAGGACTCTCCCATAGAAGTCTATAGGAGCTTCCGTAAATACGGACGGCTACTGATGTGCATCCGTAATCCGTCCCTATTTACGGGAGCATTGCTAGGCAACATGTTGATGACATTATTTGCAACCCCCCTCTTTTTGTATGGCTCTGTGTATACGGCTGGAATATGGATGCAGTACGGACCGTATTTACGAACACCCTTCCGTATATACGGATGAAATACGGATGCCTACTGATCCGTATTTATGGACAGTATTTCGGGATAGATGAAAATACTGTCGTGTGCATGGGCCTGCGTATGCAGCAAACCATCCCAGTTGTTTAGCTCTTACCCATCACATCCGTAGTGGAAAAATGCAATTGGACGTCAGCATTCCTGCAAAAGTTCCATATTCATTCATCCATCAAAAAGTACACCTCCATGAAGCATTTCTCAAGTTTCTCATTTCCTGTGGTAGGCCCAAAAAACCCCATTGAGAAATGTTGCTAGGTGTACTTTTTGATGGATAAATGAATATGGAACTTTTGCAGGAATGCTGACGTCAAATTGCTTTTTTCCACTTTTTTTTATATAGAATATATATATATATATATATATATATATATATATATATATAAAATTAAAATATATATATATGTATTAATATTTTTTCTCCCGCATCTACACACACGTGTATGGGCTGTACTGAAGTGCTCAGTGACTTTAATTGAGGCACTGTCAGAGGATGCCACCTTAGCCAAGTCAGTTCGTGAAATTCCTGATCTGTCCTGGTCAACTGTAAGTGCTATAATTGTGAAGGGGAAGCATCTAGGAGTAACAACAGCTCAGCCACAAAGCAATAGACCACGAAAACTCACAGAATGGGTCCGCCGAGTGCTGGAGCAAATAGCACCTAAAAATCTCCTATCCTCTGTTGCATCACAGCGTTACAAACTGCTTCTGGAAGTGACATCAGCAGAAGAAACTGTGCGTTGGGAGTGCCGTTTTCACGGTCGAGCAGCTGCACACAAGCTTAAAGAGGCTCTGTCACCAGATTTTGCAACCCCTATCTGCTATTGCAGCAGATAGGCGCTGCAATGTAGATTACAGTAACGTTTTTATTTTTTAAAAACGAGCATTTTTGGCCAAGTTATGACCATTTTTGTAGTTATGCAAATGAGGCTTGCAAAAGTCCAAGTGGGTGTGTTTAAAAGTAAAAGTCCAAGTGGGCGTGTATTATGTGCGTACATCGGGGCGTTTTTAATACTTTTACTAGCTGGGCGTTCTGATGAGAAGTATCATCCACTTCTCTTCAGAACGCCCAGCTTCTGCCAGATCACGCTGTGACGTCACTCACAGGTCCTGCATCGTGTCGGACACATCGGCACCAGAGGCTACAGTTGATTCTGCAGCAGCATGCGTTTGCAGGTAAGTAGCTACATCGACTTGCCTGCTAACGCCGATGCTGCTGCAGAATCAACTGAAGCCTCTGGTGCCGATGTGTCCTCGCTCGTCTGACACGATGCAGGACCTGTGAGTGACGTCACAGCGTGATCTCTCGAGAACACGGCTGTGTCTGCACTGCCAGAAGCTGGGCGTTCTGAAGAGAAGTGGGTGATACTTCTCGTCAGAGCGCCCAGCTAGTAAAAGTATTAAAAACGCCCCGATGTACGCACATAATACACGCCCACTTGGACTTTTACTTTTAAACACACCCACTTGGACTTTTGCAAGCCTCATTTGCATAACTACAAAAATGGTCATAACTTGGCCAAAAATGCTCGTTTTTAAAAAATAAAAACGTTACTGTAATCTACATTGCAGCGCCTATCTGCTGCAATAGCAGATAGGGGTTGTAAAATCTGGTGACAGAGCCTCTTTAAGATCACCATCGGCAATGCCAAGTGTCTGATGGAGTGGTGTTAAGCGCACTGCCACTAAACTTTGGAGCAGTGGAAACGTGTTCTCTGGAATAATTAATCACATTTCACTATCTAGCAGTCTGATGGACTAATCTGGGTTTGGTGGATGCCAGGAGAACTCTACCTACTGGAATGTATAGTGCCTAATGTAATATTTAGTAGAGGAGGGATAATGTTTGGGAGTATTTTTCAGGATTTGGGCTAGCCCTTTTGTTTCCAGCGAATGCTTCCGTGGTGTACAGCAGAATACCTGCTGTTGAATTAATATCGCTGGCATCCCGGCCAGAGTGACCAAGCACAGACCCCTGATGATAAGTACAAGAAACGCGTAGGGTCGGGTTAATGAGGAATTGTAGCATTGGGGACAGTGTGAATTGTTGTATCCTTTAGCACTGGGAGTTCCAGGTGCGGTTATCGCGGGCTCTAGTGTGTTTCAAGGTTTATACTACTGTTATGCCCATGGTTATATGCTGATTCCGGTTAGATATCTGTCATAAACATACTGAGTCATAGAGGGTTCGCAATGGTATCAGGATTCAGTAGTTACTGTTTAATACGTTTTTAATACACACGGTGGGGCTTTATCACAGTGGTGATTGTACCCCTGTTTTTAGAGAGTTATCTAAATAAAGTTATATTTTACTCATATATCACTTCAGTGAATCCACTTTACAATAATACCACCCACAATTGATCATGGAATATCTGGGAGGGAAGAAAATTTATGAACTAACTTGTTACAATGGTGGCATCCTATTACAATACAATGCTGGAATTAACCCCTTCACGCACCCAGACGTGCTATTACGTCCGTTTGTGGGGGGTGATGTCTGAAGTGTGCTAATGCGCTGAGCGTGCTCCATATGCTGCGGGTGTCGGCTGTATTTTACAGCAGACACCTAGGACTAGAGATGGGCGAACTTATGAAAAGTTCGGTTCGGCTAGTTCGCCGAATTTCACGAAAAAGTTCGATTCGGACCGAACTAGTTCTGACCGAACCTGTAATTTCTGTGCGCCGAGCATGGTACTGTCCAGGGTGCTGAAAGAGTTAATGGGCTGCACTAATTCTTTCAGCAACCTTGATAGTACCATGCTCGGCGCGCGGAAAATACAATTTTAATGTAATAAAAAAAATATATAAATACGTTCATACTTAGATTCCTCCTGTCCGGCCTCCAGCGATGACATTTCATCCATGTCGCCGCTCGCTGCAGCCAATCACAGGCTGTAGTGGCGGTCACGCACGTCACGTGACCGCCTCTGCAGCCAATCACAGGCTGCCGCGGCCTCTACAGCCAATCACAGGCTGCAGCGGCCTCTGCAGCCAATCACAGGCTGCCGCATCAGGAAAGAAGGTCGGACTGGAGGAAGAAGAGGGACTCGTCACCAAGACAACGACCGGGTACGTATGAAATGCTTTTTATTTTATTTTTAATCAGCAGCCTCTTTTCTCTATCAGTGATTGATAGAGACAAGTGGCTGCCGATTTGTATAATATTTTTGACCGGGTTCGGTCAAAAAGGGTTTGGCCGAACCCGGTGAAGTTCGGATTCGCTGCGAACCGAACTTTTCCCGATGTTCGGACCGAAACCGGGTTCGGTTGTCCCGGTTCGCTCATCTCTACCTAGGACTAACAGCCGGGAGCAGCGATCGCGCTGTTCCTGGCTGTGTGCTGTGGTCAATCGCGACCGCAGCATTTGAGGCGTTGAAAAGGGGGGCGGCCCCCTCCGACAGCTCATCGCCCCCTCCCGCAGTGAGATCGGGGGGTGACGACAGTTGTTATGGCAGCCCAGGGGCCTAATGAAGGCTCTCAGGGCTGCCTTCACTCTGCCTGTTAAGCCTTGACTGTGGCAAAGCTTAACAGAAGCCTGTAAAAATGACAATATACTGCAATACATTAGTATTGCAGTATATTGTACCAGCGATCTAACGTTCGCTTGTTCAAGTTCCCTAGGGGGGCAAATAAAGTGTGTAAAAAAAAAAGTGGAAAAAAAGTTTTTAGTAGTGAAAAAAATATATATATTAAACGTTCAAAAAAAAAACTTTTCCCATTTCCCCCTAAAGTAATGTAAAAAATAAAAAAAATAAACGAAATTAGTATCGCTGCGTCCGTAAAAGTCGTAACTATTAGAATATAGCGTTATTTAATGCGCATGTTGAGCGCCATAAAAAATATAAAATGTAAAACGGGAAAATCACTGTTTTTTGGTCACCTTAGTTCTAAAAATAAATGTAATAAAAAGTGATCAAAAAGTTCTACGTACCAAAAAAATGGTACCAATAAAAACTACAGCTCGTCCTGCAAAAAATAAGCCCTCACACCGCTGTGAAAAAAGAAAAAAAATATGTCTCTCAGAATGTGGCGACACAAAACATTTTTTTCTTAACAAAAAGTTTATTATCAATAAAAGTAGTAAAATATAAAAAAAACTATATAAATGTGGTATCACCGTAATCGTATTGAGCCACAGAATAAAGACAAGTTATCGTTTTTACCACACAGTGAAAGCCGTAAAAACGAAACCCCCAAAAATATTGAGGAATCACAGTTTTTTTCAACTTCAGCCCGCAAATATTTTTTTTTCAGTTTCCCAGTACATTATATGGAACTATAAATGTACCAAAAGAAACTACAACTCCTCCCGCAAAACATAAGCCCTCACACCACTCTATTGACGGAAAAATAAAAAAGTTATGGCTCTTGGAATGCGGGGAGTGAAAACCAAAAGTGAAAAATGAAAAAATGGTTTTGTACCGAAGGGGTTAAGTGAGCTCTTTAGAACGACCCATTCTTTCACAGATGTTTGTAAAGGCAAACTGCATGGCTAGGTGCTGCATTTTATATACCTGTGGCAATGGGATGAAAATGTCATTATTTTTGTAAACCAGTGTGTGCTGGTCTTGTCCGGAAAGATTTTATTTTCGTTCAATGGGATGAAACACACGATTTTAATTATTAAGTGTGTCCTAATATTTTTGTCCGTACAGTGTATGTGTGATCGTCAGATGTGCCCAAACTGTTGGCCATATAGCGTATACTGTGTTATTTCTCATGATTGGTGGCATTCCCAGCAGTCAGACCCCCATAATCACACATTGATAACATCAATATTTAAAAACCTAGCATATTAGCATAGGCTTTACTATGTCTAAATTTATATCTGATTTTAAATCTAGATAGACACCAAACATTAACCAGATATCCAGCTCCCAAACTAGGCTCCAATATCTCCAAACAAATTGTACTTGCATGTAGGAGGTTTGAATCTAGCACTTCTGATAACTGATATGCTGAGTTTGAATGGCAGAGTTATCTCCTGCTATTGAGCTGCCAGCATGATTCCCATGATTGATCACCCGCTCCGCATGCTTCCGCAGTTGCTGACAATGTTTTTAGGTGTTTTCCCCACCTAAAAGAGTCCTCACACCAATTAGCATAAGAATCAGGAGTCCGAATTCGAGAAAGCCAGGGTCGGACTGGCCCACCTTAGTACTAGAGGAACCTCCAGTGGGTCCAGGCTCTGACAAAGTAATGGGCCCATACGTCCAGCAAAATACAACTCATTTTGAAATGACTTTGGAGCCAATCACTTGCCACAAGGTTTATTTCTTATGGAATGATTCACAAAACAAATAAGCTATTTGACCTTATTGATGACATGTGCTGCCTGTGGGACACTGCAGGCAGCCATTCACATTTTGATGGAGCATATCAGCGAAAAGAGATATATCATAAGAATGTTTTAAAAGTGTGAATCTGCACTTTCCACTTTATTTAAGGAAATTGCTTTTAAAGCAAGGGCAATGTTATAGTTATATTTTGTACCTTTTGAGTCATTATACCTATTTTTAAAAGAATATTATTAAAAGACAACTACATATAACTATACAAATGATTCAAATAGGTGAAGGAAACAATGTTCAAATGAATAAAATGACATAATAATACAAAAATCATAAGAAATGTCATTTCAGAACTAAATTTCAGCACCATAATGGTGTGCCTGCTTTTATAAAATAATTCCCAGCTGATATTGTAGGTTGTTACAGCTTGAAAACAACTGGTACTATGATAACCTTGTAGAAATAGGCTTACACACGTTACATTCAAGATATCCTCAAACTTGGAGGTGTACTGTAACCACATGAATCAAACACCAAAGATAAGTATGGGGATTAGTAATATTTGCTTGAGCAAAAGTTCACCATTAAAGGATATCCCAGTTTTTCCACTGAAGTAACCATTTGAGTGCTGCGTCTTTGTAATTTTTAGATAGTCAGACAGAGGGAGAGATACATAGATAGATAGATAGATAGATAGATAGATAGATAGATAGATAGATAGATAGATAGAAAGATAGATAGATAGATAGATAGATAGATAGATAGATAGATAGATAGATAGATAGATAGATAGATAGATAGATAGATAGATAGATAGATAGATAAAGAACCACTGATAATAGGTAATGGGCAAGGAAATATTTAAAGCATTATTTGCTAGATATAGGAATTTTGCAGTTTTAATTTTAGAACAGATTTGCTGTCAATATAATTTGTGCAATGTCTTATAAGTAGCAGAACACATCATCAATGAAAAACAAATGATTTAAAAGGCTAAATACAATTGCAGATGGACTCACCTGTGGTGTGGCAGAATGAGGTTTCTAAGGTGATAGCTGAGTGAATTCTATACAGCAAGTAAAGACATAGCAGGGAATCCAGCAGTAAAATGAAGAAAGTTTCCCCCCAGGCACCCAGCAAAGCCTGTAGACTATGTGGAAAGGTGATATATAAAATTATCTTCTATATCAGATTTTAAGTCCAGTGTGGTGTAGTAAGAAAGCAAATGTGACGTTCTTTAATGTTTGCTTTGCAGGAACTAAACAAATTGTCAATGCTGTCTTGCACATGATCATTAGACTAAAAATATTAAATTCATATGTTTATATTGATAAATAAAAGTAGAAGCATAAAAGCAAATGGAAGCATCCAATTGGAATACATCGGGAAGACTTGCTAAAAAATGAAGGAATGTTTAAATGGACACTAGCTTTTAAACAACTTATGCTAATCTAATAGTATACTGATATATATCAATGTTGTAATTTACTTACTGTTAAAATGTAGTCGTTTTCTCAATTTTTATCCATCTATGTAGAGGGGAGGGGGAAGCAGGTAGGGGAACAGGAGCAGAAAACACAGTCACGATGTCCATAGAATCCTATAGAGAGGGCAGGGTGAGCCGGAAGAGGGAGCAGGGAGAGAAAGACAAACACACCGCCCACAGAAGTCTATGAAGAGGGGAGGATGAACAGGAGCAGAAAACAAAGACATGCTGCCCAAAGAAGTCCATGGATAGAGGAGGGCGAGCTGGAGGAGGGAGCAGCGGTAGAAAGACACAGACACTCTGCTTATAGAAGTCTATATAGAGGGGAGCGGTGAGCAAAAGCAGAAAACACAGACATGCTGCTCATAGACGTCTATGGAGAGGGTAGGGAGTGCAGGAGGAGGGAACAGGGAGATAGAGACAGACACTGCTGCCAATAAAAGTCTATGAAGAGAGGAAGGGGGCAAGAGGAGGGAGCAAAAGCAAAGTGAGAGAGACACACACACACACACACACACACACACACTCATGCAGCAGCTGTTGGTAAGAGTTATATGTCACCACATTGCTGGATTCTCAGCTAAACGTCCCATTAATGCTATATATTGTCCTTCATGCTGTTCCAGCTTCTATATATGTGATATAGATTCTTCTTTCCTCTGTGTGGAGTGTATAGAAGACATGATAGCAGTTAGGCTCCAGGTTAGGCTCAGAAAAAACGGAAAATTAGAAATAAAGCCTGCAGAGGGGAAAACTTCTTAAAATTTCCATATAAATGTCAAATAGTGTTATTCCTCATGTCACACACATGACGGCTTGTTCTGAAAAGTCACCTGAAAAGTTAAGTACGCTTTAAGACTTTTTGGATTTTTTCATGAAAACATAGAAGAAAAAAACCAGATAGGATAGCGGCTCTTCAGACATAACCAATTTAACATTCCAATTTATAACTATATATCAATAATTAGAGGATAATTCTCTCCAAAGCACATTTTCACGTTGCATAGAATAGAATCCCTTTGTGTAGAGGAATTGGTAAAGGAATTGTGTAAGATTGGGTTATAATTTTATATGATTCTATTTGCCTTAAAACCTTTTCTTTCTCCTATTTAGTCGAAATTTACCTAATTATGTTGTGTCAAACCTCCCCAGCTAGTTGCTTTGCTAAAGAAAAGCAAAGTGACAATTTTTCAGACAATTCATGTGACCTGTAAAGATAAGTCTCTGGAAGCCAACGTACACTATAGAGCCAAGTCCCTAAAGGCCAGTGTATTCTACAAGGCATTGTCAGTTTTTAGTTGGTTTCTATGTGATTTCTATTTAATTTCTATATGCTTGTAGTTAAATAGTATGTTTAATGTACTTCACCATGGTAAGCAGTGATATTTATAGTGAACATTGGAATGCAAATTGGTTCTTTCCCTTTAGGCCAATAGTTCATTCTTCCTATCAACAGAAATGTAACCCTCTCCTTTTCTGAATTCACCATTTAGCGTTTAATACGAGAAAGGAATCTCAATGGTATGAGTATATTTTGATTTCTTTCCTTTGCCTTGCTTTTCTCTCTGAGGGAGACAATGTTACCAATCACAGGAGATGAGACAGAATCTCTTCCACATTAACTGAACACATCAAAAATTTTGTGTTTAAAGTAAACCACAAAGCAGTTATTACCCCAGGCAATACTGATGGAAAGAGCCTTTTTTTTCTCAGCAGAATAGGATTTTCTCTAATTAAAAAAAAACTGTTTACATTTCAGTCTTAACTGGAGTTATCACACATTAGCCCCTTAATTACCGCCAATACGTGTTTTCATGGAGATCATTAAGGGTACTTATGCCACAGCGCCACCTTTCACGGCGCTGTGACATATGTCCAGCACGTGTGTCGCGTGTCGGTTAAAGTGGGCGCCGGTCTGTCTATAGACAGCCAGGCTCCTGCTCTAACGCGCAGGATTGAAGTTTTCTCCATACCTGTCTGTTTAACCCCTTAAATGCAGCGGTAAATAGTGACGGCAGCATCTAAGTGGTGTGAAGGGAAAGGGAAACCCTCCCACCCCATCAGCACCCCTGCGACATGATTGCGGGGTGCCAATGGTTTTTATAGCAGCCGGGGGCCTTACAAAGGCCCCCAGACCTGTATTCAGTGAATGCCTATTAGGTCCTGCCAAGGGCAAAACCTGATAGAGTGCCTGTCAGTTTTACAATACAGAAGTATTGCAGTGTATTATAAAAGCGATCACATGATTGCATAGTGAAATCCCCCAAAAAGTTAATAAAAGTTATTCAATAAATTATATGTACCTAAAAATTGTGTCTTTAAAAACGACAACTTGTTTTGCAGAAAACAAGACCACACAGGGCCATGTGAACAGAAAAATAAAAAAGTTATGACTTGAAATGCAAAGATCAAAAACCGGAAAAAACGGTCCGTCATTAGGGCCCAATATAGGCTGGTCACTAAAGGGTTAGACTAAGATATATGACAAAGAAGAAACTTAATGAAATTCTAACTAGCATGGCAAAAGTAACAGGGCATGTATACACTGGGTATTGTGACAACTTTTCACTCCAAGATAGTGGATTCGGTAAGTAACTGGCCGCAACCAGCTTTATTGCCTTCATACATGAAAAGCAGTTTTACAAAACAGTTCAAAAATAAACCCTAGGCCGTCCAGCCTCTAACTAAACATATAGCTTCCCCAGCTATCAGGGTGAAATGCCTTCTGCCCAGCACCTCACAACAAACATAAGTTCTTACCAGAACTTCTGACTTTCTCAGACTGGGAGCATTGTGTGAGTAGACCACACCTTTCATAACCCCTAGGCGCACCAGGACGCAACTGTACGTCCATGTGGCCAGTGTCTTAAGGCACAGGGACGTACAGTTACTGCGTGGTTCCCGGTGCACACTGTCGGCGACAGTGTGCACCGGGAACGGGGAGGCCAGCTGTCTCTGACAGCTGACACTCCACTGTATGCCGATCAGTGGCTTATTTTAGCTGATTCTGGCAATTAACTCCTTGATTGCGGTGATCGATTGCAATCACCGCATTCAGGGGTTTCTAGCTCATCGGCAGACCTCACGATGAAATCGTGAGGTTTGCAGATGGCTAGCATGGCGATCGGAGGCCAAGTAATGGCCTCCGTGTCTGCCATGTAAGGAAGCCTACAAGGATCAGCCTCCTGATAGACTTCCTGTCAGAGTGATAGGACGTCACTGACGTTCGCGATGCACACTGTCGATGACAGTGTCTGTGACAGTGTCGGCGACAGTGTGCATCGAGAACCGGGAGGTCAGCTGTCCCTGACAGCTGACACTCCACTAGTTGCCGATCAGCGGCTCATTGCCGCTGATTTCGGCAATTAACCCATTACATGCGGGGCTCGATTGCGATCTCCGCATGTAGGGGGATTGTAGCACATCAGCAGTCCCCATGCAATTGTGGGGGCTGCTGATGCTTGTGATGGCACCCGGGGGCCAGACAACGGCCCCCGGGTCTGCCATCTATGCAAGCCTATGAGGATCAGCCTCTGGCTGGTCCTCGTAGACTAACTGTCAGAATGACTGTGATGTCACACTGACAGTTGGAATACATTACACTACCTAGAGAGTGTAATGTATTCTAGCATCGATCAGAGCTGCAGGTAAAAAAAGAAAGTGTAAAAAGTAAATAAAAAATAAAAAAAAGTTAATAAAAAAGTTTTACAAAAGTGTAAAAATAAAAGATTTTTTTTTCCTATAATAAGTCTCTTATTATAGGGAAAAAATGAAACTGTTAAAAAACAGTACAGATATTTGGTATTACCGCATTCATAACGACCCAATCTATAAAACCATAATGTTATTTTTACCGCACGGTGAACGCCGCAAAAAAAATAAACTAAAAACAATGCCAGAATCACTATTTTTTGGTCACCCCCCCCCAGCCAAAATATAGAATAAAAAGTGATCAAAAAGTCGCATGTACCCGAAAATAGTACCAATAAAAACTACAACCTGTCCCGCAAAAAAGTTACGGCTCTCAGAATATGGTGACAGAAAATAAATTATTTTATAAAGAAGTGATTTTATTGTGCAAAACATAAAAAAACTATATACATATGGTATCGCCGTAATCGTACCGACCCGCAGAATAAAGTAAAATTGTCTTTTATAGCGCATTATGAACGCCATATCAAATAATGAATGTAAAACGATAAAATCACTGTTTTTGGCCACCAAAGCCCTAAATAAAATGTAATAAAAAGTGATCAAAAATTTGCATCTACCATAAAATGGTACCAATAAAAACTACAGCTCATCCTGCCAAAAATAAACCCTCACACCGCTCAATTCATGGAAAAATAAAAAAAGTTATGGCGTTTGGAAGGCGGGGAGTGAAAAATTAAAATGGAAAAGCAAAAAAGGATCAGTCCTGCAAAGGTTAATTAATTTCTATTACATTTTTTTATTATTACCACATGTGGGGTATTGTCGTACTTGGGAGAGATTGCGTTACAAACTTAGGGCGACTTTTTCTCCTTTATCCCTTGTGAAAATGAAAAAATGTAACATTTTAGTGGACGAAAATGTTTATATTCATTTTCACGGCCTAATTCTACTAAATTCTGCAAAAGACCTGTGTGGTATAAATGCTTATTAAACCCCTAGAAAAATTCATTGAGGGGTCTAATTTCCAAAATGGGGTCACATTTGGAGTGTTTCCACTATTTTGTTCCCTCCAGGGGGTTGCAATCGCGACATGGCACTAAAAACCAATCCAGCAAAATCTGTGCTCCAAAATCCAAATGGCGCTCCCTCCCTTCTGAGCGCTGCCGTGGGTCCAAACAGCAGTTTATTACCACATATGGGGTATTTCCGTAATCAGGAGAAGGTGCTTTACAAATGTTGGGGTGAATTTTCTTCTTTATTCCTTGTAAATATTAAAAATGTCTATGTTATTTCAGAAAAAAAAGTAGATTTTCATTTTCACAGACTAACTCCAATAAATATAGCAAAATACCTGTGGGGTCAAAGTGCTAACTATACCCCTAGATAAATTCCTTGAGGGGTCTAGTTTCCAAAATGGGGTCACTTTTGGGGAGTTTCCACTGTTTTGGCACCTCAAGACCTCTTCAAACTAGACATGGTGCCTTATCTAAAAATAAGCAGGCCCCAAAAATGCACTAGGCGCTCCTTTGCTTCTGAGGCCGATGTTTCGGTCCATTACCGCACTAGGGCCACATGTGGGATATTGCTAAAAACTGCAGGACCTGGGCAATAAATATTGTGTTGTATTTCTCTGGTAAAACCTTCTGTGTTACACAATTTTTTTTTATTACAAATTAATTTCGGCAAAAAAAAGAGAAATTTGTAAATTTCCCCTCTACATTGCTTTATTTCCTGTGAAACGCCTAAAGGGTTAAAATACTTTCTGAATGCTGTTTTGAATACTTTGAGGTGTGCAGTTTTTAAAATGGGGTGATTTATTTGGGTATTATAATATATAAGGCCCTCAAAACCACTTCAGAACTGAACTGGCCCCTGTAAAAATAGCTTTTTGACATTTTCTTGAAAATGTGAGAAATTGCTGCTAAAGTTCTAAGCCTTGTAACGTCCTAGAAAACTAAAAGGATGTTCAAAAAACGATGCAAATATAAAGTACACATATGGGAAATGGTAACTAGTGACTATTTTGTGTGGTATTACTATCGTTTTTACAAGCAGATACATTAAAATTTAGAAAAATTCACATTTTTGCAAATTTTCTCTAAATTTTGGTGTTTTTCACAAATAAATATTGAATTTATCGACCAAATTTTTCCACTATCATAAAGTACAATATGTCACGAGAAAACAATCTCAGAATCGCTTGGATAGGTAAAAGCATTCCGGAGTTATTACCACATAAAGTGACACATGTCAGATTTAAAAAAATCGGCTGTGCCATAAGGCCAAAACAGGCTGCGTCCTGAAGGGGTTAAAGGAGCCTTAACAGCTGGCAACTAATGAGACTCATAAGGCAGCCCAAACCCTGGACTGTCCTAAAGATGGAGTGGAACCTCTACTATTCTCTTCCACTCCAGCAACCCAGACCTTTTAAATATATAATTCTGGGCCCAAATCCTGCCCCTTAGTAGCTGCACTGCTACAGTATTTTAGTTTTTTTAATTTTTTGCACACAATTGTGTTAAAAGCTCTTGTCTTGTAGACAGAAGTAGACCATTATTTCACTTTTACTGAAACATACATTTTTTTATTTGGGATTCATGATCAGGGGTGGGATAAGCTCTCTCTTGGTGTCCAACACAGGGGTTTTAGAATTTGCCCTCCTCCCCTCAGTCCTTAAAACTCAGCACGATAGCTATTAAATTGATAAATAATAACTTAATTCCCTAATTCTGAGCCCACTGGCCACTTTACCACATATTCTTGTGACAGGAGCCATTTCCTCATCAATGTACTGTACTCAAGGTAGGCATGCATTGGACATTGCATCTATCTATCTATCTATCTATCTATCTATCTATCTATCTATCTATCTATCTATCTATCTATCTATCTATCTATCTATCTATCTATCTATCTATCTATCTATCTATCTATCCCAAATCTAATTATCTATCTATTTATCTATCTATCTATCTATCTATCTATCTATCTATCTATCTATCTATCTATCTATCTATCTATCTATCTATCTATCTATCTATCTATCTATCTATCTATCTATCCATCCATCTATCCATCCATCTATCGGTCTGCAAAACCATTGAGCCGTTGCAGTCCATTTGACCGCAGAAATGTATTTTTTTGTTGTGCGTCCATGTGTCATCAGGATTCACAGATCCACAACAAAAATAAATTAATTTACCAGTTTAATGAAGCCACAAATACGGACCGTAAGTTTTGATGGTTCCGATTCGCAACTCCACAACGAATCTATGAAAACCACGGTCATGTTCATGGGGCCATAGTAATGAATGGGTCCGTAATTTATCTGCAAAAATGCGTATAAGTTGCAGGCGCAAATGCACTGTCGTGGGCATATATTTTTCACAGCACACCATATATTTATATTCATACTCTCTTCACCCTTCCTAACATAAATACTGGTCCTCTGTCCATGTGTTACGTTCTCCCTTCTTGCGGCTCCCTCGGTCTCCAGGACGTCGAGAGTCACTCGCTCGTGTGTTGCCCGGCCTGGCAGACTGAGGTAGTCTGCAGCCAATAGTAGCTCAGGAACGTCAGGCCAATCAAAGCCTGGCTGATGTTCCTGAGCTCCCACCCTCTCCTTATTTAGTTCAGCCTGGGGGTTGTAGGACTTTGCCTGTAATTAGAGTTATCTAGCTTGGTGCTTTCCCTTGTTTCAGACCCTGAGCGTCTTGCATTTTGATTCCTTTGTGAGCTCTGACCTGCTGGACTCCTTACTTTTCTCTGCCTTCTGACTTCTATTTTTTCCGCACTCTCCCGGTTTGACCCTGCCTGCCTGACTCCACCTTTTGCGCCCGGACTTGTCGGTGGCACAATTGCCCTGCCTGTTTCTCCCTCTGTGTACTTCCCAGGTGACCCTTTCTTTTTTTGTACTCTCTGTCTTATCCGTTTGTCAGTTTCACTTGTACTAGTATAGGGAACGCCGCCCAGTTGTGCGCCGTCGTTTAGGTCGGGTCGTACAAGTAGGTAGGGACAGAGGTTTGGGAAGAACAGGGACATCACTGTTTGCCGTGTATTTGTTTGTGACACCATGTTTGTCAGTAAAATTGATTTGAATTAATTTTTTAATGTTTTTTTTTTGGGGGGGCCATGATAATTTTTATTATTTGTATTTTTGACAACACATCATCTGTGTGAGCTGAAATAATTGTGTGTGTCAGTGGTAAAGGTAAATAGCAATAGGGGTAGCCTGCATTGGTTGACATGGTAGTTTGGTGCCTTGTCAAGCTTATCTAGCAGAGGTTGCTAAAATTTATCACATATCCAATACTAACTAATTATAAAGAGTGTAATTCTTTATATTCTTCAATTGGATAACTGAGTATGCTCCACAATTGTTTTCTTTCTTCTTGAAAAAAAAAAAGTAGAGAAATATATCTTTAAAATATCCTAATGTTTTCTATGGATCAATCTTATGCCAAAGTGTATAATCTTTGTATATGTTTTTGTGCAATATGTCAAGGATTCCTTTCTTTTTTTTCTCTTTAGCATAGCCATTTTTTTTTGTAATGGACCTCAATAGGTCGACGGATGCAATCGAATACCATAATTTAGGATACGTTTGGTTTTGTTTTTTTTGTTGTTTTTTTAATTTACATTTTACAAGTTTATTTCTTCCTTATGTAAAGAAGGAAAAGAAAACCTTTATTTGGTATCAAGCATATGAAAAAAAACACCTTATATAGCTAATTCTTTGTGTTTGGGCCAATCTGCTGAAGTCCATTCCATAGAATCCTGAGACTGGACAATAGAAGCAGACTAGTAATGCAGTGGGGCCATCCTCTGAACATCATCCTCTGAGAAGTCCTCATGATAAATGACACCCCTTTGGTCATGGGATGCTTTAACTGTAGTGAACAGTTTGGTTTCCTTATTGGAAGCTGAAATAATGCTTTTATAATCAGGGACCAAGGGGAATATATAATAGTAGTATCCATGTATTTGATGGCTTAGATGCACTCATAATTCTACAAGCAGACAGGCATGCAACTGGACGTCCTTAACCAAGTGCTGGAGTAGGATCACTGTTACCTTTCCACTGTAATACTGTCTCCTCTTTGTCATTCCCTCGGATATGCTTATTAATCTGAAAGCAGGTAAGCATGCAACTGTCTATAGTCGACAGCGTGCTGGTGGACAGAGTCCCTTACCTGTAGCCTCTTAACTCTAAGGTTATGTTCACACGGAGTATTTTGACGCGGAAACCGCGCCAAAAAGCTCGTCAAAAACGGCCCGAAAATGCCTCCCGTCTATTTCAATGTGAGGCAGGGGCGGTTTTCTCCCGCGAGCAGTAAAACCGGCTCGCGGGAGAAAGAAGCGACATGCCCTATCTTCGGGCGTTTCGGCCTCTGACCTCCCATTGACTTCAATGGGAGGTAGAGAAAGCGTATTTCGCAGCGTTTTATGCCCGCAGCACCCAATGGCCGCGGGCGAAAAACGCAGCGAAAAACGGCGTGCAGGGAGAGGAAAATCTGCCTCAAGCTTCCAAACGGAATTTTGAGGCAGAAATTCCGCCTGCAAAATACTCCGTGTGAACATAGCCTAACTCTGACTTTCTTCTCTTTGTAGTCCAAATCACAGCTGGTATGTACGGAAAACATGGACCTAATCTGCCTTTCCAGTCCCTAACGCAAATTGCCTCTCCCCCAACATGGTTTCTCAACATCAGGTTGAGCATGTGAACAAAGAACGAAGCGTGACCCCGATTTTACCAAAAGTGGGGCAACAATTATACGGCAGAAATACTAACACGGTCTTAAATCTAGACAGCTTAGAATTAGACAAGATGCGTCAAATTTATCACAGTGGATCATGCTGGATGATAAAATCGGCACACCTATAAACATTTCTGTCTAACTTTACACCACCTCTTCGCTGGCTTATTTTAGTCCACTTTTTTGTGACAATTTTAGAGCAATTTGGCGCATTTCAAGCGACACCCCCTTTCTTCTTAGCCGCACCTTCCATTTGGCTAGTTGCAAACATCTATTCTTTTTGGCACATTTCATTGATAAATTTCTCTAAAACAATTTGCTCCAAAAAGAAGGTGCAACTTTGGCCAGAATTCTAGAGCAACACCAATTGTAAATCTGCCCCAATATTTTTACCATTGTTACTGACCAACTTGCCTAGTTAGAGAAGATGTTTGGAAAGACAGCTGCAACAACAGTTATATACCGACAATGTGTCTGCTTCACCTAGGCAACGCAGATGAAAAATGGCATGGTAATACCTGACAATACCCATTTTATAAACTGGTGTGTGGAAAGCAGCAAAAATAAGACATCTTGTTATTGGGTAATTGGAGCAGGACCCCTAAGGGGTTGTCTGGGCACAGACGACTGATGACCTATCCACAGGATACGCCATCAGTAAATGATCGGTGAGGGTCCGACACCCGAACCCCGCACTGATCAGCTTCTCCGGCTGCTTCCAGGCGCCGGATGTTATGCAGTGTATGCAGCGTTCAGAGCCGGAAGTAGATGGATCCGTACACTGCATAGCGGCCATGCTGCAGAATTGCAGCTCTTCTATTTACTTGAATAGGAGCAGATCTGCAGTGCTGCAGCTCGGCCGCTATTCTGGACTGGAACCATCTGCCTTTGGCATGAACATCTGGGGCCCGAAGACAGCCGGAGCATCTGATCAGTTCAGGTTCGGACTCCCAGTCTATCACAGCCTAAAAGAACGATTAAAATATATCTTTATTGATTTCTCAATGATAAAATTGTCGCTTAAGCCCAATAATATCTAACAAAGGCATAAGCAAGTGATCAGAAAGGTGAGAAGCGTCAGCGGGTACTAGGCAGGGCTGGCCTTTGGGGTGTGCGAGCTGGGCTCTGCCTCTACTCTGTGCTCTGTTCTTAGTTACACACACAGAGTAAATAACAGCCGAGGAGCAGAGGAGGAAGCTCCGCCCACAGCCCGCCCTCACGAAGCCTGTGATCCTGTCAGCATGGAGAGATGGTGAGTGTCTGTGTGTGTCTGTGTATCTCTCTGTGCGTGTGTGTGTTTGTATGTGTATGTTACAGTGTGTGTGTATGTCTCTGCATGTGTTTATGTCTCATTGTAAAAATGTGTGTTCAATATTAAAGTAGAACAAATAAAACAAAGATATCTGTTCTGCCTCCTGTTACCCTGCTGTCCCTTATATACCCTGCTGCCCCTATATATACTGCTGCCCCTTATATACTCTGCTGCCTCCTATATACCCTGCTGCCCCTATATACCCTGCTGCCTCTATGTACCCTGCTGCCCCTATATATCCTGCTACCCCCTATATATCCTGCTACCCCCTATATATCCTGCTGCCCCTTATATAACCTGCTGCCTCCTATATACCCTGCTGCCCCTTATATGCCCTGCTGCTCCTATATACCCTGCTGCCCCTTTTATACTCTGCTGCCCTTATATATGCCTCTGTGTGTGTGTTTTTATATGTTTCTGTGGGTATAGTTATCATCTACGACATTATCTGTACTCAGAGAGTTATCACTGTGTTATCTGTGGTGTTACATAGGACTGCAGGTAAAATCTACTACATTATCTGTACTCCGAGAGATATCACTGTGTTATCTGTAGTGTTCCATAGGACTGCAGGTAACGTTGTGAAGGATGGAGTGGACAGAAGTTAATGTTTATAATAATTTTCTTTCTTTAATAAAATATAGACTATAGAGTTGTGTACATAATTGTGATGAAGCAATAGTAATAGGATTAGATAAGTATACGTGGCAAGATGGCCCCTGAACAGGGACTACGCACTAATAAAATAACAAGTCACTTCCTGGTATGAACGAACTATGAACTATGAAGACATATCTAAAGGACCAGATAAGGGTGAACCTATCCAAGGATGACACAAGTAACAAGAGGCTTACAGTGATACGTGCTTTTATAAAAGTGTGATAACATGTACCCACCCCCAGGAGAAAGGGGATATAGAACAAATGTGTGTAATAAATCAGTGACGCCTCTCCTGATGCTGAGTGAGGAGCTTTGTACCAGACTCTGTGTGGTGTGATTCCTTTCGTACGAACTCAGCGTATTATCTCTGCTGGTTGAGACTGATTAGTACCCGAACATTTTGGCGCTCGACGTGGGGCCACACGAGGGATAAGCCGTGTCCGTGATCGACGACCCCCAGACGCCTCAACATCGAATCGCCAGCCACGCTCCCAGGAAGTCTGATCAGCTTCAAATAAAACACGGTAAGGTTAAGTTCATGTTTATGAATATTGGCTCTTATTCGTGTGGGAGAGTGAGCAGGTGATAAGATACCGAGGTATTTGGAGTCGATCCCGGCCACACTCTCAGCGACAGAGAGTTAACCTGCTGTGTGGCTCCAAGAATCATAGTATAGATAGTCGCGTCTCGCCGGCATAGGTGATAAGTATAAGTGTAATAATTTAATTAGTCGCAGGGTATAGTTTGATACCATTAAGACGACAGGTGTTAAGTGTAATAATTCAATTAGTCGCAGGGTATAGTTTGATACCATTAAGACGACAGGTGTTAAGTGTAATAATTCAATTGGTCGCAGGGTATAGTTTGATACCATTAAGACGACAGGTGTTAAGTGTAATAATTTGATTAGTCGCAGGGTATAGTTTGATACCATTAAGACGACAGAGACAGACAGTCAGTTATAATTGTGTTTTGTGTTCAGAAACATCGAGAATAAGGTTTCATTCTCAGGACGGTGTTAAATATAGAACAGTATGTTTAATGTGTTTAAAACAAAGAGACAGGCAAAGGAATGTGGTTCATTAACCGCAAAAGAGATAGTAGAAAAAAGAGAAGGCAAGAAGAATGTAGAAAATAGTAAGAAAGTTATGCACATATGTGGCATATTTATAGATGGAAGATTACAACCAGGAGAATGGGCTGCAGCTCTTAGGGAAAACAAGGGAAGATTAAGTGACGAAGGAAAGTTAGATGAAGCATTAGCTTGGCAAAGAACAGCCATAGCCATAACTAAAGACAAGTTTACTGAGCAAGAAATACGAGACAGAAAGGGTAAAATCATCAAATATGTGTATTACAAAGAACGTGTCCAGCCACCGCCCTATAATGGCGACGGTGGAATTCTAACTGCGTGGGAGTGTCCCAATTGTGGTCAACAGAACCCGCCCCAAGTTGAATATTGTGTATCATGTCACTTTCCACGCCCCGATCCTCCCATATATGCCACGCCTTCGGCACCACTCCCCGCCCCCGGAGGCCATCTTGGTACACCTAAACCTGTTGTTCCGTTATATCCGGTACTCACACAAGAAGGTGGATTTTATAAGCCACCTCCGGAGGATAAGGTCACAGCTGACGTTCCTCTAATGCCAGTGACCACCCGTAGCGCCAACCCCCTTATATCCACTACACCCATCGCCCATCAATTAGCGGCCAGAAGGAGATGTATCCATCCTAATGATGATGCCCAATCCGAACATTCGGAGGGAGGATGGGGGGAAGAGATTACAATTACAATCCCGCCTGCTATACCTCCTTCACAGTCACCGCCTCCCCCTAGTCGTCCGCTACCCCTCCCTCTGGCTGTACGGCCACCCGTGGCCCCCCGACCACAATTCCCAGAATGGCCAGCGCCACCCCCTGAATCCTTTCCGGAACAATGGAATCCCCAGATACAGCGTATGATATGGGAAGGGAATTCACTTTTAACAGTGGGACACGGGAATATGGTCACCCAAAGGGTAGACGCCATAGTGAACGCTGCCAATATGAATCTACAACATAGGGGTGGATTGGCAAGAGCCATCATCGAACATGGCGGTGCTTCCATTCAATCCGATTGTGATGACATTGTCCAGCTTGTAGGGCCACTCCCAACAGGACACGCTGTTCTCACGGGTCCGGGCCTTCTCCCCTGTAAAGTTATTATTCATGCAGTAGGGCCCCTGTACAACCCTGCTAAACACTCCGAATGTGTAGCCTTGTTAAAACAAAGTGTCTGTTCAGTGCTTGACCTTGTTGAAAATAAAGTTTTCACTACGTTGGCCCTGCCACTCCTTGGTGCAGGCATATTTGGATTTCCCCTCTATCAGTGTGCCGAGACTATAATCACCACAATAAAAGAACACGCCCCCGTGCGCTCCATTCAAGAAATCCGAATCGTTAGTACTGACCCCTCAGCGATAGCGGCCGCAGTAACTGCCCTTAAATCCCCATTTTCGCCATCTCTACCCGTAGACCCTCCTTCTAATCGCTGTGATACTCCAGTTCTAGCCCACGAACCTACCTCCCCCGAATGTCCTAAACCTGGTGTCTTGACCCGAGCATCCCCGGTCCCCCTTCTCAATCACCTACCCCCAACGACCTATGCCCCGTTCACCCCACCCCAAGTCCAAAGCATATGTGCAATCCTAGAAGACCCAGAGAAAAATCCTATGGGATTTTACCGAAAGCTACGCCAAGTGCAGCAAACTTATTCCCCCACTTGGAAAGATTTGCTACACGTATCCAGTATTAAAGCCGGGGATAGGTTCTGGCCAATCATTAGCTCCGCTCTAGACACCGATAGAGTAGGTGACGACTGTACGTACCACTCCGGTGTTGAATTCACCCGCCAAATAAAAGCCTGGGCGCAGGACAGAATTGGGGACTCTACCACCAATATATCCGATTGCACTCAGGAAGAGAAAGAATCTGTCGAGAAGTTTTTTACACGTATCCAAATGCTGTTTCAAGACCAAGGATATGACATGCAGAAGAAAGTACAGAAGACGCTTCTCGTATCATCCTTCGTTACAGGACTCAGAGATCCTGTAAAAACCAAACTTTGCAGCACCCGCCCAGAATACCCCGACATGGAACCCCGTCAAGTTCTTCTCATTGCCAAGGCTATAGATAGACAACTACAAGCTTCCTTTCAACACCCAACACCCAAGCCCGGACCCCTTATGCTTGCGGACATCGGTCCCCATCCCTTTTCGTCAGTACCTACCCCTATGTATACTCATCCACCACCACAATTTCCTCGTCCATCATTACAGAATTACCCATATTTGCAGGAACATCGCCCCTCACCACGAAGACGGGGTGATATCTTTTGTTACAATTGTGGGCGACCAGGACATTTCCGTAGCCAATGCCGTTCTCCTAGAGAAACTCAAGACACAAGCCGCAACCATCCCCCACCACCTAGGTATCCTCGTCCACCTCCAACCTTTAACGGACCAGATAGGCATCCACCACTACAGCCAGACAGACCATAGGATAAAGGCAAGCCCGCAGAACTCATGGCCCTAACCAACCCCCGTATTGGACCCATTTCCTCCGTCTATCTCACTGTAGACGGCCATGAGCTTCCTTTTCTAGTAGACACGGGTGCAGCCACCTCCGTAATCAAGACTTCTGACCTACCCTCCTCCTGTGCTCTTTCTGAAGACTTACTTTCCTGCGTTGGAGTCGATGGAGTCGCCACTACGTCACGTCTTACGCAGCCTCTACCTATTGGGAAAAGTCAGAAATACGTCTCTCAATTTATAGTGTCAAAGACTTGCCCATTGAACCTTTTAGGAGCTGACCTCTTACACAAGCTCAAAGCCCATATTATATACGATGAATTGGGAATGCACCTTTCTACCAGTATCTCTCTTACGGACGAAGATACCTGTCTCCTCCGAACTGTACCGTTGTTTTTATCTCAACCGGCACCACACTCCTCAACCTCGGATATTCCACCGGATGTAGCCAGTTCTTTACCCCCCTCCCTCTGGTCTACCGGACCTGACGATATAGGCAAGCTACCTGTCCCTCCTGTCCGTGTTTTTCTCAAAGATCCTACGGTGCCCCCGCCTCGTATTCCCCAATACCCCTTACGTCGTGACCAAGAAACATCTCTGCAGCTACAAATCCAAGCCCTTCTGGACAAAGGTGCGCTAGTCCAGTGTATTTCACCAGCCAACACTCCACTTTTTCCTGTCAAAAAGAAATCAATACCGGGTTCCCCTACTGTTTATAGATTAGTTCAAGACTTACGCGCTATCAATGCAGTAACCATCATGGAAACTCCAGTGGTGCCTAACCCACACACGCTCCTCAGTGACATTCCCCCTTCACATTCGTCCTTCACCGTTATTGACCTAGCCAATGCATTTTTCAGTGTACCATTACATCAAGACTCCCAGTATCTTTTCGCTTTCACTCATCAAGGCGCCCAGTACACTTGGACTGTCATGCCTCAAGGTGCGCAGAACTCCCCAAATCACTTCACTCAAGCCCTCACGTCTTCTCTTCTACCATGGATAGCTGCACATCCGGAAGCCACCCTTCTCCAATATGTTGACGACTTACTCCTATCAGCACCAAACACCTCCTTGTGTTCAGTTCTCTCTCTAAGTCTTCTCACATTTCTCGCACAAATTAACTGCAAAATCTCCAAAAAGAAACTGCAATGGTGTGCCCCCAAAGTTATCTTTCTAGGACACTGTATTTCACAAGGATCACGACATCTCACCTTGGAACGAGTCTCTACTATTCTTGCCATACCTCTCCCTACTGGCCTTACGCAATTGCAGGCCTTTTTAGGAATGGTAACCTACTGTCGACAATGGATTCCCAACGCATCTCAACTCATGCATCCTCTATACGCCTGCGTTTCTGATCCCTCCTGGATGCCCAATCTCCCCCTTATTGCTGTACAATCGTTCCGTGAACTACAACATATCATTTCTACAGCCCCAGCCCTGGGCATCCCCAACTACCAACTACCTTTCCAACTATACATCTCAGAAAACCAAGGCCATGCATCTGCTGTCCTCACTCAAACACATGGAGGAAAACCTAGACCTATTGGGTACTTCTCGGCGAAACTGGACCCTGTATCGCAAGCCGCACCCATGTGCCTACAAGCTGTGCTGGCTGCACAGATATTACTGGACAAAACAGCACCCTTTATTCTCGGACATCCAGTCACCATTTTAGCTCCACATGACTTATCCGCAATCATACTTCAAAGTCAACAAAAACAACTTTCCTTACAACGACGTATGCGTCTTCAATGTTCTCTTCTCCTTCCAGACAACGTCACTTTACAGCGCTGCCATACGCTCAATCCGGCCACCCTTCTGCCCCTTGTAAGGGGGGATCAAGACCAAGAACCCCATACGGAATCAGATCATGCACAATCTCATGACTGCTTACAACTTATGCAGCAGCAAGCAACATCTCCCTCCACGGTATTTGACACTCCACTTGACAACCCGGACCTCATTCTTTTCACTGATGGATCACGTTATGCTGATGAACAAGGTAAATTCCACACTGGATACGCTGTGGTATCACTGCACGAAACCATCCGAGCAGGCCGGATGCCACCCCACAAATCTGCACAAGAAGCTGAATTAAAAGCCCTCACAGAGGCATGCCACGAAGCGGCCAACCACACAGCTAACATATATACGGATTCCAGATACGCCTTCGGTGTGGCTCACGACTTTGGACAGATCTGGGCAATCAGAGGTTTTGCAACAGCTGCTGGTACCCCAAACAGGCATGCGCAAGCTGTGGCTGAATTACTTGAAGCCTTGACTCGTCCAGACAAAGTGGCCATACTCAAGACCAAAGCCCATGGAAAAGCCCAAACAGAAGAAGCACAAGGAAATAAGCTGGCAGACGAGACGGCAAAGTGGGCAGCAACTTACGGAAAAGAGTGAGAAGGGAGTCCGGATCAAACAAGCTACCTTCAGATTATGACTAGGTCGCGGGCCAGAGAACAGATACCAAATGTGGTAGGGACCGACGCCATCAACCAAGTTACCATCTTCCAGAACAATAGTACCCCTGAGGACAGACAGCAATGGCAGACGGAAGGAGCAAGTGTGGATAAACAAGGAATATGGAGAAAGGACAAACGAGTTGCCCTCCCGAGAGCCCTGTACCCAGCAATTGTACAGTGGGCACACGGTCCTACCCACCGAGGGAAAAACCAGATGGTAACGGCAATCAACAAACTATACCTGGCCCCAGGAATATCCACCCCTGTCACCCAGTATTGCCGGACATGCATAATCTGCAATCGATGCAACCCTGGAAGGACTATGACCACTCCTGCAAAACACCTCGCCAGGACATCCTATCCGTTTCAAAGAATTCAAATAGATCACACACAACTGCCTAAAAGTGGCAAATACGAATATCTACTAGTGGTAATCGATATGTTTTCAGGATGGCCCGAGGCTTACCCGGTCACCAATATGACAGCCAGGACTACTGCAAAGAAACTTATGAAGGAAGTAATATGCAGATTCGGAATTCCAGAAGTAATAGAAAGCGATCAAGGACCAGCCTTTACTGCAGATATCACATCGGCAATTTGGAAATTAGTCGGGGCTGATCTAGGACTACATACTCCATACCATCCTCAAAGTAGCGGGAAAGTAGAAAGACTTAATGGTACCCTAAAAAACAAACTTTTGAAAGCCAGCCAAGAACTGAACATGGCATGGCCAGAACTATTACCTATAGCATTATACTCGGTTAGGAACACCCCTAAAGCCCCTACAGGATTGACGCCTTATGAAATACTATTTGGTGGTCCCCCAAGGTTAGGCCACTACTACCCCCAGCAGCTTAGCATGGGAAATGACAATCTAGTGAACTTTGTAATTGCATTATGTAAGGAACTGACAATAACACATTCTGCAGTATACTCCTCTTTTCCAGATCCGGAAGCAGATACTACCACCCACGACATTAAACCTGGAGAATTTGTGGTAGTCAAGAAGCATGTCCGAGGATCTCTAGAATCACGATTCGAGGGCCCATACCAAGTCATATTGACCACCCCTACCGCTGTGAAAGTTGAGGGTCGCCCTACTTGGATTCACGCTTCCCATTGCAAACGAGTGGAAGTTCCGAAATGATCCAGTATATCCTTTTGTGTGGTACAGCATGGGTAGTAACCGGACAGGTAGCGGTCACTAAGATCGACGATATGACTGTCCTCTGGTTTAATTCAAGCAACACCCATGTAGCCACTTACACATTCGATTATTGTCAAATAATAGACTGTAACCATAGACAGTGGGAATACGGGTTGAACTATGATTGGGGAAGAAACTGGATCAAAACCATAGGAGAAGAAGAACAATATATATGTGTTACGGATGATAATTGGGGAACTCAGGGTAAATACTGGGGCTCCGTGGGATGGAACACTGGAAGAGATTGGGGATATCAACCCCCTAGCGCTTTAAACAAAAAGGATGATAGCGGAAAATCTCTAATAACTAGGATGACCCTTACTAAGACCCCATTTCGTAGCGAGTGTCAAAATGTAGGTAGCTGTAATCCACTGATTCTAACTATAGAAAATCCCAAACACACAGATGGAGGACAGTATTGGCTGTCGTCTTATACAGGGAGTCTCGGCTATGTGGGACCTGAGGGTCCATTTAGAATTATGGATATGGTAAATTCCACAGAATGGGAAAAATTGATTATTGAACAGCCAAACCCCGTTGCCCCTAGGATCCGAACCATCTCACAAATAGTTGCAATCGCGAACCCAGGATTCGAAGACACTATGGCTATGGAAACTGGATTTGGGGATACAAATCTATGGTTGGAATGGATGAAATATTCCGCCACTAAAGTAAACAAAAGCAATTGCTATGTTTGTGCTGGGGCTAGACCCCATTTAGGTATGGTACCCTTAGAAATCCCAAAACAAATTCAGCCATGTTTTTTTAGTTTATTCACCAATACTACTACTGAACAAAATGAGTGTGAAAATTGGAAGAAAGAATATCCTATCATAACTGAGACCCCCAAGAATCGAGAGGGACTTACTATATACCCCGGGAACTACACCTGTTATGTAAATTATGAGGGAGAAGGGAGATTTGTAGGAAACTTTAGTAACCAGTGGTGTGGGACGTATAGCTCAATAAATGGAAGCCTCCTTCAGAACCAGGTCCAGTCATTAGGGGATATATATTGGATCTGTGGGGACATGAAAATTAGAACTCGGATCGGAGGGAACTGGAAGGGAGAATGCACCCTGGCGAAAGCGATCATGCCTTTTCATATACTCTCTGAGACCCAAGAGACCACCTCTCAAAATAGTCACATATTAACAAGGGAAAAAAGAGATCTGAAGGGAAGTTTTGACCCCCATGTGTATATAGATGCTATAGGAGTCCCAAGGGGGGTCCCAGATGAATTCAAGGCCCGGGATCAGGTAGCAGCTGGATTTGAATCATTAATCCCTATGATCACAGCTAACAAAAATGTAGATTGGATAAATTATATCTATTACAACCAGCAACGGTTTGTTAACTATACTAGGGACGCTTTACAAGGTCTAGCTGACCAGTTAGGACCCACATCTACTATGACTTTCCAGAACCGTATGGCCCTTGATATGATACTAGCAGAAAAAGGAGGCGTTTGTGCCATGATAGGTACTACCTGTTGTACTTTTATTCCAGATAACACAGGACCAAACGGCAAAGTAACCATGGCAATCAAACAGATTGTTTCTTTATCCGAGGAATTAAAACGAAATTCAGGTTTCACAGACCCATGGGATCAGTATTTCTCATGGTTAACCGGATGGCAGAAAATTCTGGCCCAAATTGGGATTGTAATCTTAATTTTTCTAGTACTTTTCGCAGTTATTGCTTGTTGTGTATTACCATGTATGAAGAAATTAATGACTAAAACTATAACTGAAGTAACTCCCACTTTTATGTTTTCTTCAGAAATTGAAGGACTTTTACCAACTCCATCCATGAAAACAACCACCCTTTATCGAGACTATTGTTCTGAAGATGAATAGATAGTGTAGGGTGTGCACCGACTCTTTAAGTCCAGCTACAAAGGGGGGTCTCCTAATAGGGGAGGCTCGTCTCAAACTGGTGAAAAAATCCTTTTACTCCCCTTTCCCAGAGCACGGACACACTTAGGTTAAGAAATGAAGAAAATAATGATAAAAGGGGGGACTGTGAAGGATGGAGTGGACAGAAGTTAATGTTTATAATAATTTTCTTTCTTTAATAAAATATAGACTATAGAGTTGTGTACATAATTGTGATGAAGCAATAGTAATAGGATTAGATAAGTATACGTGGCAAGATGGCCCCTGAACAGGGACTACGCACTAATAAAATAACAAGTCACTTCCTGGTATGAACGAACTATGAACTATGAAGACATATCTAAAGGACCAGATAAGGGTGAACCTATCCAAGGATGACACAAGTAACAAGAGGCTTACAGTGATACGTGCTTTTATAAAAGTGTGATAACATGTACCCACCCCCAGGAGAAAGGGGATATAGAACAAATGTGTGTAATAAATCAGTGACGCCTCTCCTGATGCTGAGTGAGGAGCTTTGTACCAGACTCTGTGTGGTGTGATTCCTTTCGTACGAACTCAGCGTATTATCCCTGCCGGTTGAGACTGATTAGTACCCGAACAACGTCTACTACATTATCTGTACTCAAAGAGTTATCACTGTGTTATCAGCGGTGTTACATAGGACTGCAGGTAAAATCTACGTCATTATCTGTACTCAGAGAGTTATCACTGTATTATCTGTGGTGTTACATAGGACTGCAGGTAATATCTACTACATTATCTCTACTCAGAGATATATCACGGTGTTATCTGTGGTGTTACATAGGACTGCAGGTAACATCTACTACATTATCTGTACTCAGAGATATCACTGTGTTATCTGTATTGTTACATTATCTGTACTCAGAGAGTTATCACTGTGTTATCTGTGGCATTACATAGGACTGCAGGTAACATCTACGACATTATCTGTACTCAGAGAGTTATCACTGTGTTTTCAGCGGTGTTACATAGGACTGCAGGCAACATTTTCTGCATTATCTGTATTCAGAGAGTAATCACTGTGTGTTATATGTGGTGTTACATAGGACTGCAGGTAACATCTACAACATTATCTGTACTCAGAGTTATCACTGTGTTATCAGCGGTGTTACATAGGACTGCAGGTAACATCTACTACATTATCTGTACTCAGAGAGATATCACTGTGTTATCTGTGGTGTTACATAGGACTGCAGGTAACATCTACACCATTATCTGTACTCAGAGAGTTATCACTGTGTTATCTGTGGTGCTACATAGGACTGCAGGTAATGTCTACTACATTATCTGTACTTAGAGAGTTATAACTGTGTGTTATCTGTGGTGTTACATAGGACTGCAGGCAATATCTACTACATTATCTGTACTCAGTTATTACTGTGTGTTATCTGTGGTGTTACATAGAACTGCAGGTAACATCTACTACATTATCTGTACTCAGAGATCACTGTGTTATCTGTGGTGTTACATAGGACTGCAGGTAACATCTACTACATTATCTGTACTCAGAGATCACTGTGTTATCTGTGGTGTTACATAGGAATGCAGGCAATATCTACTACATTATCTGTACTCAGTTATTACTGTGTGTTATCTGTGGTGTTATATAGGGCTGCACATGAAATCTACGACATTATCTGTACTGGGTATATATGGGTCTGTTTGTGAATGTGTCTTTGTGCTTGTATATATGTGCCTTTTATTTATTTGTATATGTCCCTGTCTGTGTATTTATCTGCCTGTGTGTGTGTGTGTGTGTGTGTGTGTGTGTGTGTGTGTGTGTGTGTTTGTGTGTGTCTATATGTGTCTGTACGTCTATATATTTAACTGTATGCATATATTCCAGATGTGTGTATGTATATTTGCCTGTATGTCTAAATATCTGTCTTTATGTATGTACAATATATATGTTCCAGCATGTATATATATGTGGTTAATTTTTGGTTTGTGTAGGGGGCGAAAATAGAGAGTCCCGCACAGTGCGCCATCCATCCTAAGGCCGGCCCTGGTAATAGGAAATGCATGCACCCGCAGAGGCAAATCTCTCCATATTGTATAATAATTCTCTAAAACCTTGCCATTAGATAAATAATCCTACACATTTCAGTATCCCCTACTTTGTGGGATACATCATCAGGGATTATACTTTAATTTAGGCTGGTTAGCACTGTTTCTGTGCTTGATCAGTCTCCTGGCGTGTGCATTGGCCGCACACACGCCAAGGAGACGCCGGATATTTAAAGGTTTGATCCCTCCTACCACTTGACGTCACTTCAGCAGTCTACCAGTCTGCATTCAGAACGTCATTCCTGATGTCCCGGATGGTGGCGAGCCTCCATTGAGACAGACAGTCAGCGCATCCTGACGACAAAGCGTCCCTAGTAACCCTGGGGAGCTCCAGGTGGTTTAGACATCACATCGTCATCGACACAATGGTGGATACAAACAGGGCCGGCCTTAGGATAGATGGCACCCCGTGCGAAATGAGCTTTCGGCGCCCCACCCCATCATTAAAAATAAAATGCCCCATAAAAAAATTGTAATGCCCGTTTAGTGCCCCCATACAGTATAATAATAATATTTAATAATATTATATTTTATAACCCCTACAAGGACACAGTATTTTGTCCTCTAATTGTGCCCACAGTATTATGCCACCTGTAGTACCCCTACACAGTATAACGTCTGCTTAGTGGCCCCCACATAGTATAGTGCCCCCCTGTAGATTTTGCCATACAGCCTCCCTGAAGACAGTGCTATAATCCCCCACCTCCTCGTTGTAGATCGTGCCATACAGCCCCCTACACCTCCCCCTTGTAGACAGTGCAATATAGTCCCCCACCTCCCACTTGTAGACTGTACCCCCAAACAAAAACAAAAATTGTACTCACCTAGGCCCCGTTCCCATGGCGAACTGAGCTGCTCCACGACGATCCTGTAGCCTAGTACAGAGTTTCCCAACCTTTTCGGACTCGATGCAGCACTGGAAAAATAAAATTTCCTCATGGCACCCCTGCCAAAATTGTTTAGAGAAAGACCAAAAACGGCTAAAAAAAAAAAAAAAGCACTACACTCGTAGGGTATGTTTACACATGTTTTTTGTAAGGCAAAATCGTCCTCAAAATTTTTTCAGGAACTGACAGCGTTGTTTGACCTTTTTTTGTGTTTTTTCTTAATCATTAAAGATAATGCAAAAAAGCACCAAATGTGCACCGCAGGTATTATCTGCCTCCTATTAATTTCAATTAGAGGTCAGATGTGGAAACCACTTGAAGACCATCAGCCCCTCACTCACAGTAAAATGACCATCAGCCCCCCACTCACAGTAAAATGACGATCAGCCCGCCACTCACAGTAACCTTGTAGGTAGCGCCACACAGACCCTTGTAGGTAGCACCACACAGCCTCCTTTTAGGTAGCGCCACACAGCCCCCTTGTAAGTAGCGCCACACAGCCCCCTGGTAGGGAGAGCCACATAGCCCCCTGGTAGGGAGTGACACACAGCCCCCTGGTTGGCAGCGCCACACAGCCCCAGGTTGGTAGCGCCACACAGCTCCCTGGTTGGTAGCGCCACACAGCCCCCTGGTTGGTAGTGGCACACAGCCCACAGCCCCCTGGTTGGTAGTGGCACACAGCCCACAGCCCCCTGGTAGGTAGTGGCACACAGCCCACAGCCCCCTGTAGGTAGTGGCACACAGCCCCCTTGTAGGTAGTGGCACACAGCCCCCTTGTAGGTAGTGCCACACAGCCTACAGCCCCCTTGTAGATAGTGCCACTGTAGCTCCCTGAATGCCGTGTGGCCGGGGATTCTGCTCCTGGCGCGCTCCTTGATGTCTCTGTCCATATATGGACAGGGACATCAGGGGAAACTCCTGCAGCGGAATCCCCGTCCACAACGTTGCCGACGCTGTGACCGGGGATTCCACTCCATGAGAAGCTCCTGTTGTGTGTGTCCATTTATGGACAATGACGTCATTGGCTTCTCATGTAGTGGAATCCCCGGTCACAGCGTCTGCAACGCTGTGGACGGGGATTCCGCTGCAGGAGTTTCCCCTGATGTTACTGTCCATATTTGGACAGACATCAAGTAGCGCTCCAGGAGCGGCATCCCCGGCCACACGGGGATACCGCTCCTTCAGGGAGCTACAGTGGCTCTAGTAGATAGCAGAGCAGGGAGATACCTCATGCCCGGTGTCGCCGCTAGCAGCCGCTACGGCTGCTACAGCGGTAGCGACGGCCACTAAGTGAAGAAGCGCCAGGGTGGAAAGGCGACTGCTAAGTCGCCGGGCCCGGGCGCTTCTGAAACAAGCAGGGGAAGGGAGCAAGCTCAGCACGCCCTTCCACCTGCTGGAGTGATGCGCCCTGTGCGAAGTCACAGGTCGCACACCCCTAAGGCCGGCCCTGGATACAAACAATGCAATATGTCAATAAAGTCCCATGCTTGTTATATGTTTAATGTTAACCACAGAGCATCTCAAGAAAGCACACATACTCGGTCATCTAACAACCATAGGTAAACAAATTGGGTCAAACGGACCAGAGTCTTAATTGGAGATACAGCTAGATAGTGCTATAGGATAAATGAAGGTGGAAAAGTGTAATATAATAATACTTCTGGAGATTAACTCAGAACACTAAGGGTCAATCATGAGCTATCATATTAGATCAAAGGAAGCAAGTATATGAGATTTGTTCATTCAGACCAGATGGATTGATAATCTGCATATGAAAGATCCACTGTGCTTCTTTCTGCAGAATTCTATTATCCAAGTTTCCACCTCTCACTGATTGTCTAATTTGTTCAATTCCTGAAATTTGAGGGTGATTGCATCCCCCACATGACGTGACACCGGAGTGTCGTCTATTCTCCTAATGTCTCCTACATGATCCCGAATCCTTCTCCTAAATTCCCTACCTGCCTTTCCAACATATTGTAGCTGGCATCTACATGTGATAAAGTACACAATACCCTTTGTTTTACAGTTTATATATGACCTGTTATCAAAAGTCTCACCAGCCTTTGAACTTCTATAATTTTTTATACATAAGATGGAATAACAGGCCCTACAAGAGCCGCATCTGAAGGTTCCTTTAAGTCTGCTATTCAGCCAATGACAGTTTTGGCCTGTGGATTAAGGTGGCTATGTACCAAACAAACTCTTATGTTGTGTCCCCTCCTATATGTAATCATAGGAGATTCCCCTACCAGACCACCTACATCGGGATCAGCTCTCAATATCCCCCAGTATCGTTGTAGCATGGATAAATTCATCTTCAGATTTCTTAGATTTGGGATTCAGTAATTCATTTCTATTGCATCCAAGAGCATTTTGGTACGCCATCTTCAAAACCTCCTGAGGTTATTCCCTCCGCTTGAACCTATCTCTCAGTTCCCGTGCGGAGGTTTTATAGTCGGAAATAGTGGAAAAGTTGCGACACACCCTGAGGTATTGACCCATGGGTATACCTCGCCTCAGAGCCATTGGATGCCAACTTTCCCACCGTAACAGACTGTTGGTTGCTGTCTTTTACTATATATATTTGTTTGAATAACTCCTGTAACCGTCTTAGAAATACTCACATAAAGAAATGTGATGAGTTTCATGAATTTCGGACGTGAAAAAGAGGCCCAACTCGTTAACGTTGAGGATGCCCACAAACTCATCAAATTCACCCTTTGTTCCTGCCCATAGGATCAGAACATCATCAATGAATCTGATCCACAGGAGGATACAGTATGTCCATTTTTCCATCATCTCACTGAAGACAACCTCTTTTTCCCACCAGCCCAGGTGCAAATTGGCATAAGTAGGAGCACACAGACTCCCCATCGCTGGTGGGAAATCTTCTGATCAAACAAGAAGAAGTTGTGCTCCAAAATAAACTTTAGTAGATTGATGAAAAACTCATTATGGGCCTGATATTGTATTCCTTCCCCTTTCCAAAAAATATTCCACGGCTCTATATCCCTGATCATGAGGGATGGAGCTGTACAGCGCCTCAACATCAAGGGAAGCCAATAGTACATCGGCATCACACCGTATATCCTCAAGTTTCCTCAGAGCGTCCATAGTATCCCTCACATTACGATGGGAGGGAGACTACAAATGGTCAGAGGACTTGGTCAAGGTACAGACAAGTATTTTGTGACAAACTGTCTATTCCCGAAACAATCAGACGACCTTTCAACGGGGTTACCCCGTTATGTATTTTGGGAAGACCATAGAATGTAGCGCATTGTGGGTGATCCATAAGCATAAAGATCATTTCTTTTTCACTTAGCAGGTTTAGGGATTTGGCAGGATTCAGGATACACTTAAATTTATTTCTGAATGTCGTGGGGGGCTCACATGTAAGTAATCTATAACAATCTTGGTTGCCTAGTATTTGATGGCACATTCTGCTGTACTGGATGTGATCCATCACCACGATATTTCTGCCCTTGTCTGAAGGCTTAATTATAATAGTGTCATCCCTCTCCAAAGATTGTAAGACCTGCCATCTCCCCCTTTGTGATATTAAACCTACACCCGCTATGATTCTACAGTAATCTTAATTGATCCTCGACCACCTTTACAAATACGCCAATATTGTCACTCAGAGGTGCATTCTTGGTGGAGGGTACCCTAAAGGGACCCTCCCCTGCATCCCTGTGACTTTCCTCCCAAAGACAGTCCAACATTTTGAGCTGTGGTAGGTCCTCTTCCATGATACCTAATTCTAGACATTGTTGTCTGTCGTGTGTTTTGAAAAAAAAATTCCATTTTAACTTGCGTGCACAAAGATTCAAATCCTTAATCCATGTAAATAGATTACATTTATTGGTGGAAACAAATGACAGACCCTTCTCCTATTTACTTGAATATGAGCAGAGCTGCAGTAACTGCAGCTCGGCCACTATTCTGAACTAGAGCCATCGGCCTTTGGAATGAACATCTGGTGCCCGAAGACAGCCAGAGCATCTGATTGGTCCAGGTTCAGACCCCCACCGATCATACACTGATGACCTGACCTATGGATAGGTCATCAGTTGTCCGTGCCTGGACAACCCCTATAAGAACCCACAAATAAAAAAGAGAATTAGTCTGCCACCTGTAGACTAATTATTTATTTGGCAGCAGTGTGTTCTGCTCATGTCACAGATTGAAAAGAAAAAACAGGGGGCGCTCGCGAGCTGCTAACCAAGATGGCCGCATGCTGAGGTAGCTCCGCGACTCCTGGGCACAACAGCTATCAGACGCTAACATTTGAGGTGAACTATCTCGCTATCACACCCCACTTTCTCCCCCAGTCGACCCCCAGCTCAGTTTGTTCATGGTCCGGAAGAATTTAGTGGGGCGAAAGGACTTAAAACCGCCGGAGTCCTCCGTCCCTGCCCCCACGCCTGAGAGCGCAACTTCTCCCGCCATGTCGGCAGGCTCAGAGGACGACATACAGGCCTCACCCGAGCTCGTAGCAGACTCGCAGGAGGACGGGTCCCAGCAACCCGATCCACAATTTACTACTAGAGATGCCTCCCTGCTTCAAAAATTTAAGCAGCTTCTACAGCAGGAACTACAACTTACAGCTTCTAAGCTGTCCAGGGATCTTACTCGGGAGATACGGGAGCTGGGAGCCCGGACAAATGTCCTGGAGACTAAAATGGATGACACCATAGAAGTCTTAAATGCGCACGATGCTGAATTCGATTCCCTGAGGGCAGATTTGGATTCCACTATGCTCCGACTAGAGGATTTTGAAAACCGTGCGCGGCGGGGAAACCTTCGAATTAGAGGTTTACCTGAAACCTACGAAGATCTTAATTCCTCGGTTACTGCCCTGTTCCAGGAATTGGCGCCAGGCCTCCCTATAGACAGATTGGAGATGGATCGGGTCCACAGATCGCTCGGTCCCAAACGTCAAGATGGTAGGCCACGGGATATAGTGGTGAAACTTACCTATTATGCTACTAAAGAAACCCTGTCTCAAAAAGCCAGAGCTGCTTCATCCCTGCTGTTCCAGGGTCACGAATATCAAATCTTCGCCGATCTTTCCCCGATCACCATCCAAAAGCGGCGGAATATGAAACCCCTGCTGGCCGTCTTACAACATCGTCAGATTAGATACCGCTGGGGATACCCTTTCAAACTCCAATTTTCTGTGGATAATAAGTTCTACTCTGCCAGCTCAGCCGACGACCTCAAGCAACTTTTGGTCACCCTGCAACTCTTACCTGTGGAGGCTGACAGACCGAGTCAAACGTCTCAGGCGCGCCGCGACAGACCTCCTCTTCGCCCCATCTGGGAGAAAGTTCCCCCACGCAGACCACCTGGGAGATTTGGTGCCATACCCAATGTTCGTGACGACCCAGCCTGATGGATGAGTGCTTTTTGCTTGTGGTCTGACTGTCCACCTTTTTGTTTCCAATAACCTTGGATTGTTACTCTGCCTCACTTGCGGTGGTCTGTCTACGATGGGGACTGATTTCTGCAACGGGCAGTTTAACTCATTTGACGTTTTGTCTTGTTGATTTCTAAGATGTTCACTACATACAAAGTACTTCTGGCATTACCCGCACTCATTTTCCACTTACACATTTATGGATTTTTGGTCTGGCCTGCTATGCATGTTTTGCCTCACCACATGGCGGCACTGCATGCATGGCCTGCTGGACATACATTTCAACTGCCTCTTATTCTGTATTGCAGCCGGGAGTTGCGGCCTACTTCTCTCGGGCCGTGGATCGGCCTGCCGGGTGCCCCCTGCCTCCCATTGGGGGCGGCGGGTGTCGGGCATGCTGTTTCCCGGCTCGAGATGTTGTTTCATACACTGTACTTTAATATGCCGCTCCACAACACTGTCTCTGTTTCTGTATACAAGTAGTGGAGCACACCAAGCCTGCCGCAGTTCCATTTTGTGTGGGTTCGGTTAACTTTGCTTTACATTGGCTGTCAATATAATTAAGTTTTATTCCCCTTACTTTACCTCTGCTACATTTTTGAGTTCACCCCAACAAAATGTTGTTACCACACCTTTGTGCCCAGGTGCCGGTGACCCCCTGGTTCTACAAGTAGTATTACCCGTACTGCTATCCACTTCTCTATGCCGTGTTTTGGGCATTTTCCATTTCTCGATGTCTATGTGCATAGTTTTTTTTATATTACTTTTTATTTAGTCTATCTCTCCCTCCCCTTTCTTACCTTCCCCTCTTTCCTTCTCCCCCTGTCGGTCAGAGGTCTTCGTCGGATCATTAAACCATTCTCATGGCCCCTCCTGCTTTGAAAATAATCTCCCACAATGTCCAGGGTTTCAACTCCCCACATAAACGCTCGAAGGCTTTTCATTTCTACAAAGCTAGCCATGCCGATATAGTTTGCCTCCAGGAAACTAGATTTTCTGCCACGTCTAAACCACAATATCTAAGTGCGCACTTCCCCGTTTTTTATGGCGCATACGCTCACGAAAAACGGCGAGGAGTAGTTATTGCCTTTAGAAAGAATCTCCCTTTTATTTGCAACACAGAAATTATTGATCCCACTGGACGCTATGTGATTTTAGTCGGCACACTATTTGATGTAGAAGTGACCCTAGTAGGTTATTATGGTCCTAATGACTTTCAAACAGGGTTTTTTTCCCACCTATTTAAGCTGGTTGACGCTAACCGTCGGGGTCTTCTGGTGGTTATGGGTGACTCGAATCTGGTAATCAATCCCTCAGTGGATAAATCCCCGACCCCCAATCCATCCACATCCCACACACCTTCCATTGAGTTCAGGGATATGTTGCAACTACATGACCTTCAAGATCTCTGGCGTGAACTCCACCCCACCACAAAAGACTTTACTTTCTATTCCTGCCCTCATTCCTCGTTTAGCCGTATTGACCACATATTTACATCTCAAAGATCTCTACCACTATGCTCCTCAGCTAAGATATTGAGCACACCTTGGTCTGATCACAACCCAGTGGAAGTTTCTTTTTCTTCCCTGGTCCCACGGGGGCTCTCCTTTAACTGGCGTCTGAATGACTCCCTTTTGTCCTCTAAAGATACTTTCGCGCAAGTGGAAGCGGCGGTAAAGGACTATTTTGACCTGAATGTGGGTTCCACGTCCTCCCCGATTATATTATGGGAGGCGCATAAAGCCACATTGCGGGGAGCTCTCATTCGACTAGGCTCATTTAAAAAGAAAAATAGAGAACGAAAAATCGCAGAGTTATACCGCTTGTTAGAACAAAAGGAACATACTTGGAAACAGAACCCCTCGACCGCTAATAAAACCTCGGTAGATGCTACTAGGCTGGAACTAGACCTTCTATTGACGGAGCAGGTAGAACGCAAACTTAGATGGTCCAAACAGCGATATTACTCGCAAAGTAATAAACCGGGTAAACTCCTGGCTCGTCAATTGAGGGTCCCTGTGTCGACAAGGGAACCTGTTAGGTTACGAACTTCCACAGGTAATGTTACAGCGGACCCCAATAAAATCACTTCCCTATTTCAAAATTTTCTCTCCAACTTATATTCCTCCCCCCCATTATTTGACTCCTTGAGGGCTGAAGGCTTATTTGCAGACCTGACTTTTCCGGATATCACTCCTTCCAACCTTGTGGCCTTGGAGGCTGAGATATCCGAAGCAGAGGTTCAGGCAGCCATCAAGGAGTTGAAACCCTCCAAATCACCTGGTCCTGACGGTTTTTCCCCTTTATATTATAAAAAACTCTCCCCACTACTGGTCCCGTATTTAACTCAACTCTTTAATGCCCTCAGAGCTGGTACAACCCCTCTCCCATCAACCCTTCATGCTCATATCGCTATGATCCCCAAACCACAAAAAGACTCTCTCCAAATTACCAACTACAGACCAATATCACTCTTGAACACAGATATTAAAATCCTGGCCAAGATTATGGCGACTAGGATAAACTGCTTCCTTGACGTTATTATCCATGGGGACCAGGCTGGCTTTGTCCCAGGCAGACAGACAAGTGATTGCACCAAGAGAGTTATATCTCTGATTCATGTAGCTCGTAGGAGAAATGTGGCCTCAATGCTTCTCTCGCTCGATATTCAAAAAGCCTTCGACACGATATCCTGGTCATACATGGATTTTGCCTTGGGGAAGTGGGGCTTCCAGCGTCACTTTATGTCCTGGGTGCATGCCCTCTATTCCAACCCTACAGCCAAAGTTTGCTATGCTGGCTATCAGTCTGCTCCCTTTCCTATTGAACGGGGCACTAGACAAGGATGTCCGCTATCTCCCATTCTATTTATTTTGGCTCTTGAGCCCTTGGCTATGATGATACGCCAAAATCAGAACATCAAAGGGTTGGAAGTGGCGGGCATGCAACATAAAATGTCCCTTTTTGCTGACGACATGCTACTAATGCTCTCCCAACCTACTGTTTCCCTTCCCAACCTAATGAAAACTTTATCCGACTTTGCCTCAATTTCTGGGCTAACAATTAACCCTACAAAATCAATCGCCTTAAATATTAATCTCTCCCAACAAGTCCTACACTCCATACGTAACCATTTTCCTTTTCAGTGGGCCAGACACTCATTAAATTATCTGGGTATTCACCTGACTCCCTCATATGCTCAGCTATATTCTGCCAATTATCCCTCCCTGATCCGCTCCCTCACCTCTTCTATGACATCATGGCAACACACTTACCTCTCTTGGGTTGGACGGATTTCTGCGGTTAAAATGACCATCCTCCCCAGGCTTCTTTACCTATTTCAAACCCTGCCGATAAAAGTCCCACCACACATGTTACGTCTCCTTCAGAACCGTATATCCTCGTTTATCTGGCGTGGCACACGTCCTAGAATATCCAGGTCCACTCTCTGCTCGCTGAAGACAGACGGGGGATTGGGTGTTCCTAATATCTCTAAATATTATCAAGCAGCCATGATAGCATCCTTGCCTAAATTACACGTTTCGGTAAATATGCCTCTATGGGTGTACCTGGATATTCCGGAGGTGTCGCCCACCCCGATACAATCTCTGCCCTGGATGCCACCATCCTTACGTCCTACACATCTCTCCCCTTCTCTTACACACATTTTAACGGTCTGGGACTCTATCAAATATTCCAGTAGATTGATTTCTCCACATCTTCCCCTTATTTCTATATGGCACAACCCTTTGTTCTCTCCTGGCGCAGACAACTATTATGCCTTTAAATGGTGGTGGTCGAATGACATACTTAGAGTTCACCAACTCCTCACGCCCACTCACTCTCGGATTCTCTCGTTCTGTGAACTCCAGACCTCTAAGCAGATCCCCAGTGGCGAGATATTCAGATATCTACAACTTAAAAACTGGATTACTTCTCTTCTTAACAACAGGGAAACATCTGACTCTTGCTCACAGTTCGAGAGAATCTGTAGTATCTGCCCAACCTCGAGAGGGATGATATCCCTCTTATACAAATGGCTCCTCAACAATCCATCCCCTACCCCTCATACATATGTGGATCGATGGCACCGGGACTTGGGGATGACGCTGGAACTGGCTGAGTGGCGTAGTATCTGGAGCACAGTTTCACATTGCTCTATCAATACGAATATCTTAGAATCCGCATATAAAGTTATGATGCGGTGGTACCTGGTCCCCAGCCGAATTGCGCATGCATTTCCCTCTTACCCTGCTTCCTGCTTTAGGGGATGCCCCGCGCCTGGTGACATGTTCCACATATGGTGGTCCTGCCCTAAACTCGTTAGATTCTGGAGCAGAGTCTTTGGTCTCGCTCAGAGTCTGTTTGGTATAATTTTGCATAAAGATCCTAAGTTAGCTCTCCTCCACCTTAAACCCTCTGATCTAACGCATGCACAATTTCAATTGTTTTCTTACATCCTATTGGCTGCCAAAATGACTATTGCCCACTCCTGGAAAAAGCAGTCAGTAATTTTTGCAGGTGTCAAAACCAGAATGGACCAAATATTTATAAACGAAAAACTCACAAGTATTTTATTGGATAGGATTGCCAGATTCGAGTTGCTTTGGCTGCCCTGGATCAATTACGCCTACTCTCACCTACCTGGTGCCATGATCACCGCCTTTTGACAATTTGCTAATGATTTTTCTCTAGATCTCTGGCCGACCACACCTTTACCTTTCCCTGTCTTTTTGTTCCCCTCTTTCCATTCCCTCTTTCCACTTCTCAATTTTGTTTCCTCTTTTTACATGCTCTTATCAACACCGTCCTGACTGTTTGACATACTGCCTAGTACATTTCTGTATCAGTTGCGATATATTATATATTGTGTATCTCCCCCCTTTTTTTTTTTGTGTATGTTTATGCAATATATTTCCTTACCTTGTTGAAAAAACTCAATAAAACTTGTTGAAAAGAAAAGAAAAAACAACGGAATTCTGTGTTCATAGCAAACTGAATAATGGTATTTAATTTATTTGGCAGTGTATGTACATTCCAAATGCAGTTGAATTACACTAATTAGTAATGCAGGCAAATTACACTAATTACCACTAGTAGGAGTTCTGATGTAGGGAAGAATTTAAAGGGAACCTGTCTGTAACACTAGGCTGCCCAGTCTAAGGACAGCAAAAACTAGTGGCTTACACGCTGATTTCAGCGGTCTGTGAATTATGTGGAAATACTACGTGATTGTGGAGAACTTACATTTTAAATATTGCAGTGCGATGCAAGCGCTGGGTTAAGGAGACTGACATATTCATGAGGTGCTTCTCCCCCGCTAAGTCTTAACAGCTTTCTCCCTATGCACAATAATATATTATATTTATCATATCCCGGCAAGAAATGTCTACTCTATAAATGTATGATCTACCACCATGTGTCTGTATTATTTAGAGACAAAATTTTCAGCTCACCTGACTCCAGTGACTCCACAGCACCGGCCTAGATGGTTTTCCTCATGTGCAGAACTCACCTCCGTAGGAGCGAACAAACAAATTTTAAATCAAGAAAAGGTCCGCACTCCACGGATTACCCCAAAATGCTAACGTATTTTTTTATGAATATCCCATATCCAGGCAATTTCCCCACATAATAAAAAAACATAGCCTTCGCGTTTTGAAAGCTCTTAGTCATGGTCTCTGCCATTGTGCATTCGAAGTGCGTAAGCTATGTATTTTATTATGTCAGGAATTTGTCTTGATATACGATATTGATAAATACTTTTTGCATTTTTGGATAATCCACAGAGTGCGGACCTTATCTTAATTTTGAATTTGTCAGTATTATTTGCCTGTTATGTGACAGGTCACTGCATGGCGGTATCTCTTTAAATTATAGCTATTCTTTCTGTTATAATTTTATTTTTAACAGCAAAGCTAAAAAAGCCCTGAGCGCTTGCTCATGTGTAAACAAAGATCATACTGACATCTAGTGGCAAATAGTATGCAATGTTAAATACTTTTGTGTCAAAAAAGACATAGTACAGTAGGTATGATACCTTTATTGGCTAACCATAAAAGTTCTATATGCGGCTTTCAGAGCACAGAGGCCCCTTCTTCAGGAAAGTTTACAAATGAATGACTTAGAAAAAAGCACAACATTTAAGATGTTACACAAAGACGATTAGTACAGGAGATGATACATCATTAAGATAACCCGGGGCAATAAAACTGGGGTTATAGGGGTGATGACTTAGGAGTTAAGGCATCTGGAGTCAGTCTGATGCGGGATGTGACGTGTGTCCATGTAGTGGCTCATAAATCCAGGTGTTAGATCGAGGCCTTGTGTCAATGACTGGAATGTTATAATCAGCTTGAATTCCAAAATTTTTCTTTCCCTGTCGTCCTTAAAATGACCCTTTAGTATTAGGACTTTTAAATCTGCCAAACTGCGATCAGGTCCAGAGAAGTGTATTCCCACGGGTGTATCCACCTCCTGTTTTATTGTATGTCTGTGTAGATTCATCCTGGTTTGTAGTTTTTGTATTGTTTCTCCAATGTAGATTCCTTTATTGATGCACCTTGTATACAGGATCATGTACACTACATTGGAAGATGTACAGGAGAACGAGCCAGTGATTTTATAGTCCTGCTGCGTGTTTGGTATCTGGATGGTGTTTGATGATAAGATGTTGGTACATGGTCTTGCATTGTGGTGAATAGTGAAACTGAAATAGGAATGCTAATTTTGCAATAAATTTTCATGTGGATAGTTTTTACACCCTAATAAATGCTTACGTTAAAACTGTGATATTTTGTTCATAGATTCAAACAAGAGAACAGTTCAGAGAGTATTTTTTTTTTTATATTTAGAATTTTTTTTTTATGACATTCAGAAATGCAGTGATGGACTAAAAATTTATATTGGATAATGCTTACCTGCTTTTTATTCTCCAGTGTTGGATGCTTAGCTTTATTTTATTTTTATTTTTTTAGCTCTTCTCCATTGTGGCAGAACTATGATCTATAATTGCCGCATAATTACATTTTTACAGTCTGAAATGCTGTTTTGTACCCCTCTTTTGTACATTTGCTCACCAAGTCTTATTTTCATTACAGTAAGGAAATAATAGTAGTAATAGTAATGATCTAATTACGGTGACATTCACACACATAGTGAAGCGAATGTGCTTCATGGGGGGAGCAGGAGATCCACTTGCTCTTATGATTACTTTATTAAATACCGTATGTATTTTGGATATTGACACTTATTAAAAATGCAAGATAACCGGTAGATAGTGAAAATGTTTTATTACTAAAGCAAAATGAAAATATATGCTGTAATAAGGAGACAGCAATGCACACTACAAATAGAAAGTATCTTTAAAACTCAGTAGTAGAATTTTTTTAAGATCTACTTCTTTAATATATGTAAACGATTGAAGTCTGATTATCCTTAAGTAAATGAATCAATACATGCATGACAACTACAAGATGTTATATGGTTGTAGGTGTATGACCTTGTGCTCCCATCATCACAGGTTAGCTCAACAGTCCGCTCTTCAGTGGTTTCATCTTTGCAGCAGTAACAGTCATTCACTACTTTATGCATATCTGTGTCATATCTAAAAAAATAAAGAAAAGTTGTTAAGGACTGTTAAAGAATATGCATATGTCAAGGAGATGTGAAGTATTGTTTTGTCTGAGAACAAAGGCTAACCTAAACACCCTCTTGCATCCCATGGTGCGAAACATGTTGTTTGCCTGTGCTCGAAACACCCTGGAATACCCCTTTAACACCATATCAAGATAATAGACATTTACAGAGCATCTGAAGCTAAATAGCCACTTAGCATAGATCACGATGTTCATGAGGTTCACACTTTAATAAATGATGGTTTTTCATAACATTCACATGGATATTCATCCTGTTCAGCTATGTTTTATAAAGTGACAACAATGAACACTGCATATAATGTACAGATGTAGCCATCTTTATCTTGACTCTTAACAAATAAAAATCCACTGTGACAACAAACTTTAACTTGACCTTTCAATGGCATAAAGGATCACTACACTTTTTTTTTTATTTCCTCCTCCATTTGTTAATTGATCTTTCAGTGAGGTGCTGTGTGCAGAAATACTTACCGATCCATGCATCACGTCATTTTCGGGTCAAGCTCCGCCCACGTGATCACATTCTGACCTCCTCTGGAATCAATGTGTAGTTGAGAAAACCGGAAATCAGGCACTCAATGAATTCCTATGGGAGCCAGAACGTGGGCGGAGCTGGACCCGAAAAACGACGTGATAAACGGCTGGGTAAGTATTTCTGCACACTGCACCCCACTGAAACACCAATGTACAAATGGAGAGGGATATAAAGAAAAATAAGTGGAGTGCTTCTTTAAGTGATAAATTATCACGCTGTAGCAAGTTATTAGAGTCAAAAGAAGGATTTCGACATCTGTACAGTAGAGGACTACTATAAAAACAAAAAAAGATTTAACAAACAAGGAGATAACAAAATGGGAAACAACACATTTGGATAATGAACTGACCTGATGGGTCGTTACTAACTTTTACCTGAACTTGTAGTATATACTAAATGACCCAAAGAATGTGAACACCCATTCAAATTTTTGAGTTCACGTGTTTTAGCCACACTCATTGTAAACAGGAGTAAGAGCTCATCCTGAAGCAGTATACCACGCAAAATCACACAGCGGGGCCACCGAGTGCTTAAGCATCTGGCACATAAAATTCACCTACTCCCTTTTGCATCACTCACTACAGATTTCCAAACTGCCTCTGGAACTGACATTAGCACAAGAACTGTGCGTCAGGAGCTTCAAGAAATGGATTTCTATGGTTGAGCAGCTACACACAAGCCTAATATCACCATGCACAATGGCATGCATCGACTGGAGTGGTGTAAATCACGCCACCACTGGACTCTGAAGCAGTGGAAACATATTCTCTTGAGTGATAAATCACGTTTAACTATCTGCTAATCTGATAAACTAATCTGCTTTTCACAGATGCCAGGAGAACGCTACCTATTGGAATGAAAAGTGCCTACTATGAAATTTGTTGGTGGAGGGAAAGAAGGCCCCTTGTTTCTAGTGAAGGGTAATGTTAATGCTACATCATACAAATACTTTTTAGACAATGATATGCTTCCAGCTTTGTGGTAACAGTACTCTAGTTGCCCGCACAGAGCCCTCACCTCCACCTCATCAACCACCTTTGGGATTAATTGGAATGATGATTGCAAGCCAGACCTTCTCCTCCAACATCAGTGTCTCACCTCACAAATGCTCTTTTGGCTGAATGGGCACAAATTCCCACAGACACACTCCAAAATCTTGTGAAAAACTTTTCCAGAAGAGTAAAGGCTGTAATAGCCGCAAAAAGGGGCCCAACTACATGTTAACACCCATGGTTTCGGAATAGGATGTCCAACACGCTAATATATACTTGATAGTCAGGTGCCCATATATTTTTGGACATATAGTGTGTATATCACTGGTTTTGGTAACTCCCAGAAAGAAGTTTATTTGATACAGCATTCTCAGCCTAGCATTTCCTCATCCCTTCCATGTACTTTACACCTAGTAGTAAACATTCAGCGCTCATTTTGAAATTCCTGCTATAAGTACTGCCTCCTTTCTGGAATCCAACAAGGCATTGCTTTCAAACAACCAATTAGAAGGGGTGGTGAGAAGGAAGTGGGAGGTAGTGCGATTACTATGGCCCAAGTCAAAGTGGCAATGGAATAGGCAACGTTAGAATTTGTGGTGGTCGCCCTTGTATAAGGTCAAAGGGTAGACAAGGGGTGGTGCCATCTATTTTATCTGAGTTAAAGATGAGAATGATGATAAACTGCTAGGTGGGACCTGGGAATTTAGTCTTGGCGAGGAGGAGGTGAATTTGGAGGTATAAGGAAGAAATAATGATGCTCAGTGTGAGCTGGGAAATATGTCATTCAATGGGGAATGCAGCAACTTGCAAAAACTGCCATCCCTGGAATCAGACGTAATGTCACCAACACTGATTCTGCCTCTGAGTTCGCCCAAGCAAATAAAAACTTTGGTAGCAAAAGTAAGACTATGAAGACTTGCCTTAATATAGCTTCATTACATTCTCCACTGCATTTCGCCATTTTAACATAAGATGAACAGTATATTTCAATATAATCGTCTGAATCCGTGTAAGAAATAGTTAACTCCATTGCTGATGGTGATGGCTTACAGGAGTTGTCACCTACAAGAAAGAAAGTCAAGGCAATGTGTATTCACGATTAAAGTCATTAAAATTCCAAAAGACCTAGAAAATTTAGCAATATATCATGTGTCCAGGTTTAATTTTTTCAGTCTGACTTACAAAAAGTAAGCTAAATTCTGATTGGTTGCTTTAGACAACAGGACCACAATGGCAAAAATGAAACATGAACTACAATATGCTAGTTCCAATTGCACAGACTAAAGCCTTCTGCTCTACAGGCTTGAATTCTCCCAATGATGTTGAACATGGATGATGTTATCTGCCTCCAAAGGTTTTTTTCTCTACACTATGTAGAGAGAATGACAAAGATGATGTCATATTAATGACACTGATGATGTCATATTAATGAAGGAGAATGAAGATCCTCAGCCTCATCACATAGCATGATAATCCAATGAGCAAGACAGAAGATTCGCAAGTCAATCTTATTGCATTTCATGCTGATCTTATTGCATTTCATTTCTTCTCTTGTTGCCAACTGTTCCTCATGTCCTACCATTACTCTCCCTTCCCCTTCTTGACATTGAGGCCCTGAGAGTAGGACATTAAATCGGGTGAGTGAACATGTAATCGAGTGAATGATCAAGTGCCCGGGTAAGTGAGAGAACAAGCTCTTATATGATTAGATGTGTGAACAAGAGAGAAAATAGAGCATTTGTTTGGGTGAGTGAACGTTTAAAGGCAACAGTGCACTACAGCTGCTACTATTATTACATATACATACAATGGCTGGTATTCTTACTATCACATGACAGGTATTTTTCCTATATCTATTGTATTGTTCCTATATCTATTGTATTATGACTGGAAAAACTGTATGACAGTCTGTTACGGCCGCGGTCACGGACCGCAACCTCCACTTACCTGCCGCCCGCAGATCTTCTTCCTGCCGATGTCTCCCTCCCCGGGGACGTCAGCACATGAGGCTGCTCTGTCCCGTAGTGACCACTAGAGGGTGCTCGCACGCTGTTTACGGCCTTAAAGTGCCAGCGCGCGCATATGTATTTGATTAATTAATTATGCTCCAGATCAACCTGAACTATAAAAAGGGCCCTGCCCTTTCATTCCTTGCCTGAGTGTTGTTTGTAATTCCCATGTTAGTCTTGCAAATGGTCCCTTAGCCGTATCCTGTTCCCTGTGTTCCCTTGCCCTGCTACCTCTATCCTCTTTCCCATTCTGTGTTTTGTTCCTGAGCCTGTCTAGTGATTGGAGTCGTGTCCTACTGCACCTACTGTAGTCTGCCATGTCTGGCGCAACCTGCCGCACCTACTTTCATCCGTCAGGTCTGGAGCAACCTGCTGCACCTGCTGTCATCCGCCACGTCTGGCGCAACCTGCTGCACCTACTGTCATCCGCCACATCTGGTGCAACCTGCTGCACCCACTGTCATCCGCCACGTCTGGTGCAACCTGCTGCACCTGCTGTCATCCGCCACGTCTGGCGCTTCCTGCCACATCCAGCCCCATCCGTGCTAAAGCCTCTCCCAATTGTCTGGACTATCTCCGGTATTTTCGTGCTACGTACTTATTGTATAAACTTGCGCATTGACTGTGACTTGGCCAACTGCCTCTCCACTACGGCGGAGCGGTCTAGTCGTTCCACATACCCCGAGATCGTGACACAGTCTGTATTTAAGCAAAGTCTTGTACTATTATTATTATTATGTCTGGTGCTATTTTACTATTTATTGGTTGCAATGGCTGGTATCATATTGTCAGTATGGTTGATATTATTACATGAGTTCTACTATATCTGCCATTTTAATGGTCACAGTATGGCACTATTAGTTTTGCGTGTTTCGCCATTGAGGCCCACACTAATGAAAGGGCTGTGCACAGCTCTGGCCTTCATTCCTTCACTTTTAATATAACCCTTGCCATATAAGCCTTTAAAGCCTTTTATATTTTTAGATTGTCCATGACATATTAAAATCAGCCTTAATTTTGATAAATTACCCATGCTTATACTTTTACACATGCGTGTAGAGCAAAAGAACAGCACAACAGACAATTGCCTTCTGAACCACCTACAATAGTATTCTTGCTGACCCTCTATTTTTACAATCTGGAAACATTATATGTAACACAGTGACACTTACAACTATAGCAGCATCCTCTTTCATCATATATTCTTCTATCCTATAAAGACAAAGGAGAATAAAAAGGTTAGCTTATGATACAGAAGGGAATGTTAAATTAATCTTCAGCCCTTTTTTCTTTTTTTATGTCAACTTAACAATTCTATTCAGCTGGTACAGAGGAAGGATGACAACCAATATGGCCATCATTACAGGTTTCACAAGGCGTGCCACTCATCTTTCGCAAAGACTTGATCAACACATTTGCCAAGTTATGTGCTGATACAGGAGTGGGGGAAATATAGGACCATTGCATAGAATTCAGATTTTCTGGTTAGATTTCTAGGAATGCTGGGTGATAAACTCCTGCGGAATCTGTTATGGTAACCATATTGGTCATCGTCCTGCTTCCAAGAACCAGCTATAGAGTAGAAATGGCTTAAAAAATGTGAACAACATGATGCATTCATTTCTAATCCTATATATATATATATATATATATATATATATATATATATATATGCAAAACCGTGTTGTAGCTATCATTGCTATTATTTGTAGAAGTAGCATCCCATACAAGCGGCTTTGGACAATCCCAACTAGGTAGAAGGGTCCCTGAACAATAAGCACGTAATTGAGTTTCCCCCTTCTGGACCCCCAGCGATGAGCTGTAATTGGTGGGGAAACCTGGCATTAAGCGTTCAATTTCCCCACAGCACTACCACAGGGGTAACTAAGCATTACACAGTGCTCATATAAATGAATGAGTTGTCAGTATAATGCAGGACAGGACAGGTCCTCCAGAGCGAGAGACGCTCTTTGTAGCAGGGACCCCCACTTTATTAACACAGAATTCCCAAATAGTGAATATGAAAATGGGTTTTCTAAACTAGACAACACTTTTAAGTCCAGGTCAAATAAACTGCTCAAACTATGTTTTTGGCCTAAGACATATATGTCTGTATACAGTACCAAAAGAAAGTATACAGACTTATATTGAAATATACCCGTATAAATTATAGCAAGCCTATAGAGAATAATGTGCAGGGAACATTAAATACAGTGAAATTATACTTGTAAATGTGTTGTGGCAGATGTCAGTAGAGGTAATTCCAAGGAGTTTCGCCTCACCTTTGTGCAGTACTTCTGTTTTTGGCATTTGTCAACCAATACTGATAGGCCTGTCACTTCACAGGTGTAAACAACACATGGATCTTCCGGATCTTCAATTGTTTCATTTATCTAAAATATTATGAAGATCAGCATTTAGAAAAGTGTTAAAACCTGTATAACGAAGGCAATGTTTTCATAAAAGTATGCAGTTGTCCCTTTCCTTATTAAAGGCCCCTATGCTAAACTGTATTTGAAGTCCATTTTTTTTTTACAGATTTTTTTTTTCTTTACAAAAACAAGGTTACCAGCCACAGGAAGAAGGAAAATATTTCCAGTACAAACACTGATCATTAGATATAAACTTCAGACATCATGGGGAATCCAAGAGACATCTAAGGAACTCATCATTTGTAGGTACGTATTATGCTTACCTGGTACTCTGACCCATTATGTTTACATGTTAGCGGCTCTGTTGAAGAAATATGTTTGCTATTAGAAGAATAGTTATAATCATTTAATGTATTCTTTATTATATGTAAACAAAGCCTAAAATATACATTTATCTAATGTATTATAGTTCCAAGGAAACATGAGATGACAATAGCTCAAAAATATAATAGACTTATATTGTAGTGAATTATAAAAGCACATTTGTTTTGGCAATAGTTTTGTTTATATCTCAATGGTAGTTTGGGATATTAAACTGCCATGAGGTCTATAGAAATGCATAATCTAAAAGAACACTATATTTTACTTGTCTACAGTCAATAAAAGCTTGACCTTGTCTGGCTTGCCTTAGCTTTGTAAAGTAACTCAGGAAAGGTTTTGTCACATTTGTTTTGGTTTAGTCCTCTGCAAGATGTAAACTGAAACCAGTACAGCATATAAGATATACACCGCATTCCAAATTATTAAGCAAATGTTATTTTTCGCTGATTTTCCTAAATAGTCGATGCAAATGACAGTCAGTATAATCTTCAAGCCATCAACCGTTGGAGTATAATGCAAATTTTATTGAACAAATCTCCTAATGATAACAGATTTTTTTTTAGAAGTAAAAAACTCAAAATGCACTGTTTCAAATTATTATGCACAACAGAGATCAAAACATTTTAAAGGTTGTAAAGAGAACTAAAATGGTAATTTGTTGAATTTGTAGCATCAGGAGGTCATATTTACAGAAATCAAAAGCTCTTTCAATCGAAAAAAAACTTAGCAGGCGAAGTTACATGTTAACATAGGACCCCTTCTTTGATATCACCTTCACAATTCTTGCATCCATTGATTTTGTGAGTATTTGGACAGTTTCTGCTTGAATATCTTTGCAGGATGTCAGAATAGCCTCCCAGAGCTTCTGTTTTGATGTGAACTGCCTCCCACCCTCATAGATAATTTGCTTGAGGATGCTCCAAAGGTTCTCAATGGGGTTGATATCAGGAGAACATGGGGGCCACACCATGAGTTTCTCTTCTTTTTATGCCAATAGCAGCCAATGACACAGAGGTATTCTTTGCAGCATGAGATGGTGCATTGTCATGCATGAAGATAATTTTGCTACGGAAGGCACGGTTCTTCTTTTTGTACCACGGAAGAAATTGGTCAGTCATAAACTCTACGTATTTTGCAGAGGTAATTTTCACACCATCAGGGACCCTAAAGGGGTCTACCAGCTCTCTCCCCATGATTCCAGCCCAAAACAGAACTCCGCCACCTCATTGCCGACGTCGCAGCCTTGTTGGGACATGGTGGCCATTCACCAACCATCCACTACTCCATCCATCTGGACCATCCAGGGTTGCACGGCACTCATCAGTAAACAACACGGTTTGAAAATTAGTCTTCATGTATTTCTGAGCCCACTGCAACCGTTTCTGCTTGTGAGCATTGTTTAGGGGTGGCAGAATAATAGCTTTATGCACACTTGCAAACCTCTGGAGGATCCTACACCTTGAGGTTCGCGGGACTCCAGAGGCACCAGCTGCTTCAAATACCTGTTTTCTGCTTTGCAATGGCATTTTAGCAGCTGCTCTCCTAATCCTATTAATTTGTCTGGCAGAAACCTTCCTCATTATGCCTTTATCTGAACGAACCCGTCTGTGCTCTGAATCAGCCACAAATCTTTTCACAGTACAATGATCATGCTTAAGTTTTCTTGAAATATCCAATGTTTTCATACCTTGTCCAAGGTATTGCACTATTTCACACTTTTCGGCAGCAGAGAGATCCTTTTTCTTTCCCATATTGCTTGAAACCTGTGGCCTGCTTAATAATGTGGAACGTCCTTCTTAAGTAGTTTTCCTTTGATTGGGCACACCTGGCAAACTAATTATCACAGGTGTCTGAGATTGATTACAATGATCCAAAGAGCCCTAAGACACAATACCATCCATGAGTTTAATTGAAAAACTAATAATTAAATGTTTATGACACTTAAATCCCATGTGCATAATAATTTGGAACACGGTGTATGGGCATGCTGTGTAGAAAAAAAAGCTTCTATTATTCACATTTTACATCTTGTATGAATCTCCAAGGCATCTGTACAACACCAAAGATTCTACTGCACATTAAATTTGAATAGGAGCTGGGCAGGAGAGACTTTGGGCATCTTATGGTTTATTATGGTGGTCATGTCTCCTGTAGTAACTTCAGACTTGGGAGAAGAGTAGGTGTAGTGAAGATGAAAGGAAAGGGACCATTTAAGCTGGCCATCAGCTATCTAACCATCTGTAAACTGTAATGCAGGAATTGGCCAAGTGTGCATATTTATTGCCATAGGGTGAGGGAAATCAATGGTTGCCCTGGTCAGCTTTAGCCCTTTTTGCCTCTTTGGGACTGCATCTTTTGTGTGTATATATGTGTATATATATATATATATATATATATATATATATATATATATATATAAACAATCTGCATTAAGACAATAAAATAGGTTAATCTGCATTCCTGTGGGAAACCATCAAAAACGTAACGTAATATCACTATGAATTATGTCAAGTTAAAAACTCAGCTCTGCTAGAGTCATAAAACGCTTCATGTTTATTCATACAAGTAAATATTTTCAAGCATACCAAAAATTATCAATTTTTCTTTCTGTATTAATGTGTACCTCTAGTTAACAAAAACTTACTGTGTAAAAATGACTTTCTTGTAATGTACTTCATATCCTGTTCATGCCATGTTTGCTTCATAAAGCAGTATGGACTGCTAGTGCTATTTGATATTCATAAAGTGCAGAAATGAGACAAAGCTTTGGACAGGGGTATAGCTACAGGGGTGCAGAGGTAGTCGTCGCAGACAGGCCCTTGTGCCTGAGCGGCCCAAAGTCCCCTCTTCCACGAAATTACAAGTAGCACATAGAAGGTCAAAGATTTCTGCATTATGGCCCATTTATTTTAAGCTATGCCTTTGGCTGTGGGCTCTGTCTCCTACGCTCCTATATACAGTATGAAAACTCTTTTCAGCTCCTGTTAGAAATGACGGAAGCTTTGTGGCAGAAACTTCATGCTCAATAGGTATGCTTATAGAAGCACTGGAGGTACATGAACCTCTTTAATTGTATATAAAGGCAACATGTTTAAGAGCAAAATACTACTGTTTCCATTTATTAGTTATGCTGACAAAGTCTGTTACAGCGAATAATAACCAACATAACCTAATATTTTTGTCCAGTCCAATGAACAGGCCAATAATCGTGGATGCTAATGAGACTAGTATTTAATGGAAAGAAATCTGCAATTAATGGTCCTGCTCTTTCTTCATAGTAGAAAATGATCACTGTGCTGGCACCACTGGCATAACAGGGGTCCTGAAGACAGCCAACTTCACAAAGATTTATTTCGTAAAAAGTAGGTATCATTTTTTGCGAAAACTATAAAGACAGACAAAAGGACACTTACCACAATATCCACAACAAGAATCTTCAGACAGCTTTGTTGGGTCTTCAAACACCCTTCTTTCATTTTCTCTACAGACATCTTCTCGGTCACAATTATGTGGCGCACAGTTAATTTTCCCAGTGGTTCCATCACAAGTGCACACATTACAGCCAAATTCAAAGGTATCTCCATCCTAAAGTCACAACCAAAAGATTTAGAATCTGGCTGGATTTATAAGTGAATTTTTTCATGCACCCTTTTTGAAACTTACACTATACAAGTCTCCTGAGGGTCCACAACAATCTGTCAACACAAAATTATTAAATGTGGTTTAGTTCTATTATGTGTCAATTTACAACAATAATAAGAACACAATAGCTGGGCTCAAATTCATATAAAATGTACTATGTTTTGCAACTGATCATCATGGTGTTTTTTTAAATCTAGACATTGTATCTCTGCAGCGTGTCTATTCTGAACTTTTACAGACTTAAAGAGGCTCTGTCACCAGATTAGAAGTGCCCTATTTCCTACATAATCTGATCGGCGCTATAATGTAGATGACAGTGGTTTTTATTTTGAAAAACGATAATTTTTTCGCAAGTTATGAGCAATTTTAGATTTGTTCTAATGACTTTCTTAATAGACAACTGGGCGTGTTTTTACTTTTTACCAACTGGGCGTTGTACAGAGGAGTGTATGACGCTGACCAATCAGTGACTAATCAGCGTCATACACTTCTCATTGTTCCAGCCCAGCTTCTTTCACTGTACAATCAGGCTGTAACAATGGGCTGGAGCAATGAGAAGTGTATGACACTGATTGGTCATTGTCATACACTCCTCTGTACAACACCCAGTTGGTCAAAAGTAAAAACACGCCCAGTTGTCTATTAAGAAACTAATTAGCATAAATCTAAAATTGCTCATATCTTGCTCAAAAATGATTGTTTTTCAAAATAAAAACCTCTGTTATCTACATTACAGCGCCGATCAGATTATGTAGGAGATAGGGCACTTATAATCCGGTGACAGAGCCTTTTTAAATGTAATATTGTTTTACCTGTATAAAAGAACACAGCCAACAAAGTTGTAAGGACATGTTCAGATGTGGTAGCAGGGTCAGACATAGGTTGGCGCCCTGTGCGGGACTCTCTAATGCTACCCTCCAAAAATAAAAAATTAACCACAAATATACTGTACATAAAGATATATTTAGACATGCAGACAAATATATATACACACATAGGTCAATATATACAGTGAAGGAAATAAGTATTTGATCCCTTGCTGATTTTGTAAGTCTGCCCACTGTCAAAGACATGAACAGTCTAGAATTTTTAGGATAGGTTAATTTTACCAGTGAGAGATAGATTTTATATATATATATATATATATATATATATATATATATATATATATATATATATATATATATATATATAAAAAAGAAAATCACATAGTCAAAATTCTATATATTTATTTGCATTGTTCACAGAGAAATAAGTATTTGATCCCCTACCAACCATTAAGAGTTCAGCCTCCTCCAGACCAGTTACATGCTCCAAATCAACTTGGTGCCTGCATTAAAGACAGCTGTCTTAAATGGTCACCTGTATAAAAGACTCCTGTCCACAGACTCAATTAATCAGTCTGACTGTAACCTCTACAACATGGGCAAGACCAAAGAGCTTTCTAAGGATGTCAGGGACAAGATCATAGACCTGCACAAGGCTGGAATGGGCTACAAAACCATAAGTAAGACGCTGGGTGAGAAGGAGACAACTGTTGGTGCAATAGTAAGAAAATGGAAGACATACAAAATGACTGTCAATTGACATCGATCTGGGGCTCCATGCAAAATCTCACCTCGTGGGGTATCCTTGATCCTGAGGAAGGTGAGAGCTCAACCGAAAACTACTCGGGGGGAACTTGTTAATGATCTCAAGGCAGCTGGGACCACAGTCACCAAGAAAACCATTGGTAACACATTACGCTGTAATGGATTAAAATCCTGCAGTGCCCGCAGGGTCCCCCTGCTCAAGAAGGCACATGTACAGGCCCGTCTGAAGTTTGCAAATGAACATCTGGATGATTCTGAGAGTTATTGGGAGAAGGTGCTGTGGTCAGATGAGACTAAAATTGAGTTCTTTGGCATTAACTCTACTTGCCGTGTTTGGAGGAAGAGAAATACTGCCTATGACCCAAAGAACACCATCCCCACTGTCAAGCATGGAGGTGGAAACATTACGTTATGGGGGTGTTTCTCTGCTAAGGGCACAGGACTACTTCACCACATCAATGGGAGAATGGATGGAGCCATGTACCGTCAAATCCTGAGTGACAACCTCCTTCCCTCCACCAGGACATTAAAAATGGCTCGTGCCTGGGTCTTCCAGCACGACAATGACCCAAAACATACAGCCAAGGCAACAAAGGAGTGGCTCAAAAAGAAGCACATTAAGGTCATGGAGTGGCCTAGCCAGTAACCAGACCTTAATCCCACCGAAAACTTATGGAGGGAGCTGAAGATCCGAGTTGCCAAGCGACAGCCTCGAAATCTTAATGATTTACAGATGATCTGCAAAGAGGAGTGGGACAAAATTCCATCTAACATGTGTGCAAACCTCATCATCAACTACAAAAAACGTCTGACTGCTGTGCTTGCCAACAAGGGTTTTGCCACCAAGTATTAAGTCTTGTTTGTCAAAGGGATCAAATACTTATTTCTCTGTGCACAATGCAAATAAATATATATAATTTTGACAATGTGATTTTCTTTATTTTTTTTAATATAATCTATCTCTCACTGGTAAAATTAACCTAGCCTAAAAATTCAAGACTATTCATTTTTTTGACAGTGGCCAAACTTACAAAATCAGCAAGGGATCAAATACTTATTTCCTTCACTGTGTGTGTGTATATATATATATATATATATATATATATATATATATATATATATATATATATATATACACACACTATCGTTCAAAAGTTTAGGGTCATTTAGAAATGTCTTATTTTTGAAAGAAAAGCAGTTTTTTTCAATGAAGATAACATTAAATTATTCAGAAATACACCCTATACACTGTTAATGTGCTAAATGACTATTCTAGCTGCAAACGTCTGGTTTTTAATGCAATATCTACATAGGTGTATAGAGGCCTATTTCCAGCAACCATCACTCCAGTGTTCCAATGGTACATTGTGTTTGCTAACTGTGTTAGAAGGCTAATGGATGATTAGAAAACACTTGAAAACCCTTGTGTAATTATGTTAGCACCGCTGTAAACAGTTTTGCCGTTTAGAGGAACTATAAAACTGACCTTCCTTTGAGCTAGTTGAGAATCTGGAGCATTACATTTGTGGGTTCGATTAAACTCTCAAAATGGCTAGAAAAAGAGAGCCTTCATGTGAAACTCGACAGTCTATTCTTGTTCTTAGAAATGAAGGCTATTCCATGCGAGAAATTGCCAAGAAACTGAAGATTTCCTACAACGGTGTGTACTACTCCCTTCAGAGGACAGCACACACAGGCTCTAACCAGAGTAGAAAGAGAAGTGGGAAGCCCCACTGTCCAACTGAGCAACAAGTAAAGTACATTAGAGTCTCTAGTTTGAGAAATAGACGCCTCACAGGTCCTCAACTGGCAGCTTCATTAAATAGTACCCACAAAACGCCAGTGTCAACGTCTACAGTGAAGAGGCAACTCCGGGATGCTGGCCTTCAGGGCAGAGTGGCAAAGAAAAATCCATATCTGAGACTGGCTAATAAAAGGAAAAGATTAATATGGGTAAAGCACACAGACATTGGACAGAGGAAGATTGGAAAAAAGTGTTATGGACAGACGAATCGAAGTTTGAGGTGTTTGGATCACACAGAAGAACATTTGTGAGACGCAGAACAACTGAAAAGATGCTGGAAGAGTGCCCAACGCCATCTGTCAAGCATGGTGGAGGTAATGTGATGGTCTGGGGTTGCTTTGGTGCTGGTAAAGTGGGAGATTTGTACAAGGTAAAAGGGATTTTGAATAAGGAAGGCTATCACTCCATTTTGAAACGCCATGCCATACCCTGTGGACAGCGCTTGATTGGAGCCAATTTCATCCTACAACAGGACAATGACCCAAAACACACTTCCAAATTATGCAAGAACTATTTAGGGAAGAAGCAGGCAGCTGGTATTCTATCTGTAATGGAGTGGCCAGCGCAGTCACCAGATCTCAACCCCATAGAGCTGTTGTGGGAGCAGCTTGACCGTATGGTACGCAAGAAGTGCCCATCAAGCCAATCCAACTTGTGGGAGGGCCTTCTGGAAGCATGGGGTGAAATTTCTCCCGATTACCTCAGCAAATTAACAGCTAGAATGCCAAAGGTCTGCAATGCTGTAATTACTGCAAATGGAGCATTCTTTGACGAAAGCAAAGTTTGAAGGAGAAAATTATTATTTAACCTAAAAATCATTATTTCTAACCTTGTCAATGTCTTGACTATATTTTCTAGTCATTTTGCAACTCATTTGATAAATATAAGTGTGAGTTTTCATGGAAAACGCAAAATTGTCTGGGTGACCCCAAACTTTTGAACGGTAGTATATATACACACACACACGAGGCATGTATACACACACACACGAGGCATGTATTCACACACACAGACACACACACTCACACACACACACCACACGAGGCATGTATACATACACACACGAGGCATGTATACACACACACACACACACACACACACACACACACACATGTAGGAGGCATGTATACATATAAACACGGACACACATACATAGGAGGCTTGTATACGTATACACACACACACACACACACACACACACACAGGAGGCATGTATACATATACACACACACACACACACACACACGTGGCATGTATACATATACATACATGAGGCATGTATACATACACACACAGGAGGCATTTATACACACACACACACACACATGAGACATGTATACACACACACACAAACACACACGAGGCATGTATGCATACACACACGAGGCATGTATACATACACACATGGGGCATTTATACATACACACACACGCACACACACGAGGCATGCATACATACACACACCCAGACACATGAGGCATGTATACATACACACACACACGAGGAATGTATACATACACACACGAGGCATGTATACATACACACACACACACACACACGAGGCATGTATACATACACACACACACACACGAGGCATGTATACATACACACACACACGAGGCATGCATACATACACAGACGAGGCATGTATACATACACACACTCACACACACGAGGCATTTATACATATAAACACACACACACACACACACACACACAGTACAAATAATGTAGATGTTACCTGCAGTCCTATGTAACATCACAGATAACACACAGGGATAACCACACACACCCACATATATATACACAAACAAACACACACATAGAAAAATATACACATGCACAGAGACATATAGACACACACATACTGTAACATATACACACAGACATATGTACACAGAAAGGAGCTTACCATCTCTCCTTGCTGCACAGGTTTCTTGCAGGATGGGCTGTGGGCGGAGCTTCCTCCTCTGCTCTGCCTCTGCTTCCTCAGTGTGTGTAACGAGGAGCAGAGAATATACAGTTCAAACGGCCTGCACAGTGGTGCCCCCTACATGCTGGGAGTCTGCAGCACCTGGTGCACCCGCACGTGTCGCACACCCCTAAGGCTTTCCCTGCATGGTAGACTGGTTGCAAATTTCCACTGTGGACAGTCTGGAGCAGAAATCTGCAGCACATTTGTATTTTATTGATTTATATGGATTGTTCTTTCAGTCGTGCAGACATTGCAGAAATATATTGTACGGAATATAGCTTGCAGAGCGGAATTTATATTCTGCAGCATGTCCATTTTCTTGAGGAGCAGCAGTGGATTGATGCAGTGGATTTTACCCTCTACAATGCATAGGCTGAGACCTAAGGCAAATCCGCTGCTAAATCAGCAACAGAATCTGCATGCATTATATCCAGATTTTGCCACAGATCCGTTGCGGATTTGCCACAAATTCGCAGCAAGATTCAAAGCAGAAATTGTCTGCCATGTCTGAACGTGCCCTAAGAGCCTCCTGCCTTCTAGCAATTTTTTTGCTATGAACAAGCTTTTGGGTTTAAACCAGAATTCAATACATCAAATTCAACCCCCATCGATCAGCAGTTTAGAGAGCAATACAATTACACATATCACGAAATGTAGGAATATCATACTATTCTAAATGCCTTAAAAAAACAGACTTATAAATAGTGATCTCTATATTAAAATTTGTAACAAAAGCAGTAAGCACTTACTAGAAGTGTTCACTTACCATATGCAGTTTTAGTAAGATATTTCGGAATATCTATCAGGAAAAAATGAAAGTATTAGGTTACTCTAAGTGTCGTCACTGCGTAAGTAAGATATTAGTTTTTCAATATTACAAATATTTTGAACACCATAAGCTTATATTCACACAGAATAATTCACAGCAAATCTATGATAAAGTCCCCAACAAAACGCTGCAACATACATGGCCTTAGTGAAAGTGTTTCCAAGATAACATGTTAAATTAAAACAGAATGCTGTAAAATAAAAAACAAATGCCAATTATATACAGTAATCATTTTAATGTCTACTCTGCATACTATGCTCATCAAATTCCCAAATTCCCATACCTGCCGCACATAGTTACATAGTTAATAAGGTTGAATAAAGACACCGGTCCATCAAGTTCAGTTTAATAATCCTACCATGTTAATCCAGAGGAAGGAGGAAAAAAACATGAGGTTGATGCCACTTGCCTCAATCGGGAGAAAATTCCTCCCGACTCAAAATATGGCCATTAGAATAAATTTCTGTGTCCATTAGACATAGCACTCTCACTCCTTTGGATATATTGAACCAAGTAGGAGCCTTTTTGTCTCTGGCACAGGCTAGAGAGATATTGTCATGTCAGAACTTAAACGCTTGTCAACATAGCCTCATCGGTAAACTAGTATGTAATTCCCTTCCCTCTACTGGAACTCTCAGACCTCTATCCTGGTTTGAAGAACTCTGGTCACAATTTCAACCACCTAAAAAGTTACTATCACAACTTAGTAAATTAATTGCTACACCGGAAGAGGGAAATATACCATATTTTATTAGAGAGTGGGAAAAAGACTTAAATGCCACATTTTCTACAGCAGACAGGCTGAGGACATTTAAAGCTCCAAAATGAACATCTTCATGTATAAAAATACATGAGAATGCTTATAAAATAATCTCCAGATGGTACCTGAAACCTGTCAGATTAAAAAGAGACGTATAGCACATCATCGGATGTCTGCTGGAGATGTAGCAATGGTATTGGAACATTCTTACACTTATTGGCATCCTGTACACCTGTACAGTGTCATATAATGTACTGGGAAACTGAAACAAAATTCTTTGCGGACTGAAATTGGAAAAAAACGTGATTCCTCCATAGTTTTTTGGGTTTCGTTTTTACCTTGCGGCCAAAACAAAAACAAAACTTCATTCTGCAATTCAATTCGATTACAGTGATACCAAATTTATATATTTATTTTTTTATATTTTACTACTTTAAAAAACAATTAAAAAAAGCTGTAACTTTTTTTTTTTTGGGTGGATTGAGTAGTGTGATGGCTTATTTCTTGCAGGACGAGCTGTCGTTTTTACTGGTGCATACAATTTTTTTTATCACTTTTTGTCATTTTTTTGCACCGCTAAGTTGACCAAAATACAGCGATTTTGGCATTTTATATTTTTTATGGCGTTCACCGTGCGTGTTAAATAATAGTATATTGTAATAGTTCAGACTTTTACAGATGCAGCAATAGCAATTTTGTTTATTTTTTACATTACTTTAGAGGAAAAATTGGAAAAAGATTTTTAGTTTAACTTTTAATATATATATATATATATATATATATATATATATATATATATATTTTTTTTTTTTTTTTATTTTTTATTTTTTTTTTATTTTTTTTTTTATTATTTTTATTTATTTTTTACTGCTAATAGCTTTATTTAACTTTTTTAAAATTATTTTATTAGTCCCCCTACAGAACTTGAACCAGTAATTGTTAGATCGTTGGTACAATACACTGCAATACTAATGTATTGCAGTGCATAGTCATATTTGCAGGCTTTTGTTAAGACCTGCAGAGGCAGAGTGAAGGCAGTCCGGGGAGCCTTCATTAGGCCCCTGGGCTGCCATGACAACCATCTGCGTTGTGGGGGTGCCGATGAGCTGTCAGATGGGGCCGCCCCCTCTTTTTAACACCTCAGATGCTGCGGTCGCAATTGACCACAGCATTTGAAGGACTAAACTGCCAGGAACAGTGCAATCGCTGCTTCTGGTTGTTAGTCTCGGGTTTCAGCTGTAAGACAAAGCTGACACCCGCAGCATATGGAGTGCGCTCCATACATCACCCTCTGCACCAGTCCATAAAAGGACATGGTGGTGCATGAAGGGGTTAAAGAAAGGCATCAAGGTTCTACTTGAACTTGTTCAAAAAATCAACCATCACAACATCCTGTGGCAGAGAGTTCCATAGTCTCACTGCTCTCACAGTAAAGAATCTCCATTTGTGACGATGGTGAAACCTTTTCTCCTCTAGACGTAGAGGATGCACCCTTGTCATTGTTACAGGCCTATGTGTAAAAAGATCATTAGAAAGATCTCTCTACTGTCCAGTCATATATTTGTGCATTGTAATTAGATTGCCCCTAAGCCTTCTTTTTTCTAAACTGAACAGTCCCGAGTTTGATAACCTTTCTTGGTACTGCAATCCGCCCATTCCCTTAATTACCTCTGTCACCCTTCTTTGCACCCGTTCTAGTTCAGCCATGTCCTTCTTATACACAGGTGCACAAAATTGTACACAATATTCCATATGTGGTCTGACTAGTGATATGTATAGAGGCAAAACTATGTTCTTGTCATGAATATCTATGCCTCTTTTCATAAATCCCATGATTTTATTTGCCTTGGCAGCAGCTGCCTGGCACTGGTTGCTAAAGCTAAATTTACCGTCCACCAATATCCCGAAGTCTTTTTCAGTAGCACTTTTACCCATTGTTTTACCATTTATTGCATAAATTGTAAAATGTGTTTTCTCGACCCAAGTGCATAACCTTATATTTATCGACATTAAACTTAATTTTCCGTTTCTCTGCCCAAACCTCCAGCTTCCCCAAATCCCTCTCCCCGTTCCCTAGTTTAAACTCCAACCTTCTAGCCATCTTTTGCCCCAACACAGCTGCACCCTCCCCATTTAGGTGCAGTTCATCCCTACCTTAGAGTCTGTAGGCAACAGAGAAGTCGGCCCAGATTTCTAAGAACCCAAACCCCTCCTTCCTACACCAATTCTTTAGCCACTTACTCAGCTGCCTAATCTCCCTCTGTCTTTCTGGTGTGGCACATGGTACAGGTAATATTTCTGAAAATACTACATTTGAGATCCTTGACCTGAGTTTATTACCAGAGTCCCTGAAATCATGTTTTAGGACCTTCCACCCACCTCTAACTTTGTCATTTGTGCCATTATGTGCCATAACCGCTGGGTCTTCACCAGCCGCTAGCAACAACCTTTCAACTCGATCAACGATATGCCGAACATGGCCATTACACCTCAAGGTAGCTTCACAAACCCTCACATCCTCCATATTTTGAATATGCTCAAACTACAAATTACCATTATTGAAATATGCTTACGAAGTTATTGTGCTGACTTAGGGCATTTGTGACAATTTGACCTCACTTATTTGATAATCTTAACAGTATTTACTCAGTGGCAGCTACCCTATTAGGTTGTGTTGTGATATTATACATGACCCCAATCTCTTTCTATGTAAAGAATGTTGTAAATTATAGGTCAGACAGAATATGCCACATATGAATGAATGGGATGTTTTCCATAAAAAAAAATATCGCTGTATCGCGTTAAAGGGGTTTTCCACGTTCTCACAACTGATGACCTATCCACCGGATAGGTCATCAGTACATGATCTGTGGGGGTCCGACACCCGGCCCCGCACAGAACAGTTGGTCTGGTGTCTCCGTACACCGGACGTACATGCCGGAAGCAGTTGGCTCCAGCCACGGAATAGTGGCCAAGCTGCAGTACTGCAGCTCTGTGCCTATTCAAGTGAATAAGAGCAGACCTGCTGTTCTGCAGCACGGCTGCTATGCTATGTACGGAGCCAACGGCTTTCGGCTCTGTACATAATATTATGTGCCAATACATCTGGTGCCCAAAGGCCACCGGAGCGGCTGATCGGTGCGGGGTGCGGGTGTCGGACCCGCATCGATCATATACTGATGACCTATCCAGTGGATATGTCATCAGTTGTCAGAACATGGAAAACCCCTTTAAGGAATTAGTAGGCATATTACAGTACATGAATCTTTAAGGACATCTTCAAAACATCATTTACGCATGTTCTAAATTAAAATAATCTTCCAAGTAGATAGGAAATTGTAAATAACACAAATATCACAAGTATAAGAGCAAGGCATGTTTAATAGTAACAAAAAAAATATACCTATTGTCGATAGATGTGGAAAGACTGGTCCAACCTCTATAAACAAAAAAATATATAAATAATGGCATCATAATGAAGGTGTTTTATGCAAAATGTCACCAAGTGAATGATCCCAAGCAGCTTTCGCTGTACGGAACATATTACATAGTTACTTAGGACTAAAAGAGACACACATCCATGAAGCTCAATCCATCTCAGATTAATTATATATCATTTATTGCTAGTTTATTTAGAACCCTGATATGTGTTGTCCAGTTCTATCTAGCTATTTGTTTGAGAGGTTGGAAGGCTATATCAAAGTCATGTGCATGGATCCTATACAGCAGCACAGGGAGTCCATCAGACTCCATGAGTACGTAGATATATTCTCCAAGAAGCAATGTTTCCCATAGAGAATACTTTCATATATAAGGAGTTTAGTGTAGCATGCCACCATATGGTACTGTGTGAATTCTGAGGCATATGGAGGTAGAGTAGAAGCCCCATGGACCTCTATGGCAGTCTTCTTATGGCTCCGTACAAAACTAAACAATTATACAGCTATGTGCAGTCTGTGGGCTGTTCTTGTAAGGCCTCGTGCCCAGTTCAGTTATTTTCTTCAGGGTGCTATCCGTTTTTTTAACGGATAGCACACTGACAAATTCATTTCTATGTGGCCATGCACACTTCCATTGTTTTAATGGTTCTGTGCGTCCGTTCCGTCAAAAGTAGAACATGTCCTAGGTTTTGTCCATTGCCCAGTGTCCGTCTCGCCGTTCGAAGCCTATGGGTCCGTCAAAAGGGACGGCTCATATCAGGAAGCAGTTTCAAAAACCAGTTTGAGATGGTACTTTTATCCTTCTAGACTGCATTTAATGTTCCCTACATCTTCACCCTTACGCTGGAGGACTTGTGGGTCTACAGGTACCCTCCGACATATATTATGGAGTTGCCCTAATATCCAACCCTTATGGAAAGATGTCTACAATATAATTCGGAACATTACTGATATGGAGTTTTCATTGACTCCTGAACTAGCTCTATTATTCATTGGTCTAGATGGGTTTCCTCCTCCCTATATTACAGTAGTTGCCCATGTACTTATGGCCACTAAATTGGTGATTACAAGACATTGGAAGAAATTGTCCCCTACCCTCATCCAAGAAGTGGTGACTTTGATCAAGACTACTTAAATGTATGAACACTTACTGGCTAATCAAGACCTGCAACACTCCAAATTCAAGAACAAATGGGAGTGTTGGTCCCAAAGTTGTTATTTTAAGAGCTGATCTATTACAGTTATCCTTCAGGTCTACTTGTGGGCCTGTGGTCCTCTTATAGGATGCTGAGGTTTGTCTTTTGGAGGTCTGCTCGATTTGGAATGATTTCTACATTACTGTACTTCCTGTTTACTTCCTTGGTCTGGTCTTGTAATATTTGTTTCATTTTTATAGGTCATGCACTGTTGTAATGGAATGCTAACTGTACAAAAATTTCACTTACATCTCCGGCTGTTATGTTTCCTTCAGCCTTTGTACACTGTACGACTATTTTGCATTGTTTTGATTGATGTTAATTTGGAAAATTTTCAATAAAAATTTATTGATTTAGAAAAAAAACAACGGACGGCACACGGAAGGCATCCGTGTGCCGTCCGTTTTTCACGGATCTGTTGCCAAGTAACGGCAGGGCATACCAAAGTTCCTGTGATATGTGACAAGTTCAAGTCAATTTGAATACCTTCCATTTTTTTAATGGACTGTTTAAAACGGAAGACAAACGGAAGCACAACGTCCATTTAAACCGGAACTACGGAACGGATGCAGAGTGACAATGGAAACCACACAGATTTTAAACGGACGTGAAAACAGTGAAGGATGTGTGCATGAGGCCTTAATATGTATATTTTTGTGTAAATGCATGTAAAATATATCATTGGCTCTAATCTCCGTGGTCACATACTGTATATTTAACAGAGAGTAAAATAAAAATAAAGCAAACAATATTGATCTAGTTTTAGTGCAAAAAAAGATACATTCTTTACCTGGTATCAGAACTTGACCTGGAAGAAAAAGGAAGGCATGAAATATTCTTAATGCATTAGAAATATTTCTTTAACCGGTTAAAGTCCAGGATATTTTTAGCCTTCAGGACTAGACACTGTTAAGCCATTATTAGTATGCATTATTTTACTGGCTATAACTTTTATTTTATTTTTGTTGGTCTAGCAATGTGATTATTGCTGCCGTTTTTTCCTGGGAAATGCAGGTTTTTATTCTTATAAGTTTTATACACATAAGAATGTATTTTAATTTTTTAATTTTTAGGCTTATAGTTTTAAAAAAAAGGTAGTAAAAAATGTTTTTTTGCTTTTTAGCTAAAAAAATTTTAGGTAATAATATAGTTACCCTAAAATAGTCCTTTTATTAGTGTTCATCATGGTCTACCATAAATTTGGTTTCTAACATGTTTATGCAAGGGTCTCAGTAAGTGTTCCGAAAGTAATTGGTGAGGGGACTTCCTCTATTAGCCCATCGTTGCCACTCGCGCAATCGCTTTGTGCTGATAAGTTACCATGGTAACCGGAGCCTAACAAATGTCAGTTATACAGTGACAGGCAAAAATGCTTTAGAATACTGAGTATTACTCATTAGGGTTCAATTGATCACTACTTCAAGTCACCTAGTGGGGCAAATAAAAAAATAAAATTAAAATAACATTAAATGAACACTAACTTTTTAAACAACTTATGCTAATCTAATAGTATACCTGACATATATTAACTTGTCATTTACTTACAATTACAATTTAGTAATTTTATCCATGAAAATTCTGAATGAACTTACTGCCACTAGGTATCTCCCTTCCCTAAATCTGCTGCACACCCCTTCTTGTCAAGCAAAATCTGTCTCTAGTTATAAAGCAGAGGAGACGGACGGCAGGAAGTGAGCTGAGTGGATGTCTCTGCCATAGAACACCAGTGTCTTCACAGCCTGCCTATAGAAGACTGTGGAGAGTGAAGGGGGAGCAAGAGGAAGGAGCAGATAGAGAGAGACACTCACAGATTCTGCTGCCCATACAAGTCTATTAAAAGGGGCAGGTGGAGTAGGACCAGAGAGAGACACAGACAATGCAGCGCATAGAAGTCTATGGAGAGCGGAGAAGGAGCTGGGAGGAGACACAGGCTGCTGATGAGAGTTATTTGTCACCTCAGAGCCAGATTCACAACTACACTGCTCCTTACTGCTGTATTATTTCCTCCATGCTTCTTCTGCTTCTAAAACTGTTCTACAGAGATAAAGACATAAACCATCCGGGTCCACTGTGTGTGCTGTGAATTTGAATGTAAGATAAAGCACGGCACTCCTTTTCCTCTGAGATCCAGGTATTGGGTTCCCAACTCTGAAATACAATGTATGGAAATACTCTGCATACTCTTTTAATGCAAAATTCGTAGATTTATTAATATACTGAAGTATCGAGAAACAAATTATGAACAAGAGCACACCCAAATAGAATACAATATTTATTTATTCGATACAAAAAGCTAACAGAATAAATAATAACATCTAAAGCCAGACAAGGAACCAGTCCACGTGCAATATAACAGAGGACCAACGGCAGCAGACACTCATAATAAGGTATGGAACATGTATATCGAAAACGTTGTGCTTTGTCAAAACCACTGCATTCATAAACTTTATTTTGTTGTCAAACCAAGAGCAGTTTATTATCAGGGTCATGCCTTGTTTTAGACCACTATTTTTAGGATTACTTTCAACACATGGCTTTGTCATTATTGTCAATATTACATTTTAGATATGTCCATTGAGCAAAAAGGTACACAAAATGACAATATAGTTATACATAGCACACTAATGCTCCGGCTACTATTTTGTCACTTTACTTGCTGTTGCTTGCATTGTTTTCCGTTTTTCAGGACGCACTTACCATCAGCTGTTTTGAGCATCAGCTTACTAGAGTAACCAGCATTCTTCTTGCACATGCGCCAACTCCTGTTTTGGTACCTGTGCATTACTTACTCATGTGTGGGTGGGTTTGCGTGCATGCGCCAGCCAGTAGTCTCGAGTTTGCGCAAGTGTTGATTTCCGAATGGCACTTTCATCATTCCGAGCACCAAACAGTATGGATACTAGGAGGAGGTAACCGGGTAATTACCTAAACATTTGTCTTAATTTATACTAATTATATATTATTTTTGCTATTGATATAAATAGGAGATACATTTAATTAGTTGTTTTTTGTTACCTCTGACGAAGCTGCACCAAGAGCATGGGGATGTCCTTAATACTGCAGCCTTCACTGCGTCATGTATATTATTTCATATACTGCTTGTTCTTTTTTACATTCTACAGTATCTTTATGTCACATAAATATATATATATAATGAGAAAAAGAATAAAGCAGCACAGCAACAGCAGTGGGTGCAGGCCTCCCAGGTTGAGGCTAGGAACCCTTGTTAATGGAATCCCCCAAAAAATGAAGAGGCAGCACTCCAAGGAAATTGGTGAAAAAAAGTTGTGTGTTTATTCACCCGAGGCAGGCAACGTTTTGATCCGTCTCTATGGGGTCTTTGTCAAGCCTTTGTCAAGTTTGACAAAGATCCCATAGAGACGGATCGAAACGTTGCCTGCCTGGGGTGAATAAACACACCACTTTTTTTCACCAATTTCCTTGGAGTGCTGCCTCTTAATTTTTGGGGGATTTTATATATATATACATATACCCCATTTCTATTGTAAGGGGTTTTAACGCATTGGCACTTTATCTTGCGCAGTATTCCTACCTTTATTATATTCAGACCATTTCAATTTTTTCCCATTTTGTTTTGTTGAGGCCTTGTGCTAAAATAAAAAAAATCCATCATTCTACACTCAATACCCCATAATGACAAAGTGAAAACAGAATTTTATAGCTTTTTGCAAATTCATTAAAAATGAAAAACTCAAATTTCGCATGGATGTAAGTATTCAGACCCTTTGCTATGACACTTGAAATTGAGCTCTGGGGCCTCCCACTTCTCTAGATCATCTTTGAAATGTTTCTACACCTTGATTGGAGTCCACCTGTGGTAAATTAATTTGATTGGACATGATTTGGAAAGACACACTCCTGTCTATATGTAGTGTCCATGGCCACGGGCCGTCGGGTTTACTCACCTCCCGACGCCCGCAGCCATGGATCCATGAGGGCTGGCCCCCATCTCCTTCCTAGGAGACGCCAGCGCTCACTTCCGCTCTGGTTTGCTGTGTCCCGTAGGGTGCACGCACACGCTCGTGCCCGGCCTTAAAGGGCCAGCGTGCGCACAAAGGAAATCATCATCATAATCAACTGCCACGATTTCCTGGTCTATAAGAAGGCTCCAGGCCTTCTGATCCTTGCCTGAGCGTTGTTAGTTTTCCCAGTCTGTCTTGCAAATGGTCCCTTAGTGTTTCCCATTCCAGTTGTTACCCGTGCCTTGTTCCTATTCCTGTTTCCCATTTTGTGCCTTTAATATTGAGTCTGCCACGTCCAGAGGAATCCGCCACGTCCTGTGTCATCTGCCACGTCCGGAGGAATCCGCCACGTCCTGTGTCATCTGCCACGTCCAGAGGAATCTGCCACATCCTGTTCATCTGCCATGTCCGGAGGAATCCGCCACGTCCTGTGTCATCTGCCACGTCCGGAGGAATCCGCCACGTCTGGCGCAACCTGCGGCACCTGTGTCTTCCGCCACGTTTGGTGTTACCTGCTGCACCCATCACCATCAGTGCCAGAGCTGCGGCCACTGTCCGGACTATCCAGGTACCCTTGTGCGGGACATTGTATTGCTGGGGTTTCCTGTTGTTTGGCTAGCTGCCTCCCCACTACAGCGGTACGGCCTAGTGGGTCCACTAACCTGCTTCGTGACACTATATAAGGTTCCACTGCTGACAATGCATATCAGAGCAAAAACCAAGCCATGAGGAGGTAAGAACTTCCTGTAGAGCTCAGAGACAGGATTGTGTGTAGGCACAGATCTGGAGAAGGGTACAAAAAATGTCTGCTGCACTGAAAGTTCCCAAGAGCACAGTGGCCTTCATAATTCTTAAATGGAAGAAGTCTGGAACAACCAGAGAGCTGGCTGCCCCAACAAACTAAAGGGAACCTGTCACCTACATTTCACCTATTAAACCAGCAATATCAGGTGGTAGTGGGTGAAAATTTCTATATAACCTATAATTGTCTTAGTCGGCTCTGTAGCTTTAGTATTCAGCTTTTTAGTGTTCCCACACCGTATGGTTATGAGCATAAAAGAGTCATATCTTCGTTTGAAAAGAGTCAAATCTTTGTTTGAAAAGAGTCATATCTTCATTCCTCAAGCCTTTCCGAGTTAACCCCGCCTCCTTACTTTTGATTGACAGCTCCACGCCTTCCCCCAGCATACACAATCCCCTGCTTGTGTATTGATATCCTCTTCTGGTGTGTGCGCACAAAGGGACACCGGATTATTACGATAAAAGGCGCAAAATGTTTGCAGACCGTTATTTACAGTTAGAGGAGGAGTTTAGGAGAAGGGATAATGGCAATAATCTTTTGATAGCAGCGGCCAGTGAGGGATAAGTAAAGTTCGATAGGTGAAATGCTGGTGGCAGGTTCCCTTAAGTAATCTGGGGAGAAGAGCCTTGGTAAGAGAGATGACCAAGAACCCAATTGTTACAGTGGCTGAGCTCCAAAATTCCAGTGTGCAGATGGGAGAAACTTTCAGAAAGTTAACCATTACTGCAGCACTCCACTAATCTGGGCTTTATAGCAGAGTGGCCTGAAAGAAGCTTCTCCTCAGTAAAAAGACACATGAAAGCCCACCTGGAGTTTGAAAAACAGCACCTAAATGACTCTCAGACTGTGAGAAACAAGATTCCCTGGTCAGATGGAACCAAGATTGAACTTTTTGGCCTCAGTTCTATGCGTCATGTCTGGAAACCAGGAACTGCTCATCAGCTGCCCAATACCATCCCTACAGTTAGGCATGGTGGTGGCAGCATCATGCTGTGGGGGTGATTTTCTGCGGCTGGGACAGGGAGACTGGTCAGGGTTAAGGGAAAGACGAATGGCGCAAAGTACAGATATATTCTTAATGAAAACCTGATCCAGAGTGCTCTGGACCTCAGACTGGGTCGAACGTTCACCTTCCAACAAGACAACCCTAAGCACACAGCCAAGACAACTCAGGAGTGGCTTAGGGAAAACTCTGTGAATGTTCTTGAGGGGTCCAGCCAGAGCCCTGACTTGAACCCAATCAAACATCTCTGGAGAGACCTGAAAATCACTGTCTACCAACAGTCCCCATCCATTCTGACAGAGCTTGAGAGGATCTGAAGAGAAGAATGGCAGAAAATCCCCAAATCCATGTGTGCAAACCTTGTGGCATTATAGCCAAGAAGACTGGAGGCCGTTATCACTTCCAAAGGTGCTTCAACTAAGTCCTGAGTAAAGGGTCTGAATACTTATGTCAAGGCAATATTTTAGTTTTTACCTTTTAATAAATTAGCAAAGATTACAAACATTGTGTTTTCACTGTGTCATTATGGGTTATTAAGTACAGAATAATGGGGGAAAACTTGATTTTTTTTTTTGTAGCACAAGGCCTCTACATAAAATGTGAAATAATTGAAAGGGTCTGAAGACTTTCTCAATGCATTGTATTTAGTTCCTCCCACTGCTCATTGGTTGGCTGTATTTTTGGTGTTTGCACTTATTGTACTGGTATTACTAGCCTTATATTATTATAGTGCTACATACACAGACTTGTGTTACTTTATTACTGGTGATATTGTATTAATGCATCTTGTTTTACTATCTTTATGTGTGTTACTTACATTAGAATGACATTAGAATAACATACTACCTTTTTTTTGGTATACATTTTCCATACCTTATCATGAGTGTCTGCTGCAGTTGGCCCTGCCCCTGTGTTATATTGCACATTGACAGGTACCTTGTCTGGTTTTAAATGTTTTTATTTATTGTTAGCTTTTTGTATCACATAAATAAATATTGTATTCTATTTTGTTGTGCTCTTGTTCATAATGTGTTTCTCAATATTTAGTAGAGTTTGTGCTTTTTAGGCATATTTGTAGCACCCCACCTTTGTCATTGGCTATTGGTGGTGCCCGTACCTATCCAGTCTTTCAGATTTGTTAATTGAACACACAGTGCTCCTGCTGGCAGGTCAGAGTAATGATAGGTAAATGCTTTCGGTAAAAAGAGACCTTCACCAGGTCTTCTGACTGCCCAGGGTTTTGAGCATTACAAAGATGTTGTGGCCATGGTCGGCCTTAGATATGTTCGACCAGTGCGGTCGCACAGGGCGCCAGCCGCCACACTGCAAGAGGGGCGCCAGCAAGTTGCAACTGCCAGCGGGGATACACACACTAACTGCAGTCGCCTTTCCACCTAGGCGCTTCTTCACTTAGTGGCCGTCGCTACCGCTGTAGCAGCCGTAGCGGCTGCTAGCCTTGACACCGGGCATGAGGGCGGTGGCGCCGCTAGCAGCTGCTGCGGCTGCTATAGCGGTAGCGACGGCACTATAGCAGAGCAGGGAGGTATCTCCCTGCTCTGCTGTCTACTAGCGCCACTGTAGCTCCCTGAAGGAGCGGAATCCCCGTGTGGCCGGGGATTCTGCTCCTGGAGCGCTGCTTGATGTCTCTGTCCATATATGGACAGTGACATCAGGGGAAACTCCTGAAGCGGAATCCCCGGTCACAGCGTTGCAGACTCTATGACCGGGGATTCCACTACAGGAGAAGCCAATGACGTCATGGACACAGACGACAGGAGCTTCTCCTGGACTGGAATCGACGGTCATAGCGTCTGCAATGCTGTGGACGGGGATTCCGCCTCAGGAGTTTTCCCTGATGTCACTGTCCATATATGAACAGAGGCATCAGGCAGTGCTCCAGGAGCGGAATCCCCGGCCACACGGGGATTCCGCTCCTTCAGGGAGCTACAGTGGAATGCTATCTATACTGGAAGGGGGGGGGGGTTGCTATCTACAGGGGGGCTGTGGGCTGTGTGGCACTACCTACAAAAAAGGAGCACACAAAATACCCATCTTTCCCGGGTATAAAAAAAAATTGTGGAAATAGACTAAGGTATAACTTTTATTTAATCTAGCTAAGAGGATTAATCCTTTACTCAGACTAAATAAAAGTTATATCTTAGTTTATTTCCACACATTTATTGTATAGCTGGGAAAGCTGGGTATTTTGTGTGCTCCTGCACAGTTGTCCTTTTTTGAATGTCTATTGCCTGCCAGCTATCAGGGTCATTTCGTAGTCCTTGCACTACCTACAAGGGGGCTGTGGGCTATGTGGCTCTACCAACCAGGGGGCTGTGGGCCGTGTGGCACTACCAACCAGGGGGCAGTGGGCTGTGTGGCACTACCAACCAGGGGGCTGTGGGCTGTGTGGCACTACCAACCAGGGGGCTTTGGGGCACTACCAACCAGGGGGCTGTGGGGCACTACCAACCAGGGGGCTGTGGGGCACTACACGATCTCATTGAGCTATTATATCACTATATCACCTTTGCTATGCTTACAATTCAGGGCACTTAGATGGTCTGATTAAGGTCTCTTTTGACCGAAAATTTTTATTTATCATTACTTTTGCCTGCCAGAAGTAGAACTTTGTGTTCATTCAATAAATATACAAATTTTGGATCAAGAATTTGCGTAGTATTTCAATGCTGTATTTAAGACATAATAGCAGTTAGATGCCACTTACTAGCTCAGGGAAAACTGGGAATTCTAGAGAGAGTCTGCAGAGGAGAAAACTGCTAAAAAAAAATCTGAATACAAGTCATATAATGGCCATAAATATGCCAAGTTCACACGTAGCGTAAATACTGTAGATTTTCCATAACGGATTTCGTTGCGGAAAATCCGCAGCATAACACAGTAGTAGCAGAGTGGATGAGATTTTAACAAATCTCATCCACACGCTGCATAAATGAGAAGCGTAAAAACTGCTTAGAAATTGACCTGCGGTGCGGTTTTTAATCCGCAGCCTGTCAATTGTATTTGCATAATCTCTTCTTATTTGTTGCAGGTTTTCCCCATTAAATTCAATGAGGAGGTGAGGAGGTGAAACCCGCAACAAATAGCAGATGTTGCGGCTCTTGCGGATGAAATGCTGCGATTCTGCTGCAAAAATTGCAATTTGGAAAAAAATAATCTTATACTTACCTAGAATTCTGTGCTTCTTAGTCCAGGACGACCTTATCACGTTTCATCTCATGTGACTGCTGCAGCCAATCGCAGACTGCAGCGGTCACATGGGATGAAACATCATCCCATGAGGCCTGGCTACAGGACCGCAGAGGGATGCGTCATCATGGCTATGATGTAAGTATGAAACGTTTTGTTTTTTACGTGAAGTATTCCGCTGCAGACGTTCCAGACAAAAAATTGCACCACAATTTAGTGAGTTTTTTCCCCCGAAATTCTCGGCTGAGACCAAAGCGTATACGCTGTGTGCTTTTACTCAGCGTATCCGCCCTGTGTGAACATACCCATAGTGTTATTCCCCATTGACACATATATGACAGCCTATTCTCTAATGTCACATGAAAAAAGACAAAAATTTACATTTTAATATAAAAAGGCTCGCTCCCCAAAAAAATCATACGTTTCAGTCCTCTCACAGGACCTTTTTCAAGCTGTATATATACATATACATACTCTCGTTGGTGTTCTATGAAACTTTGGCATGATACATTTAATATATTTTGCCTACAATGTTCCATTGATCAAATGTGAATAGATATTGAAATAACAATACCTTTTCCTGTTGTTGTGGCTGAAATGAAATTAAATGAGTAGGTTTTAATTTATTTATCTGAATACATTTAAAAAAAAACATCTATTTCTTGAGAGAACATTAATTTACTACTTAGTAGTAGTAGTAATAAAAATAATATTCAGTATTAAGTAGTCAATATCAGTACATCATTCAAGCTATATTATGTAAGTTAATCTAATAGTTCAAAATTAAAGAGGTTTTCTAATAAAGATAACTTATTTTACAGATGAAGCCAGCCTAGTGAAGCAAATGCATGAGATTTCGTCATACTATATAGTTCTAAGCTTCTGTGCATTGTGCAAGCGCATCATGTCTTGTGTTTGAGTAATGCCAGTGGCACTGAACAGCCTGTGATTCACTTCTTGAGAGAACATATAACCGCATGAATAAGCCAGCCTTTCTGTCTATGCCCACCAAACTCGCTACTACCCAATTTACATAATGGATGCCAAGTGCACACACCTACATAATAACCATAGTTGCCAACAGTCCTGAATTTGCCAGGACTGTCCCGAATTTATAGAGACAATCCTGGCAAATTACTGTCCCAGAAGTGACCCGGCAACTGTCATATTCAATTGTATCTGCGGTCTCAGGACAAATACAATTGAATGCTGTGTCAGAGCAAGAAACTAGTTGCCACCCCTCTTCCCAGGGATTCCGTTCTTGGAGAAGCCCCTGGTGTCCCTGTCCATACATGGACAGTGATGTCAAGGACTCTTCCAGTAAAGGAATCTCCGACCAGGGCATCACCAACTCTCTAGCTTGGGATTCCACTCCTAGTGGGAGCCCCAATGGTGCTATCTATAGGGAGGGTAATGGTGTGGCACCATCTACAAGGGGTATATGTGGCATTATCTACAAGGGGGTGTGTGGCACATTCTACAGGGGACTGTGTGGCAGCATCTACATATGCACTGTGGCACTATCTACAGGGGGCACTGTGGCACTATCTACAGAGGTTACTGTGGCACTATCTACAGAGGGCACTGTGGCATTATCTACAGAGGGCACTGTGGCATTATCTACAGAGGGCACTGTGGCATTATCTACAGAGGGCACTGTGGCATTATCTACAAGATGTGTGGCATTATCTACAAGGGGGGGGGGGGGTGTGGCACCTTCTACAGGGGACTGTGTGGTACCATCTACAGAGGGCACTGCAGCATTATCTACCTAGAGTAATGTAGCATTAATTACAGGGGGTGTGGGCATTATCTACAGAAAGCACTGTTGCATTATCTACAGAGGGCACTGTGGCACCATCTGCAGGGGGCTGCATGGCTACAGGGAGGCTGTGTTGCATTAACCACAGAGGGCACTGTGGCACTATCTTAAAAGGCACTGTGTGGTACTATCTAAAAGGGCACCGTGTGGCACTATCTACAGGGGGCACTGAAGGAATATCTACAAGGAGCGCTGTGTGGCACTGTCTACTGGGGCAGAGTGGAGCACCATCTACAAGGGGCACTGAGTGTGGCACTGTCTACACTCGTTTTTACGCTACCAGTAGTGGTCAGCTCATATCACCTAGCCATTGTGATAAAGTGAGACATCAACTGCCTGTAAACAACCGGATAACCTGAAAGAGATACCGGCCACCATAGTAGTTGTCAGCCAAACTAGTGCAGACATTTTTGTTTGATTATCTGTAAGCAGAAATTGTGGGTAGAAAGCCACGAACCATTAGCCATACCCACCAGATAGACCACTTCCCCATGAGACACACCCACCAAAGAAGCCACACCCTATGTAACTTTGGAAAATGTTTGTAAATGTTGGCAACTATGATAAGAAAAGTATGGATACCAAACTAACTTTCCTGATTTCTCATTACTAGCTATATTGTGCTGTGTTTTATTTGGGGGACAGATACAACTAAACAACAACAGATACAACTAAACAACAAGAGAAGAGATGCAGAACTTTCAGTACTGTTCATATGACATATACAAAAACAAATAGAAATAGTTTGAACAACATGTAAAACACTACAGGAATCTCTCACACGTTAACATGCCACTGTCATGAGAAACTGTTTATTTAAATAAGGGCATCCAAAATGTAACTATAAATTATTAAAACAGGGGGCTCTGAGCACCTAATGTACAGTTTCAGGGGTACTGAATGCTGCCTACTCAGTGCTTATGAAAAGGACATGTGGGAGGCACTTCAGCAGAAGACCCCTGTCAGTCAGCGGCTCAGCACACCTGAAATGCGGTTTGGGGGGCTGTACAGCAGACACTAAGAACTTGCTATTTTAATGCCTTATGGATGTCTTATAGATACTCTTATATAAAGCACCGCTTTCCCATGACAGGGGCACTTTATAAGAATAGATGCTGCAGGTTTAGCATTAGTTGTAAGGAAAATATTTATATCCTGCACTTTGCGCTATGGTCAAACTCTTCCATAGACTCAAACATCTTAAAAAAATTTCTATATATAATATTGTCCTTAATTTCAGTCATAATTATGTTTCCCCGAACAAAGTTATTTTAGTTTCATTGTGACCTCAAGTTTATCACAATTGAATGCACATATTATGTCACTGTATACATAGGCTTATAGTAATAGTTCCCAAATACTTTCAAAAATCCAACATTTACCTTCCAATGATGTCACAGGTATGTGACCTAGAATATAAAAAGATAAACAATTAAACAACATCTTTACTCAAACAACTTTTCGATATATTCTGCAATTCTTTTTTAGTAAAAAAGTCAATGGGTTCCATCGGGCGCCACTTAGTCACAAAAAGTATTCTCAACCAGACATGAACTTGTTTTATTTACTGTCGCATTGTGCCAAAAAAGCGGAGAACATGGTGTGCGCCAAATTTATTATGTGTTTTAACCAGGTTTAGACACGCAGATTTGACGCAGTTTTTGGCTTCATTTTTTTTTTTTTTTACTAAATACAGCAGTGAATTCATAACAAAGTGACGCATCAGTCTTTTCTTTATGTACCTTTCCTTCCTTTTGGATCCACTTCTGGCTTTGGTTAAACAAACAGAGCTGAAAATTGCATCAAAATTGAGTGTGTGATCCTGGTATTAGACAGTTTTACCCAGTTTAGATAAGTGTCTAGAAAGGATTATATGCTTGCTATGATCTTTATATACAGACCAACATATTTATTCCAGTAAAAATTATGTTATGTTTCAATTCTCAAAAGGAGCAAACAAATGTCTTTGTTTCCCAAATCTTCTGGATACACCATAAATGTCTGATAGGTGGGGGTCCCTATCTCAGATAAGGGGTGTCTAGTGATCCACCATTTTACAATGTAAGGTGGCTGGCAGCAGATAGAAATAGAAGAAGAAGAAGGGGAGAACTGGTCATGTTAGGGTATGTTCACACGATTAACAAAATACGTCTGAAAATACGAAGCTGTGTTCAAGGGAAAACAGCTCCTGATTTTCAGACGTTTTTTGAGCAACTCGCGTTTTTCGCGGCGTTTCTTATGGCCGTTTTTGGAGCTATTTTGAATAGAGTATGAGAAAACGGCTCCAAAAACGTCCCAAGAAGTGTCCTGCACTTCTTTTGACGAGCCGTCATTTTACGAGCCCGTATTTTGACAGCGACGCGTAAAATGATAGCTCGTCTGCACAGAACATCGTAAGACCCATTGCAAGCAATGGGCAGATGTTTGCCGACGTATTGGAGCCGTCTTTTCAGGCGTAATTCGAGGCGTAAAACGCCTCCATTACGCCTGAAAAGAGGTCGTTGTGCACATACCCTAATTGTATGGGAGTAATAGAAATATGTGAACAAGCCCGCCAGATCTCTCCTTGTCTACTTCTGACATTTACAGGCACCGCTGGGCGCTTTGGATTGGAGAATGGTCCCAGGATAAAAAATGTTTTCAGTATTTAAACTTAGAACAAATTCTGGTAGATGAAATCTTCTCTTCTTTTTGTAAAGTTGCTACTATCGTCAAAGTAATAAACTTGCTTCCCAGTTCATTTGATACATCTTTCTCCAATAACAAAGGAGTATGTCTGATATCAGAGTAGAACATCACATAATTTTTGTAATGGAAGAAGCACGTGTTGAAAGGTGAATGAGGTAAGACATATGTTTCTACATTTGACTAATTCTTCTCCTATATTTAATTCTCTCACAACTTTAAAACACTGATCAGAAATAAAAACATACTTGTTGGGAGAGGTCCTGGACCTGCAAGAGAATTCAATAACACATACAGTCAACACAACTATGTCATATGATATGTATACATTTTATGGCTAAATATTTAAAATGCTATTGCTCATGCTACTTGTATTACAGCAGTTTTTGTCACAGATTTAACCTTTAACTCTTATGGTCCCAATAATCATGTGACTGACCAACTTAGGGACGGACATACTATTAGTGCAACCTGTGCAGTTGCACAGGGGCCCAGTAGGTAAGGGGGTCCACTGTCACCTTAAAGCAGTTTCCTTCTGTATATTACATTGCATGTAAATGTCCAAGCTCATGAATTTTCTACCTGGTGGATGTTAGAGAGACATTAGGGGGATCTATCGTAAGATATTGGAGAGCAAAGGCCCTATATTCTTTTCTTGCACGGAGGCCGTTAACTGTCTGTCTACGCCCCAGCCGAAACTTCACTGCAACGGGCAGAATCAAAGACTACTTTAATTTTGCCCGTTTAACCCCATAGATGCCGTGGTTAATCGCAGCTGCGACATCTAAGGCGTTAGGGTGAGGGGACGGCCCCCTTTTACGTGCCATCACATCCCCTGCACTGCGATCGCTGGGTGCCCATGGTCGTTAAGGCAGCCTAGGGTCCTAATGAAGGCCTTCTGGTTTACCATCTTTGTACACCTAGTAAAATTGCTCTAAAATGCAATACATTGTTAATGCATTATATACTGCAAGCGATCCAACAATCGCTGGTTCTAGTCCCTAGGGGAACTGGTAAAAAAAATTAAAAAACTTTTTTTTTAATTTAACAAAAAATAAAAAATATTAAAAGTTCAAAAAACTTCTCTTTTTTACATTTTTCCCTAAAGTAATGTTAGAATTAGAAAAGGGAACATAACTGGTATTCCCGAGTCCATAAAAGTCCAAACTATTATATTATAATGTTATTTAACCCGCTCGGTGAAATTTGTTATCGCCGTAGAAGTATCAACCCATAGAATAAAGTGAACATGTAGTTCGCCGAGATTCCATTTTATTTCAAACTGGAGGAATTGGTACATTTGCCCCTAGTCTCCTTTTCATGATCCTTAAAATGTGTAACATCCGCAGCCGCAGATCGTAGACTTCTCTCATCCTGCTGACACCTTCCTTCCTGCAGATGCCAGTACATGCGGCCTTCCCGGCCTACAGTGACCACTAGGGTGCACGCGAGCTCAGTCCCGGCCTTAAAAGGCCAGCGCGCACACATGTTTAGATTTGTCTAATCACCCTGGACTATTAGAAGGGCCCTGCCCCTTCACTCATTGCCTGAGTGTTGTTGTGTTTTCCGGTGTCAGTTTAGCATAAGGTTCCTTAGTGTTCTCCTGTTCCCAGTGTACCCGTTTCTGTTACTGTAACGTCTATGGCCACGCTGCCTTAAACCTCGACGGCCGTTGCCATGGACATCTTATCTCTGTGCAGCGTCGTCCTCCTGTGGGGCGCCGACACTCACTTCCTGATTTCGAGACTGTCTCCGGCGCGCGCGCCCGCGCGTGCACGGTCTTAAAGGGCCAGTGTACGCATTTTGCAGGAAGTCTGCAATCTAGCCCAGGGTGCCCTGGGCTATAAAAAGGGCTCTGCCCTCTTGCTCTTTGCCAGATTGTTGTTTGTTACCCATAGTTTGTCGTGCTAATGGTCTCCCAGTTTCCCAGTGTACCTTGTTCTTGTATCCCGTATCCTTTTTCTGTGCTACCCAATTCTAGTGCCGTGCTGTGCTGTTGCCGTGCTGTGCTACAGTCTCGCCTGATTTGCTAAGCCCCACCTGACGTCTTCCCGTCGCCTGGTCCTGGACGTGCCTGCCTCGCTACTGCCTACGATTGCCTCAGGTATCCTCGCTGAACTATTTGAACTTTGTACTTACCTGTTTGGCCAGCTGCCATCCCGCTACGTGGTACGGCCCAGTGGGTCCACACCCCGCACAGTGACAGCTCCCTGTATCCTGTATCCCATGCTAGCTTCTTCCTGTGCCTTAAAAGAGCTAGAGTCATGTTGTGTTACACCGTGCCAGGTGTCTGCTGCCAGGTACCCATCTGAGCCTAGCCACCGCTACTGTCTGTACTACCACAGGTACCCTTGCTCAGACTATAGACTTTACTTTGGCCAGCTGCTATCCCGCTACGGCAATACGGCCCAGTGGGTCCACATACCCACAGATCGTGACAAAATGACTCCCCACTCTGGTTTTCTAGCTTGTTTTCCCCTATGGAGGGGGCATCTCTGTGCAGGTTCACACCACAGCAGATTTATGGTCTACCTCTATGGTATATGCCCTCGTTATTAAGCGACTAATTAGAAAACATTTAGTTTTATAATTCTTTTTAGTAAAGTTCAATAAATATATAATAATTTAACAGGTGTTCCAGTTCCAAGCGTTGTACCTTTAGCTGAATGAGCATATAAAGCATATACTTAAAACAATACTATAAAACAAAACTAAATAGTTAATTCATCTAAAATATGTGTTAAAGGGATATACCCATTATAGACATGTATGGCATATCCACAGGATATGCCATTAACGTCTGATAGATGCTGTCCACCGCATCCCGGCGGAGATGCAGTGAAGAAGTGGCTTGGATTACGGAAAAACCGAGCTTGCTGTGCTACGCTGTTTCTGCAACTCCCATATTAGTGAATGGTAATTACGGAAACAGTGCAACAGAGTATATCCTGTATATTTATTTTATAAGTGTCTAAGGTGGGCATACCCTTTAAAAAAAAGGTCTCATGTATTTGATTTTGCTTTCATTAATTTAGTATAAGTATGTAGAGGACAAATGTTTTTTTATTATTTGTTTTAAATGTTGTAGCTATTTAGTTTTTATTTTTAAAAACTTCCCTGTGGGCGGAACTATTGGAGACAGATACTTTTTTCCTAAATTGTCTTATAGACTGTGTAGCAGTGTATGTGTTTTATAGCAACTGTAACGAATGGGACAATTAAAGTCCCCAGGAAGAGACAAAGTAAAGACCCTCCCCTAGAGAGCAGGGAATTACAGGGGAGATGCATACATAACTTTATCTGAGTATATAATATATCGTTTTTCTATTCTGCCTTATATAGGCCTCTAGCTGGTGGAACTAGTGAATGAATTTTATTTGAGATCTGAGACGTCATTTGTTTGTGACATCAATCAGCTACAGGCCTCGGAAATGACAAGGTCCTTCAGGGTCTTGTGATGAGGTCTATAAAGCTCTGAAAAATGTTGTAGTGAGAAAAGACGTGTTATGTTCATTTGATCTGTCACCAGGGTTTTGTAGGATTTTTAATCTGTCTCTGATTCAGTCATTGATTCTTGACTGCCTTAGGAGGTAGGTTGTTGTACTCAACGGCGTAAGTTTATGCACTAGGTTCGAGGAAACATATTTTACAATTGTGCATTAAATGGTAATACACTGTGTAAAACTACTACTGAAATATATTTGGGTATATTGCTAGACAGTACATTTACCTTTAGCAACCAGTGCCAGGCAGCTGCTGCCAAGGCAAATAAAATCATGTGATACATCGAAAAAGGCATAGATGTTCATGACAAGAACATCATTTTGGCTCTATACAAATCACTAGTCAGACCACATATGGAATATTGTGTACAATTTTGGGGATCTCTCCTTGTCTACTTCTGACATTTACAGGCACCGCTGGCCGCTTTGGATTAGAGAATGGTCCCAGGATGAAAAATGTTTTCAGTATTTCAAATTTAGACCATTCTGGTAGATGAAATCTTTCCTTCTTTTTGTAAAGTTGCTACTATTGTCAAAGTAATAAACTTACTTCTCAGTTCATTTGTTACATCTTTCTCCAAAAACAAAGGAGTATGTCTGATATCAGAGTAGAACATCACATCATTTTTGTAATGGAAAAAGCACGTGTTGAAAGGTGAATGAGGTAAGACATATGTTTCTACATTTGATTAATTATTCTCCTATATTTAATTATTTCACAACTTTAAAACACTGATCAGAATAAAAACATACTTGTTGGGAGAGGTCCTGGACCTGCAAGAGAATTCAATAACACATACAGTCAACACAACTATGTCATATGATATGTATAAACTTTATGGCTAAATATTTAAAATGCTATTGCTCGTGCTACTTGTATGACAGCAATTGTCACATATTTTACCTTTACCTCTATTGGTCCCAATGATCATGCGACTGATAAACTTAGGGACGGACATACTATTGTTGCAACCTGTGCAGTTGCACTGGGGCCCAGTAGGTAAGGGGGTCCACTGTCACCTTATAGCAGTTTCCTTCTGTATATTACATTGCATGTAAATGTGCAAGCTCATGAATTTTCTACCTAACAATTACTGGTGGATGTTAGAGAGATATTAGGGTGGATCTATCATGAGATATTGGAGAGCAAAGGCCCTATATACTTTCCTTGCACCGAGGCCCTTAACTGTCTGTCTACGCCCCCTTGGTTTAACTGATCACCAGAGTGCTGGTAATGCATTTCTGTTAAAGTCCCAGTTGACATTAACCCTTTAACGACTTGCCACGTACATGTACCTGGCAGCCGTTAAGGGGAAGTATGAAGCTGGCTCACGGGCTGACCGCACTCCATACTCAGTGGGTGTCGACTGTGTTATAAAGCAGAAACCTCACTGCAATGGGTGGAATCAAAGATTAATTTAATTTCACCCATTTAACCCCGTAAATGCCGTGGTCAATAGTGACTGCGACATTTAAGGCGTTAGGATGAGGGGGGCGGCCCTTTCTGACATGCCATTGTCTCTCTTGCACTGCAATCGCGGGGTGCAATGGTTGTCATGGCAGCCTGGGAGCCTAATCAAGGTCCTCTAGTTTACCATCTTTGTACACCTATTAACCCCTTCAGGACTGAGCCTGTTTTGGCCTTCAGTATGAAGACGATTTTTCAAATCTGACATGTGTCACTTTATGTAGTAATAACTTCGGAATGCTTTTACCTATCTAACTGATTCTGAGAATGGTTTCTAGCATCATATTGAACTTTATGTTAGTGAAAAAAATTGGTTGATAAATGTAATATTTATTTGTAAAAAATACCAAGATTTGGCGAAAATTTGCAAACATTTGCATTTTTCTAAATTAAGTTGTATTTGCTTGTAAAACAGATAGTTATACCACACAAAATAGTTACCAGTTTACATCCCCCATATGTCTACTTTATGTTTGCATCATTTTTTGAACATTGTTTTCGTTTTCTAGGACGTTACAAGGCTTAGAACTTTAGAAGCAATTTCTCATATTTTCAAGAAAATTTCAAATGGCTATTTTTTCAGGGGCTAGTTCAGTTCTGAAGTGGCTTTGAGTGCCTTATATATTAGAAAGTTCCCATAAATCACCCCATTTTGAAAACTGCATCCCTCAAAGTATTAAAAACAGCATTCAGAAAGTGTTTTAACCCTTTAGGTGTTTCACAGGAATTAAAACACAGTAGAGGTGAAATTTACAAACCTTTTTCGCCAAAATTAATTTGTAATACATGTTTTTTCTGTACCACAGAAGGTTTTACCCAATTATATAGGGGTATAGTTAGCATTTTGAACCCACAGTTTTTTTGCTAAATTTATTTGAATTAGTATGTGAAGATGAAAATCTACTTTTTTTAAGTAATAAAGGAGAAAAAACACCCTAACATATGTAAAGCAATTTCTCCCGATTATAGCAATACCACATATGTGGTAATAAACTGCTGTTTGGACCCACAGCAGGTCTCAAGAGAAGGAGCGCCATTTGGATTTTGGATTTCTGATTTTACTGGAATAGTTTTCAGTGCCGTGTCACGTTTGCAATGCATTGGAGGGACCAAAACAGTGGAAACCCCCAAAAGTGAACCCATTTTGGAAACTACACCCATCAAGGAATTTTTCTAGGGGTAAAGTTAGCATTTTTACTCCACAGTTGTTTTGCTGAATTCATTATAATTAGTCTGTAATGGTAAAAATCTACTTTTTTTCGGAAAAAACGTAGACATTTGTAATTTTTACAAGGAATAAAGGAGAAAAAGCACCCCAAAATTTGTAAAACAATTTCTCTCGATTACGTAAATACGCCATATGTGGTAATAAACTTCTATTTGGACCCACAGCGGGGCTTAGAAGTGAAGAAGCGCTATTTGGCTTTTGGAGCTCAAATTGAGCTGAAATGGTTTACGGGTGCCATGTAGAATTTGCAAAGCCCCTGAGAGACCAAAACAGTGGAAACCACACAAAACTGACCCTATATGGTAAACTACACCACTTAAGGAATCGATCTAGGGGTATTTTAAACATTTAGACCCCACACGTCTTTTGCAGAATTTATTAGAATTAGGCAGTGAAAATGAATATCAACATTATTTCTACAAAACGTTGAATTTTTTCAATTTCACAAAGGATAAAGGAGGAAAAAGTACCCCAATAATTGTAAAGCAATTTCTCCAGAAAACGACAATACCCACAAGTGGTCATAAATGTTTTTACATTAGAAAGTAATTAACCCTGTCCGGACAGATCCATTTTTGCTTTTTCGTTTTTCCCTCCCTGCTTTCCAAGAGCCATAACTTTTTTATTTTTCCGTCAATAGAGTGGTGTGAGGGCTCATTTTTTGCGGAACGAGCAGTAGTTTTTATTGGTACCATTTTTTGGTACATATACCTTTTTGAACACTTTTTATTAATTTTTTTTGGTAGAGCCAAGATGACAAAAAATACAGCGATTTTGGCATTTTAAATTCTTTATTTTTCACGGCGTTCATCGTGCAAATTAAATAATGGTATATTGTAATAGTTTGGACTGTTTCAGACACAGCGATACCAATTTTGTGTAGATTTTTTATTTTTTTACATTATTTTAGGGAAAAAAATGTGAAAAGGTTTTTTTTTTGGACTTTGAATATTTATTTTATTTTTTTCACTAATAATAATTTACTTTTGTTTTTACACATTTTATTAGTCCCCCTAGGGGACTTGAACCAGCAATCAGTAGATAGCTGGAACAATACACTGCAATACTAACGTATTGCAGTATATTGTCATTTTTACAGGCTCCTGTAACAGCGTGATCGCTGTTTCTGTCCGTTAGTCCCGGGTATCAGCTGTAATACACAGCTGACACCCACAGCATATGGCGCGGGCTCAGCACGTGAACCCACTCCATACATCACCCCCCACACCACGACACGCTATTAAGTCGTGGTGCGCAAAAGGTTTAATGCGCAGCGGATGGTGCAGAGTGAAAATTGCAATTTTCCACTGATATGCCATTCTAGTGCACAATATGTTGTGCCCAGTTTGTGCCACTGAATACAAATACTTCATAAAATATTAACCGGGTTCTCCGGGATTTAGCTTGGTAGTAGTTCTATTTGGCGTTTTGCTGGTATTTCAGTATATAATGTGGGGGCATATGTAAGCAGTGCCGAGTACATCAGGGCATAATAAGAGGGTATAATAATGGGGTAAATAAATAATAATCCGCAGATATGTGGCCAGTGTCGCACTTATAAATGGTGCCCAATCTTATCCGCTTTTGGAACACTCTGCACATTTTGCATCGCCATATTCTGAGAGCCAGAACTTCTTTATTTTTTCTTCACCGGAGCTGTGTGAGGGCTTAATTGTTGTGGGACAATCTGTAGTTTTCATTAGTACATTTTGGGGTACATGCGTTTTTTTTAAACACTTTTTATTAAATTTTTTGGCAAGCAAGGTGACCAAAAACAATCAATTTTGACAATGTTTTTTATTTATTTTTTGTTACGGCATTCACCCTGGGCTATAAGTGACCATTTTACTTTATTCTGCGGGTTGATACGATTACGGCGATACCATATGTATATCTTTTTTTATGTTTTGCAGCGTTTGTGCAATAAAATCACTTATTTATAAAATATTTTTTTTTTGTGTCACCATATTCTGAGAGCCATAACTTTTTTATTTTTCAGTAAAAAAAAGCTGTGTAAGGGCTTGTGTTTTGCGGGACGGGTTGTAGTTTTTATTGGTACTATTTGCGACTTTTTGATCACTTTTTATTGTATATTTTGAGAGGGGTGGTGACCAAAAAATAGTGATTCTAGAATTGCTTTGCTACTTATTCTTTTTGCAGTGTGCATTGTGCGGGAAAAATAACGTGGTGATACCAAATATGCGTACTTTATTTAACGTGTTCATTTTTTTTCTATAATAAAAGACTTATCATAAGAAAAAAAAAAATTTTTTGTTTATGTAACTTATAATTTTTAGTTTTACACTTTTTTAAATCATTTTTATTGTGTTTTTTTTTACTTGTCCCATTAGGGGACATTTAGACTTGCAGCTCTGATCGCTGATAGAATACATTATACTACGTAGTGTAATGTGTTCTGTCATTGTGATGTGACAGTCAGTCACGCCATTTTCATTACCAGGGACAGGGTGGGGGCTGATCGGGAGTCTAATAGGGGGGGCTGGCCCTTATTTTTACCATTTCTCTCTTCCCTCACAGAATATATTCTGTGAGAGAAGAGAGAGAACTAACCGCTGCTGTTTTTACAGTGATTGTTGTTATTCAGTAAATAACGACGATCAAGTGACCGGGTACCTGACAAAACAGTCCTCGGTCTGTGCTCCGAGGCCTCAGCTACCTCCGTAGATGAGTACACTTAGTTTATGTGCCTCACGGGGACGCTATCTTATGCCAAAGCGCCGCCGTGAAAAGGCAGCGCTGCAGCATAAGTTCCCCTAATGGCTGCCGTGAAAACACATATAGGCGGTCATTAAGGGGTTAAAATTGCTATATACTGCAATATATTGTTATAGCAGTGTATAGTGCATGTGATCCAACAGTCGCTGGTTCCAGTACTCTAGGGGAACTTGTAAACAAACGAAAAAAAAATTTTTGGAATTTACCAAAAAATAAAAAATACTAAAAGTTAAAAAAACTTCTAATTTTAAAATTTTTCCCTAAAGTAATGTAGAAAAAATAAAAGTTAATATAAGCGGTATCGCCGAGTCCATAAAAGTCCAAACTATTACATTATAATATTAATTAACCCGCTCGGTAAACGTTGTAAGAAAACAAAAAATTTAATTGCTAATTGTTGTTTTAGGTTACCTTAGCACCCAAAAAATATTTAATAAAAGTGATCAAAAAGTTCTCCAAAATGGTACCAATAGAGACTACAACTCGCCCTCACTCAGAAAATGGCTCTCAGAAAATGGCGACGCAAATTTTTTTTTTTAACATAGTTTGTTATTTTAAAGAAAGTGGAACATATAAATTTGTTATCGGCATAAAAGTATCAACCCATAAAATAAAGTGAACATGTAGTTTTACTGCACGATAAACGCTGTAAAAACAACACCCAAAAAAAGGCGCAATCGTTTTTTTTCTCCATTTTACACCACAAATATTTTGTCTCAGTTTATCTTTATATTATTTGGTACATTAAATGGTGCGATAAAAAACGACAACTTGTCCCACAAAAAACAAGCCCTTATACGGGCTTATAAATGTTGAAGAAAAAAAAAGTTATGGCTTTTGGAATGTAGGTAAGAAAAATCGAAACAGAAAAAAAACAAAAAATGGTCATGTCATTAAGGGGTTAATGGGATTTATTTATATCAAATACCATCAGTTGGTTCTACTAAGCCGAGATTCCATCTTGTTAAAAACTGGAGGAATTGGTACATTTGCCCCATGTCTCCTTTTCATGATCCTTAAAATGACTCCCCACTCAGGTTTTCTAGCTTGTTTTCCCCTGTGGAGAGGGCATCTCTGCCCAGGTTCACACCACAGCAGATGTATGGTCTACCTCTATGGTATATGCCCTCGTTATTAAGCGACTAATTAGAAAATATTTAGTATTATAATTCTTTTTAGTAAAGATCAATAAATATATAATCATTTACCAGGTGTTCCAGTTCCAAGCGTTGTACCTTCAGCTGAATAAATATATAAAGCATATTTTTAATACAATACTATACAAACAAGACATAAATAGTAAAGTCATCTAAAATATGTGTTAAAGGGGTATAGCCATCATAGGCATGTATGGCATATCCACAGGATATACCATAAACCTCTGATAGACGCAGGTCCCAGCTCTGTGAGAACCGAACCTATTTTGAAAATGGGGGTTTCCCAGCCCCATTCTTTCTTGGGGCAGGCAGATGCTGTCCTCCGCATCTAGGCGGAGACTCGGTGAAGAGATGGCTCGGATTATGGAAAAAGCCGAGCTCACTTTCATTAATTTAGTATGTAGAAGACAATTTTTTTTTTATTATTGGTTTTAAATGTTGTAGCTATTAATTTATTATTTTTTAAAACTTCCCTATGGGCTGAACTATTGGAGACCGACAATTTTTCCTGAATTGTCTTATAGACTGTGTAGCAGTGTATGTAATTTATAGCAGCTGCAATGAATGGGACTATTAGGGTATGTGCACACGACCTCTTTTCAGACGTAATGGAGGCGCTTTACGCCTCGAATTACGCCTGAAAAGACGGCTCCAATACGTCTGCAAACATCTGCCCAATGTTATAAAGCATGGGTATGAAGTATACAAAAAGGAGGTAGAAGCAAAATACAAGATGCATATATCCTGTGACCCAAATAATCCCTAAATGTAAGGACAGCACGGTTACCACAGGTACAAGTGTACAACTGATCACTTGGTGGAATGCTTTAGCCGAAACGCGCTTCGGGTCTAACGTCTCTCTCTGTGCAGTGCGAGCCACATGGGTATGTTGCTTTTTTACATGTATCCTTTTTATGCAAGTCCACTTATATGCCTCGTCACACCACATTGATTATTCCACCATTTGATCAATTGTACACTTGTACCTGTGGTAACCGTGCTGTCCTTACACTTAGGGATTATTTGGGTCACAGGATATATGCATCTTGTATTTTGCTTCTACCTCCTTTTTGTATACTTCATACCCATGCTTTATAACATTGTTCATACATGCTCCCTGCATTGAGGGACGTCATGTTCATGCTTTGCATGACTCATCTTTTAATCATTGTGTATTTCGAATAAAGGTTGTATTTTTTTTCTAAAGAAACTACTGTGTGTTAATTGTAGCCCATATTCTGTAGGTTTTCATGCTCAACGTTATGGTCAATGCACCAAGATATACTTGGTTTGAACACGTTCTTGTCTTTACACGGTTTATGACAGAAACTCTACATGTATGTTGACAAGACTTTCCTGAATGTACCAATAGGTTTTTGTTACCATCAGGAATAGACCAGGTAAGAAATAATAACAGCTTTATTGAAAAGCAATGGGCTACGCATTTCAACGCCGGATAAGCGTCTTTGTCAGGCCAGTTAAGTGTTATCATTACTTACCTGGTCTATTCCTGAAGGAAGCAGCGCTATATTTTGGTTCTACTGTTTTCCATGTAACTCACATCTTACAACAGCGGTTTCCTATTTAAGTGGACCGGCCTCCGAATCGAGCTGCAGCTCCATCATATTTATATATCCTGCTTTAATCAGTGTTGTGCCTGTTCTTTGCACAACTTCAATAGGTGAGCAGTTATCATCTCACTTTTTGTCTATCCGCTCCTTAATGTTTGTAACCTGCACCATGTGGCGCCGTGTTTTTTGTCCTCTCTCATAGATCACCATCTGTAGCGGGGCTGTGTGGTTCTATCTACAGGGAGGCTGTGTTGCATTATTTACAAAGGGCACTGTGGCTCTATCTAAAAAGGGGCCATGTGGCACAATCTACAGGGGGCCCTGAGGCAATATCTACAGGGAGTGGTGTGTGGCACTATCTACTGGGGTCACAGTGGAGCACCATCTATAAGGGGCACTGAGTGTGGCACTGACTATGCTGGTTTTTACGCTAACAGTAGCAGTCAGCACATATCACCTAGCCCTAGTGATAAAGTGAGACATCATCTGCATGTAAACAACCGGATAACCAGAAAGAAATATGAAAAGGACATGTGGGAGGCACTTCAGCAGAAGACCCCTATCAGTCAGCGGCTCAGCACACCTGAAATGCGGTTTGGGGGTCTGTACAACAGACACTAAGCACTTGCTATTTTAATGCTTTATGGATGTCTTATAGATACTCTTATATAAAGCACCGCTTTCCCATGACAGGGGCACTTTATAAGAATAGATGCTGCAGGTTTAGCATTAGTTGTAAGGAAGATATGAAAATATTTCTATCCTGTACTTTGCGCTATGGTCAAACTCTTCCATAGACTCATGCATACCCAAAAAAATTCTATAAAATATATTGTCCTTAATTTTATTTATAATTATGTTTCCCTGTACAAAGTTATTTTAGTTTCATTGTGACCTCAAGTTTATCACAATTTAATGCAAATTTTATATCACTGTATACATAGGCTTATAGTAATAGTTCCCAAATACTTTCAAAATGCAACATTTACCTTCCAATGATGTCACAGGTATGTGACCTAGAATATAATAAGATGAACAATTAAACAACATCTTAAGTTAAACAACTTTTCGATATATTTCGCACTTTCTATTTAGTAAAAAAGTCAATGGTTTCTGTCGGCGACAATCGTGTCCGTCATACAATGGAACCAGCGCATCCGGTATTTTCGTTGTTCTGCTTCTCTAATGGAGGATAACAACAGAAACACTAATGCAGGTGTGAACAGCCCCTAATTGTTTCTGACATCCTTGCCAAGGCTTTTAGTTTCCTCAGGCAATAAGTGATAAAAATAAGTCAAAATTCTAAGATTGCTTAATGTTTGATGACCCACATTAGCTAAATAGGTTCTCTGGTGGGTAATAAAAAAGGAAACTATATAAAAATGATATCACAGAGTAGAAAAAATATTAATAAGATTATAGCATTTAGTACAGTCAAGCTTCTAGTACTAGTATCACGGAATTGAAGTCGGGCCCTATATTGTAGCTTTAAATATTTATATATATATATTATAATAATAATTTCACCCAAACCTTTCACAGTCTTTTGATAATTCCTTAGCAAGACGTCAGTCACTAAAAGGATTCTCAACAGACATGAGCTTGTTTTATTTACTGTCGCATTGTGTCAAAAAAGCGGAGAACATGGTGTGCGCCAAATTTATTATGTGTTTTAAGCCATGTTTAGACACGCAGATTTGATGCCGTTTTTGTCACCATTTTTTAGCCAAATACAGCAGTGAACTCAAAACAAAGTGATGCATCGGTCTTTTCTTTATGTACCTTTCCTTCCTATAGGATTCACTTCTGGCTTTGGTTAAACAAACGGAGACGAAAATTGCATCAAAACTGAGTGTGTGATTCTGGTATTAGACAGTTTTTACACTTACCCCCGCAGTGTAGAAAAGTGTCTAGAAAGGATTATATGCTTGCTATAATCTCTATATATAGACGAACATATTTATTCCAGTAAAAATTATGCTGTTTCAATTCTCAAAAGGAACAAATAAATGTCTTTGTTTCCCAAATCTTCTGGATATGCCATAAATGTCTGAAAGGTGGGGGTCCCTATCTCAGATAAGGGGTGTCTAGTGATCCACCATTTTATAATGTAAGGTGGCTGGCAACAGATAGAAATAGGAGAAGGGGAGAACTGGTCATGTAAGTGTATGGGAGTAATAGAAATATGTGAACAAGCCGCTAGACCTCTCCTTGTCTACTTCTGACATTTACAGGCACCGCTGGGCGCTTTGGATTGGAGAATGGCCCCAGGATAAAAAATGTTTTCAGTATTTAAACTTAAAACAAATTCTGATAGACTAAATCTTTTCTTCTTTTTGTATAGTTGCTACTATCGTCAAAGTAATAAACTTGCTTCCCAGTTCATTTGTTACATCTTTCTCCAATAACAAAGGAGTATGTCTGATATCAGAGTAGAACATCATATCATTTTTTAAGTGGAAAAAGCACGTGTTGAAAGTTGAATGAGGTAAGACATATGTTTCTACATTTGACTAATTCTTCTCCTATATTTAATTCTTTCGCAACTTTAAAACACTGATCAGAATAAAAACATACTTGTTGGGAGAGGTCCTGGACCTGCAAGAGAATTCAATAACACATACAGTCAACACAACTATGTCATATGATATGTATACATTTTATGGCTAAATATTTAAAATGCTATTGCTCATGCTACTTGTATTATAGCAGTTTTTGTCACAGATTTTACCTTTACCTCTATTGGTCCCAATGATCATGTGACTGATCAAATTAGGGACGGACATACTATTGCTGTATATTACATTGCATATAAACGTCCAAGCTCATGAATTTTCTAGCTAACAATTACCGGTGGATGTTAGGGAGACATTAGGGGGGATCTATCATGAGATATTGGAGAGCAAAGGCCTTATATACTTTTCTTGCACAGATGCCCTTAACTGTCTGTCTACGCCCCAGCCGAAACCTCACTGCAACGGGCAGACTCAAAGACTGCTTTAATTTTGCCCGTTTAACGCTATAGATGCTGTGGTCAATTGCAGCTGCGACATCTAAGGTGTTTGGATGAGGGGGACGGCCCCCTCTTACGTGCCATCGCATCCCCTGTACGGCGATCACTGGGTGCCGATGGTAGTTATGGCAGCTTAGGGGCCTAATGAAGGCCCTTAGGTTTTACCATCTTTGTACACCTAGTAAAATTGCTATATACTGCAACACATTGTTATTGCAGTATATACTGCAAGCGATCCAACAATCGCTGGTTCTAGTAAAATATATTACAAGTTAAAAAAACTTCCCTTTTTTACATTTTCCCTAAAGTAATGTTAGGAAAAGAAAGGGGAACATAACTGGTAACCCCGAGTCCATAAAAGTACAAACTATTACATTATGTTGTTATTTAACCCGCTCGGTGAAATTTGTTTTTGCCGTAAAAGTATCAACCCATAGAATAAAGTGAACATGTAGTTCGCCAAGATTTCATCTTATTTCAAACTGGAGGAATTGGTGCATTTGCCCCTAGTCTCCTTTTCATGATCCTTAAAATGTGTAACGTCCGCAGCCGCAGATCGTAGACTCCTCTGATCCTGCCGACGCCTTCCTTTCCGGAGATGCCAGCACATTCAACCGTCCTGGCCTACAGTGACCAATAGGGTGTGCGCGAGCTCAGTCCCGGCCTTAAAGGGCCAGCGCGCACATATGTTTAGAATTGTCTAATCACCCTGGACTATTGGAAGGGCCCTGCCCCTTCACTCATTACCTGAGCGGTGTTGTATTTTCCCGTGTCAGTTTAGCAAATGGTTCCTTAGTGTTCTCCTGTTCCCAGTGTACCCGTTCCTGCTACGTGTATCCTGTATCCCGTGCTAGCTTGTTCCTGTGCCTTAAAAGAGTTGGAGTCATGTTGTGTTACACCACTCTTGGTGTCTGCTGCCAAGGTCCCATCTGAGCCTAGCCACCGCTACTGTCTGTACTACCACAGGTACCCTTGCTCGGACTATAGACTTTACTTTGTAAGCTGCTATCCCGCTACGGCAATACGGCCCAGTGGGTCCACATACCCACGAATCGTGACAAAATGACTCCCCACTCTGGTTTTCTAGCTTGTTTTCCCCTGTGGAGAGGGCATCTCTGCACCGGTTCACACCACAGCAGATTTATGGTCTACCTCTATGGTATATGCCCTAGTTATTAAGCGACTAATTAGAAAACATTTGGTATTATAATTATTTTTAGTAAAGATAAATAAATATATAAAAATGTACCAGGTGATCCAGTTCCAAGCGTTGTACCTTCAGCTGAATAAATATATAAAGCATTTATTTATTACAATACTATAAAACAAGTAATAAATAGTAAATTCATCTAAAATATGTGTAAAAGTGGTATAGCCATCATAGACATGTATGGCATAGCCACAGGATATGCCATTAATGTCTGATAGATGCAGGTCCCAACTCTGTGACACCAGCACCTATTTTGAAAACAGGGGTCTCCCAACCCCATACCCACCTGGGGCAGGCGGACGCTGTCCACCGCATCCCGGCGGAGACGCAGTGAAGAGGTGGCTCAGATTACGGAAACAACAGAGCTCGCTGTGCTACGCTGTTTCTGTAATTCCATATTACTAAATTGGAATTACGGAAACAGTGCAATAGAGTATATCCTGTATATTTACTTTATACATTTCTAAGGTGGGCATACCCCTTTAAAAAAAAGGTCTCATGTATTTGATTTCACTTTCATTATTATAGTATAAATATGTAGAGGACAAATGTTTTTTTTATTATTTGTTTTAAATGTTGTAGCTATTTATTTTTAATAACTTCCCTGTGGGCGGAGCTATTGGAGTCAGAAACTTTTTTCTTAAATTGTCTTATAGACTGTATAGCAGTGTGTGTGCTTTATAGCAACTGCAATGAATGGGACTATTAAAGTCCCCAGGAAGAGACAGAGTACAGACCCTCCCCTACAGAGCAGGGAATTACAGGGGAGATGCATACATAACTTTATCTGAGTATATAATATATAGTTTTTCTATTCTGCCTTATATAGGCCTCTTGCTGGTGGAACTAGTGAATGAATTTTATTTGAGATCTGAAACGTCATTTGTTTGTGACATTAATCAGCTACAGGCCTTGGAAATGACAAGGTCCTTCAGGGTCTTGTGATGAGGTCTATAAAGCTCTGAAAAATATGGGAGTGAGCAAAGACGTGTTATGTGCATTTGATCTGTCACCAGTGTTTTGAAGGATTTTTAATCTGTCTCTGGTTCATTCATTGATTCTTATCTAACTTAGGAGGTAGGTTTTTGTACTCATCGGTAGTTGATAAGGAAACTGCGTTGTTTGGGTAGAGTGGTCAAAACTGCCAAAATTATAATTGACTGTGATGTTGGGTACGTTTAAATAAAAGGGGTGTAGGCATGGCAAACAGAATTCTGAAGAACGCATCTCACCCAGTGCATGGTCTGTTTGAATTGTTACCATCAGGTAGGAGATATTGAGTGAGTTTAAAGGGGTTATCCGGGGGACCAAAAATTGCTTTGCATTCATATTTTTA